>NC_066632.1:19227506-19527506 GCF_025201925.1 Gopherus flavomarginatus | reverse complement strand
CACCCAGACGTGTAAGAACGCATGGGGGGAGGCTCTGTGCACCTGCCCACTCCACCCCAGTGGACAGCCCAAGCAAAAGGATGTCATTATTTTGAACTTTTTTAGTGGCCTTTTCCTTCCCTCCTATCCTCCTCCCGAATCCCACCCGGGCTACCTTGTCAGTTCTCTCCCTCTTTTTATAATCAATTAATAATTAATACATGATATAAACAATAGTGACATTATTTCCTTAGAAAGCAAGCTGTGATCGAAGGGGGAGGATGGGTTGCTTACAGGGAATGAGTCAATCAAGGGGGCGGGTTTTCATCAAGGAGAAACAAACACAACAGTCACATCATACCCTGGCCAGTGATGAAACTGGTTTTTAAAGCTTCCCTGATGCGCACCGCTTCCTGGTGTGCTCTTCTAATCGCCCTGGTGTCTGGCTGCGCGTAATCAGTGGCCAGGTGATTTGCCTCAGCCTCCCAGCCCGCCATAAAGGTCTCCACTTTACTCTCACAGAGATTGTGGAGCACACAGCAAGCAGCAATAACAATGGGGATATTGGTTTTGCTGAAGTCTGAGCGAGTCAGTAATGTGCGCCAGCGCGCCTTTAAACGGCCAAGTGCACATTCTACCACCATTCTGCAGTTGCTCAGCCTATAGTCGAACAGCTCCTGACTACTGTCCAGGCTGCCTGTGTATGGCTTCATGAGCCATGGCATCAAGGGGTAGGCTGGGTCCTCAAGGATAACGACAGGCATTTCAACATCCCCAACTGTTATTTTCTGGTCTGGGAAGTAATTCCCTTGCTGCAGCCGTTTAAAAAGATTAGTGTTCCTGAAGACGCGAGCATCATGAACACTTCTCGGCCATCCCACCTTGATGTTGATGAAATGTCCCTTGTGATCTACCAGTGCTTGCAGCACCATTGAAAATTACCCCTTGCGGTTTACGTACTGGGTGCTCTGGTGCTCCGGTGCCAAGATAGGGATATGGGTTCCATCTATCGCCCCACCACAGTTAGGGAATCCGGGAATCCCATTCCAGCAAAGCCACCCATTATGACCTGCACATTTCCCAGAGTCACAACCTTTTGTAGCAGCAGCTTAGTGATTGCTTTGGCTACTTACATCACAGCAGCCTCCACAGTAGATTTGCCCACTCCAAATTGATTCCCGAGTGACCAGTAGCTGTCTGGCATTGCAAGATTCCAGAGGGCTATCGCCACTCGCTTCTCAACTGTGAGGGCTTCTCTCGGTATTCTGGCATTTCAGGGCAGGGGAAAGCAAGTCACAAAATTCCATGAAAGTGCCCTTACGCATGCGAAAGTTTCACAACCACTGGGAATCGTCCCACACCTGCAACACTATGCGGTCTCACCAGTCTCTGCTTGTTTCCCGAGCCCCAAATCGGCGTTCAATGGCTAGAACCTGCCTCATTACCAGCATGATCTCCAAAGCGCCGGGGCCCGCGGTTTGAGAGAATTCTGTGTCCATGTTCTCATCACTCTCGTTGCCACTCTGCCATAGCCGCCTTCTCCTCGCCTCGGTTTTCAGGGCCTGGTTCAGCTTAAACTGCACGAGAATGCGCGAGGTGTTTACAACATCCATGACTGCTGTCTTGAGCTGAGCAGGCTCCATGCTTGCTGTGGTATGGCATCTGCACAGTTCACCCAGGAAAAAGGTGCAAAATGGTTGTCTGCCATTGCTTTCACGGAGGGAGGGGTGAGGCTGTACCCAGAACCACCAGCGACAATGTTTTTTGCCCCATCAGGCACTGGGATCTCAACCCAGAATTCCAATGGGTGGAGGAGACTGTGGGAACTAAGGGGTAGCTATGGGATAGCTACCCACAGTGCAACGCTCCGAAAATCGACGCTAGCCTCAGTACATGGACGCACACCGCCGAATTAATGTGCTTAGTGTGATCGTGTGCACTCGACTTTATACAATCTGTTTCCAAATATCGGTTTCTTTAAAATCGGAATAATCTCGTAGTGTAGACATACCCTAAGACTGAGAGGGTTAACCTTTCCTTCCTAGCAGAGCAAAGCCCGCCCTTGCAGCTCTGCTGGGCATGCTCCAACTGGAAGTCAGGTATAAAAGCCTGCAGAGCAGTTCCACCAGGCCAAGGAGGAAGGACGTTTAGCGGAGGCTCCGGCTCAGGAGCTGTCACAGCCCTTACCGGGGAGAGCTGAAGAACCAGGAACCTGGACCGGAGGCCCGCAGCTATTGGAACCCCAGGAAGCATCTGGTGCCGAGAGCCCTGGAGACCCTGACGCCACAGAGACTACGGCGACTGGAGGACTGGTAGGAAGAGACCCAGGAAAGGTAAAAGAGTGGTACCTCCCGCCACTATGAGGTCAGCGTGTTTTGGCTGGATGCCTTGCTGACCCCCTGGAGGATCACTCCACCCCTGACAGGGCCCTGGGTCAGAGCCTACTGGTGGTCACTGCCCCCTCCCCCTTATAGAGACAACATAATTCCCCGACCCCTCGCTTGCCTCAGAAGATTTAAAGGGACTCTGACCATTGGGAACACTGCTCTAGGAGTGTACCATATGTGGGACTCTGGCTATTGGGCCACACTGCTCTGGGAGTGTACCATATGCGGGACTCTGGCCATTAGGAAATACTGCCCTAGAAGCGTGCTATATGTGGGACTCTGGCCATTGGGCTGTACTGCTCTAGGAGCATACTATATAGACTCCGGGCACTGGGCCACCCAATCCCACTAGAAAGAGAGAGTTTAGGGGGACTCTGGCCATTGGACAATACTGCTCTAGGAGTGTGGACTCCATTCACTGGGTGCGTTATCCCACCAGGGGGAGAGAGTTTAGAGGGACTCTTGCCATTGAGACACACCGTATGGACTACCGGAAGGGTTTCAGAGCAGACGTAGGTGCAGAAAGGTGGGGTTATCCCTCGCCCCCACCACCTTGATCAAAGGGGTGGACGAGGTACCAAGCCTGCCACATGGTGTATCTGAAATTATGCATTCAGTATCCTGTTTCAGGTTCGTAAAAAGAAAAGAATGCTGTAGGTTTTGTGGAAGTGTTCAAGATACAGATTTATAAAAACAACATGAAAATCGGTAGTTATGCTGGGGAAAGGGAAGCTTTATTGAAGTTGGTGGGTGTACTAGTTGTCCTTTATTCAGGATAAATGTAAAAACAATCAAGCTCTTTTGTGAAATAAATGGCTGACATCACAGAAGCCACCATCAAGCAAGGCTGGAATAGGAGTTGAGCCATACAGTCAAAGAGGCTTTCCCTGGGATCTGAATGCAAATGCAAGGAGATAGAGATGGGGTTAGGGTTGCGGTTTGGGGGGGAAAGGGAGTGTGACACCACAGAAGCACAAAGGAGCTCCAGAGAAGTATTTGTAGTGTGATCTCAGAAAAAGCTGAGAGAGAGAGAGCTTTTGGGTAGACTGCTGGATAGAAAGAGGCTTGGAATTGTGAGCCAAGAAACTATTCCTGCTGTCATTAGGGAAATAGAACTTTGTGTACGTTCTTTGTAAACAGGATTGCATCAAAAAAAAACCTGACTCCATCATCCATTTCTCCCCCTAGTGGGAACAACTCACAAGACCCAAAATATTCACTAATTGCTCAGGTCAAAAGGGATAACAATATTATGAATTCTTTTGTTTTCATGTTCTTGGATAAAGAACAGACCTACTTCAGTAAAGAACCATAAACACTGTAAATACTGTTTTGTTGGCTTAGGCTAGCTATCAGTAGCTTTAGAAAATAAGAGTGTTTATTGTTACCGAAAACTTAGAATTCAAGTATTAATTTATCTCTGATTGGGATTTAAAAATAAGCAATTAGATATTCTGTAAAGTGCTTAGGAAACTTGTCTGATTAAAATCAGCATGTACTCTGTATACACGGCTTCATCATATATGCAACCTCACATCTACACTTGTAAGAGGACCCCATTTCCTGAAGCGGTTTCAAACCACTTCAAGCTAGGACAGTTTTAAGCTACTCTATGTTTCAAATGTGAATGGTGTCCAGCTGTGTCAATGAATTTTTTTAAATTATGACTATGATCTAAGATCCAAATTTTAAGAACTTGCTTACATCATTCATATGCTATGATGAATAGGGCTGCTTTCCTGAATTGTGGTCCATATTTGGAACTGTCTTTATAGTTTTGACTCAACCACCCTTCTTAAACAGTTTTAACATATCTGGGCCTCCAAGTACGTTAACTTGAACCAGTTAATCTTTGTTAAACACATTTAAACTTGAAATGATTTGACATCAGATTTTAAACCATTTGAGGAAACATGATTCCCTATAAATATAGAAGGGGATTAATTAGTATTAAACTGCAACGATCAGATTCTCAGGTGGGGTAAATTGGCAAAGTTTCCTTGACTTTAATGAAATGATATGACTTACATTAGCTGAGGGTTTGGCCCTGATAACAAATATAAAATTATCATAGAGCAAGCCAAAGTCAAGGATGAACAAAACTATTGACTTGTACCACCATCTGCTGGAAGACACAGAAAAAAAAACAATTGGAAGTTGTTCCATACTCTCTCGGGACCAGATTTACTCTTCTTTACACAAATTTGGGCCCTAGTCAGGGGCCGACATACTCATGTAACCGAGGAGCAGAATTTGACCCTAATATGTGCACTTGCACGTGCATTTTGACACAGTGTTTAGTTACACAATTGTACTATTTTTTTCCACAGGCCCCCTCATTCAGTGGTAATTGAAGTTTTGTTTGTTGTTTGCCATCAAACACTGTGCACCTGTGTACATACTTCTGTAATATGAATGTATCAAGTCAGGTTCCAGGTATCAGTTGTTCTCTTCAAGGTACTCAATGGCCAGGGCCCAATATATCTAAAATATCCAGTAAATCCCTGGGATTAGGATTTTGGCTGACAGGTCCTATTTCTCAGGCACCAGAGAGTTTTCTATTATAAGGATGAGGTTTGTCTGTGCAGGAGATAGAGCTTTCTCAGGGGACAGTGTCTGTCAGTGGAACAAACTCCCAAAGGGACTAAGGACCATCACAAACCTTCCCACCTTTCCCAGTGCAAGGTGCATTTCTTCAACTTGGCTTCTCTAATATAAATACAGAGCAACGTGTACACGTAACCTCACCCCCCAAACAGACCAAAAATCAAAGCCCTACCAAAACAAAACTGCACACACAATTCTCCCCATGAGAAGAGGATGAGAGAGAATGAACTGGACATGACAAATGTTATTTGGAACCATGTTATAGCCATGTCATTCCCAGGATATTAGAGAGACAAGGTGGGTGAGGTATAGGGTGACCAGATAGTAAGTATGAAAAATCATGGTGGGGTGAGGTGGGGTTGATAGGCACCTAAACCCCGAATATCTGGACTGTCCCTATAAAATTAGGACCTCTGGTCACCATAGCTCTTCTGCTGGACCAACTTCTGTTGGTGAAAGAAATAATCTTTCAAGGACCTGAAGAAGAAAGAACTCTGTGCAGTTCTTTCACCAACAGAAGTTAGTCCAATAAAAGATATTACCATGGCAGATGTTAGTCATGTTATTAAAGTATTCGGGGAATCTGCTCAGATACCGCATTGATGAGAACAAGATAAAAACCTATATAGAATAAAGTGAAGGAGAAAGAGAGAGCCTCTTTCTAAGATTATCCTCTTCCTTCTCCCTAATGATCCTATTTGATAACAAATATATACCTTCTTAGTTTTGTTGTGGCTTTGTGCAGAAGTGTGAATTGTCTCAGTAGATTCTGATGTATTTTATCCCTTAGGCAAAGATATCTAAAAAAAGGAATATAAATAACACATTATGCAGACCCGCACCACTAGGTGGAAGCAGATATTTTGAGTTGTCATTTATTGAGAAACTATTTCAAAAAGCAAAGTAATGTTCTTGGAATTCTGCTTTAAGCCAAAAGGCACCCAGCTAAGCAGAGTCATCTATAGAGTGCTGGATCTTTAATTTTTTTTTCTATAAAAGAACCTGCTTAAAATCCCTTTAATAAATTGCAAAAGCAGCAAAGAGTTCTGTGGCACCTTATAGACTAACAGATGTATTGGAGCATGAGCTTTCGTGGGTGAATACATGCATCCGACGAAGTGGGTATTCACCCACGAAAGCTCATGCTCCAATACGTCTGTTAGTCTATAAGGTGCCACAGGACTCCTTGCTGCTTTTACAGATCCAGACTAACACGGCTACCCCTCTGATACTTAATAAGTTGTCAAGTATCTGTAAAAGCAGCAAAGAATCCTGTGGCACCTTATAGACTAACAGACGTTTTGGAGCATGAGCTTTCATGGGTGAATACCCACTTCGTCAGATGTATGCATATATATACCTGCCCCTGGAAATTTCCACTACATGCATCTGAGGAAGTGGGTATTCACCGACGAAAGCTCATGCTCCAAAACGTCTGTTAGTCTATAAGGTGCCACAGGATTCTTTGCTGCTTTTAATAAGTTGTGTTATCTTCACTCTCCTATTTGTCTGTGCTGTGATGGAAAAATATAGTTGTCTGTTAATAATGGCTTTTATTTGAAGCAGAGAGTTAGAAAACATGTTTGTAAAATGCTTTGAAGAAGAAAATCTCTCTAAACATGCAAATAATTACTATGGTAGTTACAGGGTCAAATTCTACAGTCCTTGCTCAGATCCTAAGAGGTATTTAGGCTCCTAGCTCCCATTGATTTCAGTGGAAGTCAGGAGTCTAAATACCTTTGAGGATCTGGGCCTCATACCCTACTCAGACAAAACTTTGACTTTAATTCAACCTAGCACTGAGTTGGGTTAAGCCCACTATTTTACTGTACATTGTACAGAAGCTTCTTGCTAGCAGGAGTCAATCTGCTGGCTATTTTTGTAGTAATGCATTTTCTGTATTTACTACCTTTGTTTTCTTGCATCCTCAGTCATTTTGGGCCTTTTACATAATGTGTATAAATGGAATATTTATCATCCTCTCTGACTGTAATGTGTTTTAAGTGATGGTGTCTTGAAAAGCTGCCTTCAGTATGGGTTGATCTGTTGATCCTCATTGGTGAGAGAAGTGTATGAATTACAAGCCAAGACCTACTACGGGCAGTATCCCACTGCTCATTGCTGCAGCTTAACTTGCACTGCTGCAGAACACTATTTGTGTGTGTGTACAAGGCTTGTGTTGTGAAAACCTTGTCCCCTGTAAATACACTCAATGTCAACCTATGATCCAGCTCTTGTAAAATGCAGCCAATTACCACCACAGTGACCATGGGTGAAAAGCTGTGGCCTCCTTTTGAGGGTCTACTATTGCCCAAGATCTAAGTCAAGCTGAGGCAGTGTTTGGGTGATGATGTGCTAATTTATGAGCTCCTTTATGCCTGCACAGTGTTTGTCATGGCTTTGCCAGACATAATGTTGTTCTGTTATTGATCTTAATTTGTTCTGCGGCATTACATAGTTCACAGTGTTACTTGTCACATGCACAAACACTCTTCCTATCACTGATCCATCCGTAGTGGACCTATATGTGGATGTCTTGCCCTGATGTTAACAGCTGCAATGGACAAGCATTATTACAATTACCTGTGCTCCTACATGATGCTGCATTTTTGAAAGGCCCGACTTTATGGATCCAGGTGTAGACACTGAGGGGTGCACAACACCAGCACAGAGACAGGCGAACTCTGTGTGCTGACCATGCCCTTAGCTTCTTGCAGAGTGGCCTCCTGTTTGTGTACTAAAAATGGAGTAGCCCTCAACTGTGTGCCGCTGTATACGTTCCATTTTGTGCAATTGTACAAGTCCCCACTTTACACAATGGTATGTAACAGGGGCTTAGTCACATCAGACCCTGAATCAGGGAGAAAGTTCCCTAAATATGTAGCATTCTATTAGTTATATGCCAGTACCTGGTCAAAGGGGGCTTTTTTGCTTGCTTTATTATCCTCTTGTCTGTTTGTTGTGCTGTTAATATGTGTTAATTAATGACAGTTAAGGACCATCTTGTTCTATGTTTGTACAGGTCCTAGCGCAATGAGATCCTGGTCTGTGACTGGGACTATGAGGCAGTGCTGCAATACAAATAATCACATGCTGATCTACAGAAATACTTTTGTACCGTGGCCATCCCCACTGGTTTAAGAGATTAGTCACTGAAAATGGAAGTATGTGAACTTGACATCTGCAGTTTAACTCAGTCCCCTGGTCTCCTGCACTGAATGTTCTTTCTGCTTAATACACCCTCTCTGAATGCACAGGAGAACCATGATGGATGATGACAAAGGTAAGTGTTGTTTCTTCTCCTTCTCTCTCTTCTCTTTACCGATGAGGCTGCAGATAAGACCTGTGACCCATGACCATCCCTGGCTGCCACTCAGATGGACAGCCCCAAGCAGTGTTTCTATATCATGATGCCAACTTTTCCCAACCTAGCGCTAAAAATTTCCCAAATCTGGTGAAAAATTCGCAATAAAGTTTTTTATTTCAAAATCTCAAAGGAACGTAATATGTGTGTTTTTAATAACTATATAATATATATTATATCCAAATTATTCTTATTCATTTGAGATATTTCACATTTATTATTTTACACGTATAGACATGTTTTTCAATTTTAAATTTATGTTACTTATACAGTAAATAAAGTATTTCACACATGAGAAGTAGGATTGAAATTATAGAAAACAATGTATTTTACACAAATTTCACTAAAGTATTACAATACAAAAGTATTAATACAAAAGTATTAATAAGTACAGCATGTGCCCTGCAGTGTACTGTGTACTTTACATCAAAGTTGCTTTGAAAAAATAAAGAGTAAACATATGATTATAAAATAAGATAAAAAGCAAACAGAAAGAACAAATAACACTCTTTTATATAATTTTCCTTATTATTATAATCTCTGAGTTTTACTCTGTCGGGGGTGCTATCCCGTTGTTTTCATTTCGACATGGACGGATCTTTGTCTACTCCTGCAGTCCTCTTCCTCTTCTCACCAGCGTTACCTGTCTCGTTATTCAGTTTTTCCTTCAGATAAAAGAATGGAAAGAGATCTCTGAAATAATTGAAAGCGATAATTAGTATAATATATGTTTCAATTTATATTTAAATCAAAGAAGGGAACAGATTATATATTATTACCTAATACAGTAGGTGAAGATATTTAATATTTGCCTGGAGGAAGGTGCTGTTACAAATTTATGAACAGCCGCATGCTCTGGTCCACGTTCTCTGTGGAATTGCAAGCACAAAGGACAAAATTTTAGAGATTTAATGATAGATCAAGAAACTAATCATAATCAGTAAGTATTGCAATATATTTAATTATTGGAAGAAACCTTACCTAGAAGATACATTTGATAACCATCTCCTCATTACCTGGAAGCCAGCTGTTGCTGAGGTTGGTTTGTTGTGAGTGCATGTGCACACTTGTCACTTCACTTATGCTGTCATAATATAGTACGTTGAAGCAACACCAATAGGAGAGCAGCACAGCCCAATTATGAAAATCACATGACAAATATGCACCCATGGAAGAACGCATTTGGAGGGAAATTTAAAAGAAGCACAAATATTTTACTTTTTATGAAAACTTCCCAGGATTATTTAGGTTTTGAATAAAAATTCCCAATTTCACAAGCTGAAACATTTTACTCAAAAATTCCCAGATTTTGGGAAATTTCCCAGGATATAGAAGCACTGGCTGTGTCCAGGGCAGCCTTTTATATGCTTGCCCAGGAAACCCCTTAGACAAGGCGGGAAGCCTTTCTGGGAAACCTCTTAGGAAAACTGGTTCTGTAGTTTACTGGGTTGTTTTTATTTCCCTTTTTGTAGATGGGCACTATGTTTGCCCTTTTCCAGTCTTCCGGAATCTCTCCTGTCTCCCATGATTTCCCAAAGATAATAGCTAGAGGCTCAGATACCTCCTTTGTTAGCTCCTTGAACCCCTTGGTATCTTCAAAACTTGCTCCGCTCCAGCTGGCATTTTGTTGTGTCAGAACACAGCCTGAGCCCAGAGAGAGAGCTGCAGTATGTGGCTTTGTGAAGAAAAAGGAGAGTAAATCACAGTAGTAATAAATCTCTGAGAGCTTGTCTTGTGTTGAGGGTGGCATACACTGGACAGTGTCTACTGACATGATCATGAAATGCCATATTTCATTAGAGACGCTATTAAATTAAATCCCAAATCTAACCTCACTGGGGCAAGATGTTGATTGATGTTACAGATTGAGATTGGCTGCTGCACATCACAGAAGTGCTAATAACGATTTTGTGGTGCCCAGATGGACTTTTTAGAGTGTTGTTTACAATGAGGGTTCTCAATCTTTTTCTTTTGAAGCCCCCCACCCCACAACATGCTATAGAAACTCCATGACCTAGTGAGGGAGGGCCCTCCAGGATTCAGATGGGGAGCACTCTGGGCTTCAGCTGTGGGCAGGATTCTGCCCTATGGGGCTGGGAGTGAGGGGTTCGCGAGCTCCATGGGATGTGCGGGGCTCAAGACTTGCCACGCAGAGCAGGGGGATCAGGGTCCAGTGGGCTGTGGGCCCGCAGTTGAGAACCACTGATTTGTAACACAGCAGTCAAATAATGAGAGAGAGCGATTAATCCAAAGAGAGAGACTGTTTGTTTGAATGTGGGTGTAACTAGCTGCAATTTACATATAAAACAATGTAGATTACAACAGTGCTCCAGGTAGGGTGACCAGACAGCAAGTGTGAAAAATCGGGACGGGGGTGGGGGGTAATAGGTGCCAAAATCAGAACTGTCCCTATAAAATCAGGACATCTGGTCACCCTAGCTTCAGGATCTACACTGGCATGGGAGGCAGCTATACTACTATCACCAGCCATATATCTGTGGTGATTCCCTTAGACAGGAGGAATTATCTAACATGAAGCTGCAGCTGGTTTAAGTTCACTGAGTGCTACTTACATGGTGCAGAATGAACTTGGTGGGCCAGAGAATACAGCCCTCTGAGTTCACAAGCCACAACTCTGAGTAGCTGTCTATTAACATTTATTAAAGAGACAAGGTGGGTGAGATCATCGCTTTTATTGGACCAACTTGGAAGTGGGAAGTTGGAAGTAACTCGAAAGTTAGTCAAATAAAAAAATATTACCTTACGCACCTTATCTTTCTAATCTCCTGGGACCAAGTCGGCTATGACAACACTGCATATTAACATTTATGTCCTGCACTTTCCTTGCATGTAGGATGGTGAATTATACCAACAAACTGAGGCATGAGGAAGTGAACCAAGCAGTAGAGATGACTGTAAATGTCTGGAGTGATATCACACCACTAAATTTTGTGACAGTAGACAATGGCAATGCTAATACCATGATTACATTTGCTTCTAAAAGCTGCCTGGTTTCTTTGGTGGTGCTTCCTTAAAGAGTATTTCCAAAAGAGATTTTGAAGTGCTAAGGAAAGTAAACAATATGAATTTCAGTGCTGCCTATCTTCTCATATCAAGTCCCAGGCTGCTCCTCCTATTGATGTGCAGTATCTGGCCCCCATCCCCACAATATCTGAGCAGTTTACAGTCAGAAATGGACTTTGTTCTCACAGGGCCCCACGAGGTAGAGAAACATTATTCCTATTTTATAGAGCGGGAACTGAGGCACAGAGTAGATTAAATGATTAATTCAAGGTCACACACTCGAAGTCCCGGAGTTAAGCCAGGAATTGATCTCAGGTTCCATCTATCCTAGGGTTTTATACAGCTGACCATCACTGTAGTGTTGGAGCACAACTGAGTCTCAGTCTAGTGCATCAGCCACTAGATCATCCTTCCTATCTGGTGACTATTACAAGTCAGGGTAAGCTGAGCTGTCTTAAGGCTGCTCTACTTTATGGCAGCCCAGGGGATGGGGAGAATATAAAGGTGGTGTACAGATACTTTTCTCCTTTCCTGTCACATCCTGCACAGGATGCAGCTGAGCAGAAAGCACAGATTGGAGACTGAGTATAAGGCCTGATTCTGCACTCAGATACACATTAAACTTCCATTGAATGCAATGGGAATAGCATGGCTGTAATTGAGGGCAGAATTTAGGTTTTGAAGGGAATTACTGCTCAAAAGATTTCAGGATCGGGGCCATAGTGCAAATCTACCCTGTACAGAAGATATCAGTCTCTTCATAAAATTGATTACTATAATAGGGATCATTTAAATTTGTTAAGAAAAATCTGAGAACTCACACAGAAACAGTTTTTAATATTTAGAAAAACGTGTGCAGGACAGATGCGAAAGAAATATTCACAATGTTTCCCGCCTGGGCGCCATGTCCTCCCCGTCCTCTGCAGCCGGAGTAGGGCCGCGATACCGGCTCCCGCCTGGGAGATGGGGGTGGCCGCTGACCGTGGGAGAGTGGCCCGTCCTCTGCTGCCAGGAAGGGAGCTACTGGCTCCCGCTGCTTTTCCGCAGTCAGCGGCTACCCCCCGCCCCCCAGGCGGGAGCTGCTAGCGCGGTCCTGCCTGGCTGCAGAGGATAGGCCACTCCTCAGCTTGCAGCGGCATGAACAAACCGAGGAGGAGCAGCCTGTCCTCTGCAGCCGGGCAGGGCCGCACTACCGGTTCCTGCTGCTCTTCCGCGATCAGGGGCCACCCCTCTCCCCCAAACAGAGCCGGTAGCACAGCCCTGCCCCAGCTGCAGAGGATGGGCTGCTGCTCCTCGGCTTGTTCGCTCTCCCTCGGTCAGCGGCCACCTCCCACCGTCCTAAGCAGGGGCTGGTAGCGCAGCCCTGCCCCAGCTGCAGAGGAGGGGACAAGCCAAGGAGGAGCGGCCTGTCCTCTGCAGCTGGGGAAGGGCTGCGCTACCAGCTCCTGCCTGAAAGGTCGGGGGTGGCCGCTGCCTGCGGGAGAGCGGCGGGGACACATTCCCCACTTAGCCGGCTCCCTGCCCCGCTGCACCCGGCGGCAGAACAACAGGCTGGTTACCGCCTGTTGAAGTGGTCAGGATCCAGCCCTGGATGCTGCTTCAGTTATGAGCTGGGGCCCGAGCATTATGCCGCCCCATATATTTTGCCGCCCTAGGCACCTGCTTGTTTAGCTGGTGCCTAGAGCCGCCCCTGCCCAGCAATCCCTTGGGAGTGACCCCTTCAGTGTAACAGTCCCCAAAGACCCTCACAGTTACACAAGGGCAGGTCCTCAGCCTCCAAGACTCTGAAGCTGGGCCTTCAGGCCTCAGCAAACTGTCTCTGTCCATTGCTCCCTGCAGTGAACACAGCCAGTCAGACTCCTGTGGCAGGTTTGTTCTACAGCCCTTCAGGGAGGGCGCAGTGCTCTCAGAGAGGATTTGCAGTGACACAGGCAGTCTTTCCAAAACAAGGTAACAATTTATTGGTCACCTGGCCTAAAGAATCTGAAAGTCTTTAGGTTAACAAAGAAAAGCAAAAGTTAAGATAGAGTTCAGCCTGGCCAACCCTAGGCCTGGGCTCCCTATCCTAAATGTGTATGAGTGTCTCTCCAAAGGCCAGCTCTTAACCCCGCCACCTTACACCTTTCCTCTTGTTCTCTGGCTGGAGCCTTTGTTCTGAGTACCTGTAGGGAGGTGGGGGAAATCTCCTTGTTGTTGGTTGCTAGATGGGAACGTCCCACCCACTGTGGTTCCCATTGTTTTTCCAGATCCTCCATTGATATGGGTCAGGTTCAGCCAATGCTTAACTACCTATACCACCCCAGACAGATATGTGACACAATGCCTCACATCCCTCTCTGTCTCAAGAGCAGCTTTTTAACCCTTTATGTTCCATGCATAGCAATTCAAGCACAGAGGGAAAATGAGGCATGCTTAAGAATCATAAACATATTACCAAAATTCCCACTTTGTCATATTTACAACCTCAGGGAGGCAAACCAAGACCCTCTGGGGGAGATCCCACACCTCACTGGGCTGATAACAGGGAATGGATTCAGTCCTTCTCTTGTTTTTTGCCTTCAGACAGTTCATTGTTTGGCCAATTTAGCCCAGGTGCCTCCTTCTGGAAAAACCTAGAGATATTTTACTTTTCCTTGTATTAAGCTTATTTATCACCGTGGGCCAGAAACTGCACACAACTCCAAGGGGGAAGATTGTCACAGCTCCTCCAAGAACCAAAAATACTGGGGGCATTTAAGGTGAATCACTCAGGTTGTCAACACCTCCAAAGAGGTGCCACCCCGGGGATGGTTGTATATACTGGATTGAACTGGGTTTCCCAGAAACCAACAAACAAAGAAAAAGATTTTTATATAAAAAAGCTGGGTTAAAACTGACTCAGGGCTGTCTTCTGCCCACAAGGGGCCTCAACCCTCGTGGAAAGTTTGGAAAGACTTTGGCCCATAAGACTAATTGGTGATTTCTGTGTGTTTCACATGTTTAAGTCTGTTTATTGTTTTTATTATGGTTTCTCTGTAATGCTTTTATCTTAAAAATAAATGTGCTTGCTTAGAAAGAGCTTTGTGATAATGTGTAACTGCTGGCAGTACACAGTTCCTAGCCCTTGGAGAGAAAGCAAAGCATGGGCTGTTAGGCAGACTGGGAATATCACAGTGTAGGAAGCTGTGCAGCCTTAAATTTCCTGGTGAAAAGGAAGTTGGACAAGGGTCCCTGCCAAGAGGCAAATGACTGCAGAAGAGCTGAAACCTGACTGAGCATTCCTGGAGTGTACCTCAGAGGGAGCAGACAGAAACAGGTGCAGTTACCTGAAACTGTGACAACTATGCACCTGGGGATGGGTTAGATAGGACAACAGAGTTTTTTCCAGCTCCTGTGATGCTGTGGTTGTGGTGTCCCACTATTCCATGTATACATCCTTCCTGGGCACAACTGGTCTTCCTGGGGATCCTTTGGCAAGACATATCTTACCCTTAGATTTTGGCTAATGTTGGCTTTTTGTATTCATCCCATTTTGCTGTCTGAGTTTCACTACATAAAAGAACGGTTCATCTGAAAAGTAATCTTGTTCTTCAGAGACAAAACCAAGCAGGTGCAGAACTAGCAATATAAGGCTG
Organism: Gopherus flavomarginatus; assembly: GCF_025201925.1. Lineage (NCBI taxonomy): Eukaryota > Metazoa > Chordata > Testudines > Testudinidae > Gopherus > Gopherus flavomarginatus. The sequence goes on along the minus strand of NC_066632.1, from coordinate 19,512,531 downwards.
AGTTGCTGCTTTCACTGGTTAGACAAGGTGGGGTGAGCAATTTAGCCACAAGCTCACCACGCAGGCTGCACCTTGGTTGGAAGCTCTTTTCTTCACAGATGAATACCTTGATCTTAGCTCTCTCCCTTGTCTCTTCATCATCTCAGCAGCCCTGTGTGGTCTCTCAAGAACTGCACACCTGACTCTGGGGTGCTGAGTGCTATCAGCTGCTAAAACCACAGCTTGAACCAAGAAAGCCTTTTCTCTCACTCACTCAAGATAGATTTGTATCTAATGAAAAGAAAAATGAACCAGACTGTTCTCAGTCTTTCGCTTTAAAATTAATGTTTAGCTCAGTAGGCAGGAAGTTATAGGCATGACTGTGGCAACCAATTCACTGGCCAGACTCAGCATCTAACTATAACACCGACAGACTCCACTCATCAGTGGGTGGGATTGAACCTGGGACCTCTGGAGCTAAATGCATGAATCTCTACTGCATGAACTAAAAGCAACATAGCACTAACCTGAGGCTGTAACACACATTAATTGCTAAGTCAGGGGTTCTTAAACGGGGTTGAGACCCTCTCAGGGGGTTATAATAATATGTGGGGGATCGTGAGCTGTCAGCCTCCACCCCAAACCCTGCTTTGCCGCCAGCATTTATAATGGTGTTAAATAAATAAATAGGTGTTTTTAATTTATTAGAGGGGTCACACTTAGAGGCTTGCTACATGAAAGGGGTCACCCATACACAATTCTCATAACTTCACATGCATTAATGATATATATATATGGATAGAGAAATGACTTTCAGCAGATCATAACCTCTCCCCCATTACCTTACAAGGTGTGCTTTATATGTAAGACTATGAATATATACAAATGAGGAATATGGGGGTTCCAGGATGCTCTCCCAAGGTATAGAATGGGACACATACCTATTTTTAAGAAAAGGGGGAAATGTGAGTTGGGCAGTTACAGAGCTTTTAGTGTGACCTCAGTAGCATGCAAAGTTTTAGAACCAATTGTGAAGGAAAAAATAATTAAATTAATAGAGGTACACGGTAAAGGCGATGCAATTCAGCATGGGTTTACCAAAGGTAGATCATGCCACATATCCTAACCTGAATTCCTTCTTTGAGAAAATACCTGATTTTTTAGATAAGGGAAGTGCAGTAGAGAGAGGAAGACCACAGGTTGTGCTGAAAGGTGAATTACTAGACTGGCGAGAGGTTACTAGTGGAATTCCTCTAGGATCAGTCTTGGTACCAATCTTATTCAATATTTTTATTTATGACCTTGGCTCAAAAAGCAGGAATGTGCTAATGAAATTTTCTGATGGCACAAGGTTGCGAGGCATCATCAATATGGAGGAGGATCAGAATATTATACAGGAAGACCTGGGTGACCTTAAAGACTGGAGTGACAGAAACTGGATGAAATTCAATAATGCAAAGTGCACTTAGGGTCTAATAAGAAGAATTTCTGCTACCAGTTGGGGGTACATCAGCTGTAAGTGCTACAGGAGGAGAGAAACCTGGGTGTGTGGGTCGATCATAGGATGACTGTGAGTCATCGCTTGTGATGCAGCTGTGAGAAAGGCAAATGTGATCCTAGGATGGGTCAGGCAAGGTATTTCCAGTAGAGACAAAGTACTAATGCCATTGTACAAGGCACTGATAAAACATCATTTGGAATACGGTGTACAATTCTGGTGACTCATGTTTAAGAAAGATTATTTTAAACTGGAACAGATACAAAGAACAGCTACTAGGCTGAGCAGCGGAATGGAGGGCCTGTCTTATGAGAGGTGACTGGAAGAGTTTGGCTTGTTTAGTCTCGCGAAAAAGAAGGCTGAGAGGGGATATGATTGCTCTCTGTAAATACATTAGGGAGATAAACACCAGGGAGAGTGAAGAGCAACTTAAGCTAAATCTTGGTACAAGAAAAATGAATATAAACTGGCCATGAATAAATTCAGGCTGGAAATTAGAAGAAAGTTTCTAACCATCATGTGGGTAAGATGCTGGAACAACCTCCCAATAGGAGTTGTAGGGACAAAAAACGTCATTAGTTTTTAGAGAGAGCTGGATACATGTATGAGTGCAATTGAATGATGGGGTTGCTTGTGATGGTAGGGGGAAGGGCTCAACAGCTTGCTTCTGGTTTATGCCTTCTGTTCCTAAAGCTCATGCTCCATTTTCAGCTGGCCACCAGCAGGGACCAGGAAGGGATTATTTCCCCACCAGTGTATTCTGAGTCTCTTTTTATCTCCTTCCTCTGAAGCTTATGGGATGGCCACAGCTGGAGATGGGACATTGGACTGGGCAGGTCAGGACCCTGAGTTGCACTGAACATTCTCTCTCAGGTACTTGGCTGGCTGGTTCTTGCTCACATGCTCAGGGTTTAACTGATCGCCAGTATGGGGTTGGGAAGAAATTTTCCCCAGGTCAGATTGGCAGTGACTTTGGGACTTTTTCACCTTCCTCTCCAGTGTGCGGGTACAGGTCACTTGCAAAGATTAGCTGGGTATATCTCACTTAAGTATTCTCCTGCCACTTCAGGGGCCTCAGGCATGGGTGCATTTCACTCCCTCCTGTTTTCTGCCTGTTGCACAAAATAAGCTAGTCTCCTGAGGGTCTCATTTACTTTGGTCTCATTTCTGTTGTTGTGTTAAATGTATTGTGCTGGGTGGTGTTGGTGGCCTGTGATATATTGGAGGTCAGACTAGATGATGTAGGGGTCTCCTCTGGCCTTAACCTCTGTGACTCTTTTCCTCATCTGGACCCTGGAGAAGAATTTGGTGTTTGCTTTTCCCTCTCTGTACTTTCCACCTTAGTGATCTGTCAGACAAGACGTTAAACTGACATGCCACCTGCTGCTGCAGTGGTTGATCAGGTGCAGTTACAATTTCCCTCAGCTGCTGTCAGAGCCATGGAGAAAAAGAAGACAAAGGGCTGAGAGGTATGGCACTGAGATTAGAGGCCAACCCAGCACCTTCTCGAAAACAGTAAAGGGCAGATTGGTGGGAAATGGCCGGTATAGACATCAGTCAAGTATCCTAGACATGGAAGTGGACAAGGCAGAAAATATGAAGCCTCTGACTTCCTCCAATAGGTCCCATTTCCTATGTACCCTGGTTTTGCCAAAGATCATTTGTCTCTGGATACTTTCTCTGCAGCCCCACAAAGGTGCCTTGCAACAACACACATAGGACAGGAAATATCAACTTAGGTATCTTGGCCTCCTGCTGGAGTGGTAAGGGCTGGGCCTTAAAGGAGCACTCCACCTTTGGCCCTGACAATTAGAGTTACTAGGTATCTGTCTCCAAGTATCACAGGAGTGTAACTACCCCATGGGGGCAGGGGGAGTGCTATAAGTGACAGTGTAACTAGGGGAATAAAATTGGGATAAAATTGTGTTTTGAAAAAATTGGCTGAAAATGAAGGGAAACTGCACTTCAGTGAGCTGCATTTGGTTATGGAATGATCTCCTCAAGGGAAAGCATTGGAGAAAAGTTATATCAGCTTCAATAAATCTATTTTAAACAACTCCAGTTAAACTGGTGCAAATCCCTAAATAATACAGATTTAAACCAGCTTACCACTTACTTAATTCACTTTAGTTTTTGTTGGCAAATTACCTACAGCCACTCTCTAGTGGGAATGACCCCTCACTGACAACTCCTTGGACCCTGATTCTGAAGGCTCAGGCTGAGAGATGATGCTGGACAACAGCAGAAGCTTCCCACAGTGCACAGAAACATTTCTTTTTAGTCATTGGGTGATTAGTCAGGGCTCATTGGCTGGCTGAAGACAGGCTTTGGGTGTGCACTTCTGTGCAATCTCTGCTGATGCAACATACTCCTGAGCAGTGTCGCCACCTGCCCAGCACCACTCCTGCCGGTTCTGCCAATGGATCGCAATCATGAACGGTAGCATCCTCTGCTAGTCCAGCTCAGTGAGGAGCAATGGTAAAGCATCAGTGCAGTAAAATGCTACCAAATGAGAACACTCCAGTTGCTCACACTGGCAGCAGCATTTTACATCCTCTTTGCCCTCACTTTGCATCACTGAGTATTCAGGGTGTAGGGCAACAAGGAATCAGTCTCTCGCTCTGTAAAATACTCTTTTTGCAGCACATTCCCACTTTTTACCTAGAAAGTAGATGCTGGAACAAGGGGTGCTGGAGGTGCTGCCGCACCCTCTCGCTTGAAGTGGTTTCCATCACATACAGAGTTTACAGTTTGGTTCAATGGCTCTCAGCACCCCCACTATACAAATTGTTCCAGCACCCCTGGCCTAGAGTCATTACAATTAAAGGTGTGCACAGAAAACAGAGTCATAGCCACATAGACTGGATTTTGCACCAGCACCTGACTGGTATCTCATCTAGCTAGACACCTAGCACCAGGGCCCAGTGTTAAAGTTTGGGTTCCAATATATGAGGGCATCTAACCAGTGGCCTGAGAGACTTGCCATGCCATAAGCCAACTCTCAGCCCGTCCAGTAGAAGTGACTCAGGAATGGGCTCAGAGAGCATCATCCTGACTCTCTGGTTTTGGCTGCTGTTAGCTTTCAGTTCCCCTTGAGTCCTGTCCTGAGCAGATGGGGGGCATTAGAACAGTTTGGGTCTTGGGGTCTTTGCACCTGCAGAGAGAGGAAATGTGGTTTCTTTAATGATCTGATAGGTGCCATCCCATGAGCACGGAACGGAAGGGAAGGTGTGTTCAGCCCTTCGTGCTTTCTTGCACGTTATATTTCCTGCTTTGTTTTTTTCCTTTAACCCTCAGGACTCTGAGACACAAAGACTCAGCCACCTTTTCGTCTCCCTCTCCCAGTCATGCCCAATGGACACCCCACCTTCCACTTTCCCCAACTCCCTCACCCCTTCTTAACTCTCCTAGCCCAGTTCCAGTTTCATCTCATTTATATAGGCCCCATTACCATTGTGTCAAGGCACCTCTCAGGAACTATGGATTTATTCTCACAACACCCCTGGGAGCTAGGTCAGTATTACGGATGAGGAAACTGAAGCGCAGAGAATTGATCATCACCCAGACACTCCGACTGAGAACCCCCACACTTATGGGCAGTGGGTATTATAAGCTGGGGAAGGCTGTGCCTTCCCAAACAGCCAGGCATGACCCTGCCCATGCTCCACCCCCAGATCCCTCCTGCTTTCCACTGGGGCCCGTTCTTCCTAGTTCACCCGTGCAAAGGCTTGGGCTTGGGCTGGGGCTGTGGGTGCAACTCACCTGCCCAACACTCCAGGGCTGGCGAGGATGTGGCCATACCACCCACCTCCCTGGCACTCTGGGGCTGCGGGGGCTGGGACTGCTCTGGGGATAGGGGCACTAGCCTGAGATGGGGGTCAGCAGCCATGGTGGGGGGCTCAAGGCTGTGGGGGTGGGGGTGGAAGGTGTTAGGATATAGATATTCAGGCCTGTCTGTGAAGGCCTATACTTTAAGAATTTAGGTATATGCTTATTATTTAGCTAGTTATAGAGATATAAAAGAAAGAATCCATGTAAGGGTCTTCTCTCACTGTGACAGTCTGAGGCCCTGTTCTTAGGCCAATGCCTTTGGCTAAGCAGCAGAGGCAGCCATAACTGGGAACTGGGAACTGGGAAGCCTACGGTCACATCCTCCCATTCCAAACCAGTCATATTGAAATAAGGCAATCTGAGGCTGTTAGAAACGGAATCCGATCTATCACCTCCAGAGAAAGGGAAGAGCCTAGAAGATGTGAAAGGAAATTTAGTTTGATAGTTTTCTGTTTGGTAAGAACTCACTTATCAATAGACACAGCTGGGAAACCTTTATGTCTTTATTGATGTAGTTGTGAAACCCTCGCTTCTGCATTGTTTTGTCATTATAGGACCCACTTTGCTATTGTTTATTGCATGGTCTCTGTCTGGTTCTGTGATTGTTTCTGTCTGCTGTACAATTAATTTTGCTGGGTGTAAACTAATTACGGTGGTGGGATATAATTGGTTAGCTAATCATGTTACAATGTGTTAGGATCGGTTAGGTACATTTCAGTAGAATGATTGGTTAAAGTATAGCTGAGAATATTACGATATAAATTAGGGACAAACAGGAAGTAAGTTGGGATTTGAAAATAAGAAAAAAGGAACTTGGATTTAAGCTTGCTGGAAGTTCACCACAATAAACATTGAATTGTTTGCACGTTCGGACTTCGGGTATTGTTGCTCTCTGTTCATGTGAGAAGGACCATGGAAGTGGGAAAGTGAAGGGATAAGCTCTCTGACATCTTGGTGCCATGACTCAGAAGGGGCAGGGCCTTGGCCAGAAGGGGCAGGGCTGGGGGCTAGCCTGCCCCAGCTTGCGGTCCATTTGCCTCCGATGCTCACACTCCCCTAATGGAGGCTGCTTAGTGCTGAGTACTTTTGAGAATTTGGTCCCACATGATTTGCCCAGTATCACAGATAGAGTTTGTGGCAGATCCAGGAACAGACCCCAGACTTCCTGAGTCTCAGGGCTGGTCTGCACTAGGGGAGGGGATCGATCTAAGATACACAACTTCAGCTACGTGAATAACACAAGCTGAAGTTGAAGTATCGTAGATCCATTTACCTACCATCCTCACGGCGTGGGATCGATGTTCGCAGCTCCCCGTGTCGACTCCGCTACCGCCGTTCGCATTGGTGGAGTTCCGGAGTCGACAGGAGCGTGTTCGGGGATCGATATATCGTGTTTAGATGAGACGCGATATATCAATCCCCGAGAAATTGATTGCTACCCGCCAATACGGTGGCTAGTGAAGACATAGCCTTAGTCCAGTGCTTTCAGCACAAGAGCAATCCTCTTGGAGGCAGCTGCTTGTTTCCCTTCTGACAGAGCAGGGTCACACTGTCCAACCTCTCTCCAAGTCTGTTAGCAGCAAATGAAGTTTCATTTTTTAGTTACACATTGACTCCTTGACTTGAAGTAAATACCAAAAAGGATAAGCGACTGTACAGACAAGCTGATCACAAAATGAGGGTATGTCTGCACTACAAACCTATATTAGGTCAACTTACAGCCACCACAGTAATTACTGTGGTGGTGCATGTCCACATTACCCTCCGTGGGGTGAGGTGTGCATCCTTGCCAGGAGCACTTCCACCAACTTAAGAGCAGCAGTGTGAGGAACTGAGATCCTGGTCTTTCAACTCTGCTGGCAACTCCCTGACCGGAGCCTGGCTACCCCACATGCTCCTGGGCTCCCAGAGGGATGCCCCCCACTTCCCATTCCCTTCAGGGAGAGGGAGAAAGCAAGCTGCCTCAGGCTTCTAGCCCCCCCCCCCCACACATTCACCGCCGTGAGTGGGGGAAGCCACCTCTGTTCCTCACAGGGAGCAAGGGGAAGCTGCCTCAGGCTTCCCACCCCCTTTTCCCCTGCCAGGAGTCAGGGGAAGCTGCCCAGGGCTTCTTGTGCCCAGGGAGCAGGGTCCAGTTGCACCAGCTTCTTGGGGCACCCCTTGCTTGCTCCCCACCAGGAACTGGGCAGCCTTGTGAAACTGAATGGCTGACTGGCTTCCAGCAGGAAGTGGGCTGAGGGTCACCCTGGCTTCTCGCCCCAGCTCTCAGATGGGAGCAGGGGGAAGCCCCTTGGGGCTTCTCACCCTGGCTACTAGCTGGGAGCAGGATCGAGCTGCCCAACTCTCCAAAGGACAGACACTGTGCCACCCTAACTACACCAACATAAGCCTTACGCCTCTCGTGGAGGTGGAGTTATGATGTCAGTGTAGTAGGGCACTTACATCAGCAGGAGGAAGACTGTAGTGTAGACACTGATATAATTAGGATGACATAAGCTGCCTTATGTTGACCGAGCTGTGTAGTTTAGATCAGCCCTGCCCTTTGCAGGGGCCAGTCAGAGACAGCTGAGTCCATGAAGTGGAGAGAAGGCAGTGTAGTGCGCACGGGGAAGGGGCATAAACCTGGAGTCCAGCCTGGAGGTGCAGCACAAAGTGCAGCCATGGGGAAGGAGATGTCACCTTTGTGTCCTCCATGTTATGGGCTGTTCCAAGTCCATTCTGAGCTGCAGCACAGCGCAGAATCCCTGAAGCACCATGTGCTACTGTACCCATCTGCCCCAGAACTCCTACACAAGGGCTTGTGATGGTGGCTGCTTAGGGCCACTATCTGCACTGGAGGAATTCTCCCTTGGCTGCTGTGACACATTAACAGCCCCTGTGTGCCACTGGAATGGGGGTTAGAATCTGTCCCCTGCTTTCCTGCATCCGGCTACTCTCTGAGGCCTGGAAAGAAGTGAGCCTATTTCAGCCTTTCACTGCAGGGATTTCTGCTCATCCTAGTCAGGATTTGTTGACAACTAAGTTCCCTGTAAGCTGCGTGGCCATGCAGCCATGCGGCAGACTATTTATCACCGAACAGCAGACCAGGGAACCCGCTCAGGGAATTACTGCGGCTGGGGGAGGGCTGTCCTCCCCCAGCCCCCAACCTGCAGCAGTCGGGGCATCCAGACCCAGCCGTGGCCAAGGCGCTGGAGCCAGAGTGGCCTAGTCCCAGCCACAGCTGGGGCAGCCCGGGGCAGCCCCAAGCACGGCCAGAGCAGCTTGGGTAGCATAGCCCAGTCCAGGCGCAGGGGCGGCAAGGGTGGCACTCCCCCGGCCTGGACATGCTGGGGCTGGGGGAGGGGCACCTATCCTGCAGCCTCAACCCCAGAGCTACCACCTCTTCCCCCAAGTCCAGGTGCTGCTATAGGGAGAGAGAGCTGGGGGAGTCCTTTCTCCCTGCCATAGTCCCAGAACCCCCTCCTGCACCCCAAACACCTCATCCCCTGCACCCAACCCTCTGCCCCAGCCCTGAGCACCTCATCCCCAGCCCCATCCCAGAGCTCACACCCCAAGCCGGAGCCCTCACCCCCTGCATCCAACCCTCTGCCCCAGCCCTGATCCCTTCATCCCTGGCTCCACCCCAGAGCCTGCACCCCCACCAAAGCCCTCACCCCCTGCACCCAACTCCCTGCCTCAGCCCGGAGTGCCTCATCCATAACTCCACTCCACAGTCCACACCCCCAGCTGGAGCCTTCCCACCCCTGCACCCCAACCCTTTGTCTCAGCCCTGAGCCCCCTCCCACACTCCAAACCCCTCAGCCCCACCCCCGCACATGGGTGGGAAAAATTAGAGGGAACAGTGGTTGACTGCATGAAATACCTTAAGAAGGAATGTTCTGGCAGTGTTTTTAAGTGACAGTGTCTCCCCTCCACACTCACCATGTGACTGTCATCTCTTTGGACCCATTGCTAATGAAAACATGAGCCTGGCTACAAGGGGCACAGATCAGAGAAAACTAATTCTGAAACACGCAGGTGGAAGCTTCCATTCCAGTGCAGTTTGTGGAGCTAAGCTTAACCCCTTACAAGGGCTTCAACTGAAACTGCTCAGCTGCCCCATAAATTCTTTGTCTTCTCATCTTCCTTCCTTCCTTCCTTCCTTTAAGGCAGCAAATCCATGCTGTCCACTTACTGCTGAGCTCCTGCTTCATTCTTTGGAGCTGGCGTATAGCCTTTGATGAATGAGCACAGTTTGGTGTAACAGCTCAGGAGTTGTGAGGTGTTGTAATATGGGTGGAATAATAAAAAAGCTTATTGGAAAAGTGGCTGTGAAATCGCTCACACATTTCCTGTGAGTTTGAAGTCAGGTCTCCCTGTATGACATATCATTCCTTCTCTCCTGCAGCTGTTCCTCATTTCCCAGCCATAGAGTCTTCCTATTTTGCTGAAACATTTGAGTGTACGCTTGGGGGAGGGGGACCTCTGCACATGGTTCTCTCCAGTACAATCCCACCCTCTCCCATCCCCTTTGCTCTTTGGTGCAGCTATATATAGCTTCAGGCAGACCAGAACAATGGAGCAGGTCTGGGGTTAGTAATCAGAAAATGGAGATCAGCTGTGGCTGCCTCTGAGTTGTGCTGTGATTTGATGGGACTGAGGTCAGATGGGTTCCTCATCATACCCCAGCAGCACAGCAGCCCACAGAGGACAGGACTTTGCAGGAGAAAAATGATTTGAAATACAAACACAGAAACAATTCAAACAGGTCCCTATCCATATTGTCAGACAGGCTTTCAGTTTGGGCGATGGGATGATATAGGGTGATGCTAGGGACAGGGAGATTGTAGCAATGACTAGAATCTTGATCCCTGTCCCAGCATTCACTGGACACATGTGTAGTGGGGCAATTGCCCCGCTCCTGTAAAAAGGTAAATTTACTGGTTGTGGCTGCAGCTGTGGCCACTTCGCCAATCAGGCCACAGCTGGCTCCGATAAAAGGGCTGAGCTGGGTCAGGTCTCTCTTTCCCTAGCCTGCCTCTCTGAAGGAGGTACAACCTAGGAATAGGCAGAGGTAGCTAGTCCTAACCCCTTGCCAATGATGAATGGCCATTACAGACTGCAGTCTGGCCCTGGATAAAGGGACTAGAGGATGCTTGGCAGTAGATACTGAGGCAAGCTGGGGATACAGGATTGGAGAGTTCCCTGGGGAGGGGAGACCCAAAGCAGGGGTACTGTGGAGGGCAGAATCCTGAGGTAAAGGGCACTGGGGTCCAGGAGGGACATGGGCGCCATAAGGCAGGCTGGACAAGAGCTAATTCCCAAGACAACCAGCAGGAGGTGCCACACCAGTGAGTCTCACTCTGCTACAACATATATAACATCTGGGATGGATTCTGGCTTTATAGAGCCAGATTTTCAAATATTCAGCACCCATGCTTAGGGGTACAGCTTCAAAAGATCTCCTGATTTTCAGAATTTAAGATTTTACATAGCAGGTTTTTCTCCTACAGAGTTTTGCACTTCAGATGTTCATCTGTGCCAAAACAGACCAGTGCTAGGAGCTACCAACCTTTACTGTAAGAACAGAACAAACCCTGGAACACACAAGTATGACACAAAAAGCTTGTGACATATGTCCTATTGGCACCATCTTCCAATGCACTCAGAATCCAAAGTCAGGCCAAGCCAAAATACTTCAATGTGGCTCCATTTCCCTGGCAGAGTTTGCAGTCTTCTGTATAAAATGTTTTAAGAGGAGACTATGAATGAGTTTAAAGCCAACCAAAGAGAGTGGTCCCCAGTGTTAGGGAGGACTTGGTCCAAGATTATAGATTCTAAGGCCAAAAGGGACCAGTGTGAACATCAACCAGCTGAGCGGCGAACAGCAGAGACTAACAGAGGGAGTTCGCCTGGGGAGAGCCCACTGAGGCTTTCATCTCATGGGCTTCTGTGAGTTGCTGCAACAGCTGAGGAAGCTTTTAGAAGGAAGAAATTATGGAAGGTGAGAATTCAGCTGTTGTAACCTGCACAGGTTGTGCCATGTTTGTCTTTCTTCCTCAGGACAGAAGTGACTTTGTCTGTACAAAGTGCAAGCTGGTCTCCATATTGGAAGAGAAGGTTCGGGGTCTGGAGCAACAAGTATTGACCCTGCGTTGCATAAGAGAAAATGAAGATTTCCTGGACTAACGTCAGGATATGCTTCTACCGGTACAACGTCCTGAAGAATCAGAGCAGGCTGTGCATGGGGGAGAGAGGGACTGTGAAGAAATTTGGCAGTATGTGACCTCCAGAAGAAGAAAGAGGAGCGTCCATGTACAAGCAAAGGAGATACAAATGAGCAACCATTTTCATGTTCTTTCCACAGGTACTAATGCGGAGAGTGGACTAGATGGTACATCTGAGAGAAGCAGAAGGAGACTCCACTGATTAAAAAGCACGAGATGCACTGTCCTGGGGATGGGGGTTCCACAACCACTGTTCCTAAAAGAAGGAGAAGGGTGGTGATGGTTGGAGACTCCCTCCTCAGAGGGACTGAGTCATCTATCTGCCGCCTCAACCGAGAAAACCGAGAGGTCCGCTGCTTGCCAGGAGCTAGGATTCACGATGTGACAGAGAGACTGCTGAGACTCATCAAGCCCTCGGATCGCTACCCCTTCCGGCTTCTCCACGTGGGCACCAATGATACTGCCAAGAATGACCTTGAGCGGATCACTGCAGACTACATGGCTTTGGGAAGAAGAATAAAGGAGTTTGAGGTGCAAGTGGTGTTCTCGTCCATTCTCCCTGTGCAGGGAAAAGGCCTGGGTAGGGAGCGTCGAATTGTGGAAGTCAATGAATGGCTACACAGGTGGTGTCGGAGAGAAGGCTTTGGATTCTTCGACCATGGGATGGTGTTCCAAGAAGGAGGAGTGCTAGGCAGAGACAGGCTCCACCTAACGAGAGAGGGAAGAGCATCTTCACAAGCAGGCTGGCTAACCTAGTGAGGAGGGCTTTAAACTAGGTTCACCAGGGGAAGGAGACCAAAGCCCTGAGGTAAGTGGGGAAATAGGATACCAGAAGGAAGCACGAGCAGGAGAGTGCAAGAGGGGAGGACTCCTGTCTCAGAGCGAGAAAGCGGGACAATCAGTGAGTTATCTTAAGTGCCTATACACAAATGCAAGAAGCATGGGAAACAAGCAGGAAGAACTGGAAATCCTGGCACAGTCAAGGAACTATGATGTGATTGGAATAACAGAGACTTGGTGGGATAACTCACATGACTGGAGTACTGTCATGGATGGATATAAACTGTTCAGGAAGGACAGGCAGGGTAGAAAAGGTGGGGGAGTTGCATTGTATGTAAGAGAGCAGTATGACTGCTCAGAGATCCGGTATGAAACTGCAGAAACACCTGAGAGTCTCTGGATTAAGTTTAGAAGTGTGAGCAACAAGGGGGATGTCGTGGTGGGAGTCTGCTATAGACCACCAGACCAGCAGTATGAGGTAGACGAGGCTTTCTTCTGGCTACTAGCAGAACTTACTAGATCGCAGGCCCTGGTTCTCATGGGAGACTTTAATCACCCTGACATCTGCTGGGAGAGCAATACAGCAGTGCATAAACAATCCAGGAAGTTTTTGGAAAGTGTAGGGGACAATTTCCTGGTCCAAGCGCTGGAGGAACGAACTAGGGGCAGAGCTTTTCTTGACCTGCTGCTCACAAACAGAGAAGAGTTAGTAGGGGAAGCAAAGGTGGATGGGAACCTGGGAGGCAGTGACCATGAGATGGTCGAGTTCAGGATCCTAACACAAGGAAAAAAGGAGAGCAGCAGAATGTGGACCCTGGATTTCAGAAAAGCAGACTTTGACTCCCTCAGGGAGCTGATGGGCAGGATCCCCTGGGAAAATCACATGAGGGGGAAAGAAGTCTGGGAGAGCTGGCTGTATTTTAAAGAATCCTTATTGAGGTTGCAGGAAAAAAATACCCCGATATGTAAGAAGAATAGTAAATATGGCAGGCGACCAGCTTGGTTTAACAGTGAAATCCTTGCTGATCTTAAACACAAAAAAGAAGCTTACAAGAAGGGGAAGACTGGACAAATGACCACGGAGGAGTATAAAAATATTGCTCAGGCATGCGGAAGTGAAATCAGAAAGGCCAAATCACACTTGGAGTTGCAGCTAGCAAGAGATGTGAAGAGTAACAAGAAGGGTTTCTTCAGGTATGCTAGTAACAAGAAGAAAGTCAAGGAAAGTGTGGGCCACTTACTGAATGAGGGAGGCAACCTAGTGACAGAGGATGTGGAAAAAGCTAATGTACTCAATGACTTTTTTGCCTCTTCACAAACAAGGTCAGCTCCCAGATTGCTGCACTGTGCAGCACAGTATGGGGAGAAAGTGACCAGCCCTCTGTGGAGAAAGAAGTGGTTCGGAACTATTTAGAAAACCTGGATAAGCACAAATCCATGGGGCCAGATGCGCTGCATCCGAGAGTGCTAAAGGAGTTGGCGAATGTGATTGCAGAGCCATTGGCCATTATCTTTGAAAACTCGTAGCGAACAGGGGAGGTTCCTGATGACTGGAAAAAGGTTAATGTAGTTCCCATCTTTAAAAAAGGGAAGAAGGAGGATCCAGGGAACTACAGGCCAGTCAGCCTCACCTCAGTCCCTGGAAAAATCATGGAGCAGGTCCTCAAGGAATCAGTTCTGAAGAACTTAGAGGCAGGGCTGGCTCTGGCTTTTTTGCCGCCCCAAGCAACAACAACAAAAAAAAAACCTGTGCAGGGGGCCAGAGCAGTGAAGCAGGGGGATAAACCTGCCACTCAGCAGGAGCGGCGAAGGGGCGGAGGGAACAAACCTACCTTCCAGCCAGCCGAAACAGCAAAGGGGTGGAGGGGCAGGAAACCTGCCGGCCAGCTGGAACAGCGAAGTAGGGGTGGGAGTGTGTGAAACCTGCCGGCCAGTCAGAGCGAACGGGGATGGGGGGCGGGCAAAACAAACCGCCCAGCTGGCCAGAGCGGTGAAGGGAAGAAAAAACAAAAATCAAAAAGAAAAAAAAAATACCTGCAGGGTGGCGGGTGCAGAGGGACTCCCAGCCCTGCAGATCCTGGGCAGTGGAGTGCACACCCCAGCTAGCGGGGGAGGGGTATAGAGAAAAGGGGTGGCCAGGGCTTCCTTAAGTGGGGCGCTCGCCATGCGGCTCCTCCTGCCGCGCTGCCTGCTGGGAGGGCTCCGCGCTGCTCCAGTGGGCGGGCAGGGAAGGACGCAGGCTGCCCTGCTGGGCTTGCTGCAAACCTGGCACTGCTCCCAGCAGCTCTCCTCCTCTGTGCCGCCGCCCCTACAGGGCTGCAGGAGCAGAAAACCAAAAGGAAAAAAAACCTGCAGGGGCAGCGGAAGCGATGAAGCGCAAAAAAAAAAAAAAGGTTTGGGTAGAATGCCACCCCTTGGAATCTGCTGCCCCAAGCACCAGCTTGCTTGGCTGGTGCCTGGAGCCGGCCCTGCTCAGAGGAGAGGAAAGTGATCAGGAACAGTCAGCATGGATTCACCAAGGGCAAGTCATGCCTGACTAACCTAATTGCCTTCTAAGAGGAGATAACTGGCTCTGTGGATGAGGGGAAAGCAGTGGATGTGTTATTCCTTGACTTTAGCAAAGCTTTTGATATGGTTTCCCACAGTATTCTTGCCAGCAAGTTAAAGAAATATGGGCTGGATGAATGGACGATAAGGTGGATAGAAAGCTGGCTAGATCGTCAGGCTCAACGGGTAGTGATCAACGGCTCCATGTCTACTTGGCAGCCGGTTTCAAGCAGAGTGCCCCAAGGGTCGGTCCTGAGGCCGGGTTTGTTCAATATCTTCATTAATGATCTGGAGGATGACGTGGACTGCATCCTCAGCAAGTCTGCAGATTACACTGAACTGGAAGGAGTGGTAGATACGCTGGAGGGTAGGGATAGGATACAGAGGGAGCTGGACAAATTAGAGGATTGGGCCAAAAGAAACCTGATGAGGTTCAATAAGGACAAGTGCAGAGTGCTGCACTGAGGACAAAAGAATCCCATGCACTGCTACAGACTAGGGACTGAATAGTTAGGAAGCAGTTCTGCAGAAAAGGACCTAGGGGTTACAGTGGATGAGAAGCTGGATATGAGTCAACAGTGTGCCCTTGTTGCCAAGAAGGCTAATGGCATTTTAGGCTGTATAAGAAGGGGCATTGCCAGCAGATTGAGCGATGTGATCATTCCCCTCTATTCGACATCGGTAAGGCCTCATCTGGAGTACTGTGCCCAGTTTTGGGCCCCACACTACAAGAAGGATGTGGAAAAATTGGAAAGAGTCCAGCAGAGGGCAACAAAAATGATTAGGGGGCTGGAGCACATGACTTATGAGGAGAAGCTGAGGGAACTCGGATTCTTTAGTCTGCAGAAGAGAAGGATGAGGGGGGATTTGATAGCTGCTTTCAACTACCTGAAAGGGGGTTCCAAAGAGGATGGATCTAGACTGTTCTCTGTGGTAGCGGATGACAGAACAAGGAATAATGGTCTCAAGTTGCAATGGGGGAGGTTTAGGCTGGATATTAGGAAAAACTTTTTCACTCAGAGAGTGGTGAAGTACTGGAATGGGTTACCTAGGGAGGTGGTGGAATCTCCATCCTTAGAGGTTTTTAAGGTCAGGCTTGACAAAGCCCTTGCTGGGATGATTTAGTTGGGAATTGATCCTGCTTTGTGCAGGGGGTTGGACTAGATGACCTCCTATGGTCCCTTCCAACCCTGATAGTCTATGATTCTATGATCTAGTCTGACCTCCTGTATAGTACAGTCCCCCTCCCCGAAATAGAGAACTTCCCCCAAAATAATTCCTTTTGAACTAGAGCATGTCCTGATTTTTAAATTTCCAGTGTTGGAGAATCCACCACAATCTTGGCAAATTGTTCCAAATGGCTAATGGTTAAACATTTGTCTCTGAATTTCTTTCATTTCAATTCCCAGCCATGGGCTATTGTTACACCTTTGTCTTCTCCCATTGTCAAATATTTCTTCCCCATGGAAGTACAGGCTGTAATGAAGTCACTCCTTAACTTTCTCTTTGTCAAGCTAAGGCCATGTTTACAGGTACAGTGCTGCAGCTGTACCGATATAGCCGTACTGCTGCAGCGCGTCTGGTGAAGACGCTCTGTGCCTATGGGAGAGAGCTCTTCAGTCAGCATAAAAAACCACCCCTGTGAACGGCATAAGCTATGTTGATGGGAGAAGGTCTCCTGCCGACATAGTGCTGTGCACTCTAGCACTTATGTTGGTGTAACTTATGTTGCTCAGGGAGGTGGAATAGTCACACCCTTGAGTGACTTAAGTTTTGCTGGCATAAGTGGCAGTATAGACATAGTCTAAATGGGCTGAGTTCCTTGAGTCTAGCCATACAAGGCATCTTTTATCATTCTCATGGCTCTTCTCTGAACCTTCTCCAATTTATCAACATCCTTCTTGAATTGTGGACACCAGAACTGGATGAACCAGTGCCAAATACAGAGGTACAATAACCTCTCTACCCCTACTCAAGATTCCCCTGTTTATTCAGCCCCTCTTTATGAAGCACCCATATATGCATTCAGAAGTCTACCCAGGGATTTCTGAGGCCACTGGTGTGGGGTGGGCCTGTCTGACCAATCATAGAATTTTATTGACCTGAAAAAAACATTTTAATAAGATTCCTCTAGAGCTTCTCTTGGGAGAATTTTCACACTATATGCAAAGAGGCAGGACATTGTCTCCCCCACCAGGTAAACTGAATGGGTATTGCTTCCCATATAGGGAACTGTGAATGGATGCAGCCTCCTACACTCTGTACCCTGCATGAATTCTTCCTCCCCCACCAGTTACTCTGAATGGGCATTGCCTCTCCAACTGGGTGTCCTGATCCAGCACTGCCTTCTCCACTGTGAGCCCTCATTTGTTGCAGCCTTTCTTACTATGAGCCCTGAATTGTTGCTGCCTTCCTCACTGGGCACCCTGAATGGGAGCTGCCTCTCTCACCCTGAACCCTAAACTGGTGCTGCCAGTGCCTCCCTCACTGGGCATCCTAAATGGGTACTGCCTCCCCCACTGGGAAACCAGAATGGGTACTCCCCCGCCCCTCCCGAGTAACCTGTATGGGCAATGCCTCCCATCCGCTCCTCACCAGGTACATGAATCAGCATTGACTCCCCTACTGGGAATTGTGAAGCAATGCTATCTCCTCTACTGGGTATCCTGATTGGTGCTGCCTTCACCACTGGGTACTCTGAATAGGCAGTGCATCCCAACTGGGATCCCAGAATGGGCACTGACTCCCTTACGAAGAACTCCCCATCTCACCTCAATAGCCCTTAATCTCAGGTACTGGAGTGGATCCACCTCCTCTTTCCACCTAGAGGTACTCTGAGTGCAGAGGTGACATGTGGGGGACATAATTCTAGTTTCTCAATCAAAATGTTGTGTGGCACCAAGTCAAATGCCTTACAGAAGAAATAGTGTCATAGAGTCGTATGTTAATGTCATGCTGTTGGGAGTGTCTCATAATTGATTGCCTAGCTCAGGGCAGACTGTTAGAAGCAGGCCAGATACCCCAAGCTGGTGGTGTGGTAATTAGATTTCACCGAGCCAGTAATAAACATGAACTCCTGGATTGCTGTAACAGTCTTTCCATGGAGTCCCAGAAAATCCAGCCAAAGTGAAAATATTTAGACTTCTTCCAGGAAATCTGTCCTCTTCCCTTGCCAAACTTACCTTAACCAAAGTGACTTGTGATGCAGTGTCTCTCCACCCTGTACATTCAATGAAATTCACTCTCACACTCTTAATAAACTCTTCACTACCTGACCAAGACTCAGTCCTAATATAGTGTATATGGGCCATTCTCCTCCACAATTTCCTCTGGAATAAAGGTGGTAGCATCAGCATGCAAAGTAGTAGAATGGGCACTCACGGTGGGGGTTGTGAGTGCAGATTGTGGGGCGACCTTAATGTTTGGGCAATTTGGTTTTATATGGCCAGGAGCCCCACAGTGATGACAGACTGTCTCCTTTCCCTTAGAGTAAGAAGTTTTAAAATCTGGCCTCCCTTGTAGTTTTTTTAATAAAGCTGGGGTTAGATTTATTCTTGGACACCACATTCTTTTTAATCTTGGGAGCAGAGGGATTACCATTCCCCTGGGGTTTAGGTCGCTCACAGGACCTTGACTCAATATATTCATCAGCAATTTCTGCTGCCTCCAAAACTGTGGAAGTTTTTTTTGTCACAGATGGCAGCTTTTACCTTATCAGCGTCTGTCCACAATAATTACTCTTGTGCCACCAAATCAAACAGCTTCAGTCCCTGCCCATCTTTTCATGTAATGACACATCTTATGCAAATATTCCACATGAGTGATATTGTCAAACATTTCACGATTTTTATACTTCAATTGAAAGGCCTCGGAAGTGTTTTAAAATCATTTCAATACATTTTCTTTACATTTCTTATACACCATAACATCACCCACCTCCATAACATTAAAAATGTTTGTGGCTTTCCCAGTCATCCTGGTTAAGAGGATGGGCACTCATTTATCCTCTGGAATCAGATGGATCCCACACAATCTCTCAAAGGTGGATAGGAACGCTTCAATGCAATCAGTCTCTTGATAAATTGGGCAGGCTTTCTCCCACTCCCTGCTGTTGAGAGGTGATGTACTCACAGGCTGTGGCAAATCTTTTTGCTGTTCCAGGACTTTAAGCTGAAGTGCATGAGCTCTCTCCTCAGCTGATAGCTTCTCCATATGTCTTTGGTGATATGATTAACTCTGTGGGCCATAGAGGGTTCCTGGTGTCCTTTTGCTTCCCTTATCAATTTACCATAGTGCCCAGCTGCTTATATTTATTACTATTAAATTCCCCTTTTGGGGGGATGTGATGCAGCATTGGGGTAAGGGGATGTAGCACAGAGGGGAAACGTTGCAGTACTGAGGTGGAGAGGATACTGCATTGAGTGTGAAGGGGTGCAACATTGAGGGGGAGATGGTGCAGCATTAAGGTGGGAGGGAATGCAGCATTGAAGGAGAGAGGTGCTGCACTGGGGGAAGGGGATGCAGCACTGGGAGAAGAGGATGCAGCATTGGGGGCAGGGGATGCACCATTGGGGCAGAAGACGCTGTACTGAGTTGGAGAGGCTGCACGTAACTGAGGGAGACGGATGTAGCATTGAGAGAGAAAGGTGATGCAGCATTGGTGGAGGGGATGTAGCATTGGAGGGGATGCAATGTGGACCCGTGGGTGCTGATAATGGCATTAGGCAGCTTCCCACAGTGATCACTCTGGCCACCTCTCCCTTGTGCTGATTGGCTGTCCATTCCAATCCCCTCCTGCACAGTATTTTCACCTCATCCTAGTTCCATCTGCCATGCATACCTTCCTCCTTCCCCATCTTCCTCCCCTCCCACCTTCTCCTGCACTATCCCCCATTGTCCTTTCATAGCTCCTCTCCCTTCCCTTGTTTCTCCATTTAACAATTCCCCAACCAGCAAAGCCCCACTCAAACTTGATGGCATTAAGGTACCCATGCAGAGTGAGCAAGGGCATCCTAGCCCTCTCTCCAGCCTGTGTCTGCCTGTCTATTAGACTGTAAGCTTTTTGAGGCAGGGGCTGTCTCCAGCTCTGGTTACATGCAGCTCCTGGCACAAGGGGGCCCTTGTCTTGGTGGGTCCCCAGGCTGGGCTGTACCATAATACTAATATAAATCCTATTTGATTTGAGAAACAGAGGAAGGTTATTCTCAAGAGTAGTGTTTTCATAAGGGCACAGGACTCTATCTCCCCAGAGCACCCCTTAGCACGTGCAAAGTCAACTCACCATAGCAAGTCCAGGGCAGGTGAAGGCAATACACATCACCACACTGGGCACTGGCAGTTCCTTTCCCTTCCCACACCCATGGAAGGCCAATCCCAACAACACTTGCCCCACAAAGAACATGAGCGGCAAGGAAGACGGAAAGGTAGTGTGGAGTGTTCCCAGCTTTAATTTTCCATCAGTTAACCAGCTGTATTTCACATAGCAATAGTCAACTATTGCCAGACTTTCCATCTTGCAAAACCGCATGCTTCGGAAAAAGCTCAAGTTAGGAGGGCACAGGGTCATGTTTACTCCTCCTGGTCATTCACTTCCCCCTCCCCTCCTGGTCTGTTAGTTGGGCTAAGGCTGCTTACAAAGGCCTTACAGTTGCTTTCAGCTATCTGCATAATAATTGGTATTGCAGCTGTGCAGTGATTTAGGCATGTTACTGGGTTAACAATTTTTTTCCTTATGATTATATCCCCCCCCCAAGTTCTATTTTCCTATCATATACAAATTTTACACTATCATGCTATCTTTGAAGTTCAGTACGTCAGTCTAAGTGTCTCTGAATTGTACTGTATTTCTAATTACATGAACCGAACACATAACATTAATTGCAATGACTAACTGTGGTTTGTTTGGAATCCTTGAGGAGGAGTTGTCTTCTTGTTCTGCATCTGTCGAGTTTGCTCTATTGATCGTTCTTTCTGAGGAACAAACTCTAGATGTTGACTGTTTCTATTGGACTCTCCACTGTCTGTCTCAGTCACATGTGATCTGGATGTTAAATTCTTTTTCTTTATGACAGCTGTAGCTGTCCATCCTTTTTCTTCATTCAGTTTGACACAAACATGGTTACCAGGCTCTTGACTTGGCAGTTCTCTAACCGAGTGACTCTGTTGTAAAAGTATTCATAAGCCCATTTAACCGGTTTATCTGATTTGGCTATTCTCTTCATGTTTGGCCACTTTGGAGATAGATTATGCTCCAGATTTGGAGCAGTGGTTCTGACTTGTCTTTCCATCAGGAGTTGTGCTTCACTATATGCAGAATATATAACTATTGGTGTTGATCTGTAACTCAAAAGACCAAGGAGTGGATCATCCTGCTGTAGGATTTTCTTGGCTATCTGTACAGCAATCATTGAATCATAGAACTAGAAGGGACCTTGAGAGGTCATCTAGTCCAGTCCCCTGCACTTGTTGCAGGACTAATTATCAAGACCATTCCTCATAGGTGTTTGTCTAACCTGCTCTTAAAAATCTCCAGTGATCGAGATTCCACAACCTCCCTAGGCAATTTATTCCACTGCTTAACCACTCTGACAGTTAGGAAGTTTTTCCTAATGTCCAACCTAAACTGCCCTTGCTGCAATTTAAGTCCATTGCTTATTGTCCTATCCTTAGAGATTAAGAAAAACAATTTTTCTTCCTCCTCCTTGTAACAACCTTTTACATACTTGAAAACTGTTATCATGTCCCCTCTCAGTCTTCTCTTTTTCAGACTAAACAAACCCAATTTTTTCAATCTTTCCTCATAGGTCATGTTTTCTAGACCTTTACTCATTTTTGTTGCCCTTCTCTGGACTCTTTCTAATTTGTCCACATCCTTCCTGAAATGTGGCGCCCCGAACTGGACACAATACTCCAGATGAGGCTTAATCAGAGCAGATTAGAGCGGAAGAATTACTTCTGGTGTCTTGCTTCAACACTCCTGCTAATACATCCCAGAATGATGTTTGCTTTTTTTGCAACAGTGTTACACTGTTGACTCATATTTAACTTGTGGTCCACTATGACCCCAGATCCCTTTCCGCAGTACTCCTCCTAGGCAGTCATTTCCCATTTTGTATGTGTGCATCTGATTGTTCCTTCCTAAAGGGAGTACTTTCAGGGCCAGTGCAGCCATTTAGGTGACCAAGGCGGTTGCCTAGGGCACTGGCATTTGGGGGGCGCCATTTTCTTCAGCAGCGACTGCGGCGGCCAGATCTTCGGCCGCCCCGGTTGCCGCCGGCATTTAGGTGGAGGGAGCTGGGGCAGGGGAGCGCTCGGAGGGACCCCTGCAGCAAGTAAGGCGGGGGGGTGGCATGCAGGAGAACTCCCCACCCCAAGTCACCCCTGCCCCACCTCCTCCCTGAGCACACCATGGCCACTTCACTTCTCTGGCACCGCAAGCCTGGGAGGAGGGAGAAGTGAAGTGGCCACGGCATGCTCAGGGAGGAGGCGGGGCAGGGGTTAGCTGCTTCACTTGTCCCGCCTCCCAAGCTTGTGGCGCCAATCAGCTTAGGCACTGCAAGCCTGGGAGATGGGAGAAGTGAAGCAGCGATGGCGTGCTCGGGGTGCTCGTACTCGTGAGCTGGGGTGGGGGGAGGTTGCTGACAGTGCCCCTTTATAGTAGTACTGTTCTCTTAGCACCTCGAGGTCCCAGTCCACACTGCTGCCCAGGTATTCAGGGCACTGTAGAAATAGTAAGAGACATTCCCTGCCCAAAAGAGCAACATTCTACATAGACCAGGTAGACAAGGGAAGGGGAACAGGAGGGGAGGGGAGGAAAGATTGTTATCCTCATGTTACAGACAGGGACCTGAGTCCAGAGAGATGAAATGACTTGCCCAAGATCAGGGCCCGAAATTAAACCCAAATTACTGAGTCCCATTCTAGTCCTTAATCATGCAGTCATTCTTCCTCTCTGTATGATGCCTCTATCTCTAAGGCAATGTGTTCTATCCTGCTGAGCACTTATACAAACATATTGCACAATATAATCACAATAGAACATATGGATTTCTTTGGAAAATATTTATTTTTACTAGAAACTAAGTAAAACTGTGAGGAAAGTCAATGCTTTGAACATGTTCCTCCGTTAATTCTCAGCTGTCCTTGTTAAGATCTTCCTTTCTCTCCTGTTTGCTTTGAGATATAACACTTAGGCCTTGTCTACGCTGCATAGTTTTGTTGACAAAAGTCAGCTTCTCCCATTGATTTAACTCCCCCTGCTATGGCAACATAATAAAACCCCCTCTACGAGCAGCATAGAGCTTTTTGTGACGCAGTTAGAGCGATGCAGCATCAGTCTAGACACCTTGTTTGGTTATCTTGCCCTAATTGGCCTCCAGGAGATGTCCCACAATGCGCATCATGACCACTTTGGTCAGCAGTTTGAACTCTGCTGCCCTGAAGGTATACTGATATACTCCCCTCCCCCATTTAAAGGCCCTGGAATTTTGGAAATTTCTTTTCCTGTTTTCTCAGTGTGCACAGTTCACACAGCATCTTCCCAGCTGACCATACCAGATTCCCACATGGAGCATACCAGAACTCTTAGATAAGCTGAACGTGTTGGGAGAGAAGGTTGTGCAGTCACAGCTTCACACCAGCCTTAGGAATTTCTGTCCCTATGGGCTGATTGCTAGTGGCATGTATGAGAAGGGGCACGAGACGGACATGCAACAGTGTCATGCTAAATCAAGAAGCTGAGGTAGGTGTGCAAGAAGGCAAGAGCACCCAAACATCATTCCGGTGAGGCACCAAAGACATGCCTCTTTTATAAGGAGCTGCACACCATCCTTGGCACCGACCCCACCTCCACTGCCAAAAACCCTATGGATACTGGGGGAGTGGAAGGAGGAAGTAATGGATGAGGAAGTGGAGCTGGAGAATGATGTGGAGCACAGAGTAGGGTCATCAGGTGGCATGGCAAGTCAGGACCTCTTTTCCACTCCAGAGGGGTCTAGCCAGTCCCAGTCCCCTGTTGTGCATGATACAGGAGAGAGGAGCTCTGATAAGTGCTTATTTTGCTTTGATACTGCACGGTGAGAGGAGATTGAGCTCTCACATACTTTGTTATATGGTAGAAGAAGAATAAGGGACAGAAATTAACAACAGAGCCTGTCCATCTACGTGGTGGTGACATTGTGGAAAAGGTTCTTAATGTACACAGGGATGTCCCAGGAATCCTCTATAGTGATCTCTAGGAAACTTTCCTGTAGGTATTCTGCAATCCTCTGCTAAAGGTTCCTTGGGAGAGTTGCCTTGTTTCTCCCCCTGCTGTAGGCAAGCAGCATACAGAGCCGGTCTGAAGTCACACTCATGCAGGAGATGCACTCTTGCATCCTGGGTTACTCTTAGGAGTGAGATATTGGGTTCAATTACACTAGCCTGTGGAAAAGGTTCAGAATAGGCTCCATAGCCGCTTATGGTAACCCCCTTTGCAAACCACCCTTTGTCTCTTCTTGCCCATTCCCCCTTGCCCATCACTCCTTCCTGCAAACTCATCCTATGTGCCAAGCTGTGTGCTAGCCAAGGGACAGCGAGAAAGAAGTATGTGTAACTTTTGTGATTCACAGCTGTGAGTGCAGTCACAATACTGTTTCTGTTCATTGTTTCTTTGGCTTCTGCAGATGTGCCTTTGAGAACCACTCCTCCATATCAGTGAAACGCCTCCATCAGATAAGGCGGCAGTCCAGGGAGAGTAAGTGTGATGTTCCCTGAAGTGATGCAGTCAACAAATGCATCACATGGTGAAACAAGAGCATGGATGGAAAAAAGCAACGAAAGACTCAGTTTGGATAACCAGGAAAGGACACAGGCAGGAGCTCATGATAAAACTTGTGGAGGGCCAGACAGAGATGTGGAAGTCCCTCATTACTCTGCAATCTGAGCACATTCATGCCCCCTCCAGCTGCTACAGAACTGCAGTCTCTACCCTACCTAAACTCCCTCACCACATTCCTCATGTATTCCTGCTCCCTCACAGTACATCGTGCACTCCACGCCGAGGGACTGTAGTGAGGCAGCATGGCTTCCCTCAGAGAGTGACAGGGAGGAACCACTGCACACTCCCTGGTGGGAAGAACCAGGATAGCATATCTGCCCCACTGGAAGCGGAAGGGTGAGACAGGAAGCAGAAATACAAAAGGTGGGCCCTGCAGCTCAGTTAGGTGAGTGCCCTCATGGGAGACAGATGCATCCCACTTGCTGCTGGAACATGCAGAGGAGCTGCTGGCGATGCCTCCTGAGGACTGGCCAGAGCTCTCAGGGCTGCTGGCTGACCGAGACATCAACGAGCTGCTGGGACTGCCGCTGGCCACCTACCCTGGGGGAGATGGAGGACAACTACATTGTAGAGGTACCAAACCCTGCAGATTTAGGAAGTAGCTCAGGAAACTAGACAACAGTCTGGTTGAGTGTTGGCCTGATCCGAGGTCAGTGTGTTGCTCATGAATCCTCGCTGACTCAATGGCGGAGTGGTCCGCCATTTCAGGGCCTGGAGCTGGGACACGGTAGACTCAGGCGGGCCCACATCCCCCGAACACCACACTCTTAGGGGGGCAGCACCCCCATTTTAGGCTGGGCAGTCTGTGGTACCCTACAGTCCACCAAGCTAGGATGCTAGACTGTACTGGTGCTCACTCCTGCCTGAGCCCCTAGACTGTGCTGGTACTCACCCTTACCTGGGACTCATAGACTGCTTAACCATTCTGCCCTGATTGCAGGTCAGAGCCTACTAAGTGTTTGCTGCCCTGCCCTGCCCAAGGGCTTGGAGTTCATAGTCTGCCGTATTGTTTTGCTTGGCTGGAGCACTAAGTGCAGCTAATTCCCACCTTTGAGCTCACCTTTACAGGTATGCAACAGCGAGAAGGTGTGGCCTCCCTTAGAGAGTGACAGGGAGGGATGACCACTCAGCCTACAATGACATACATACTATGATGGAGCAAGGCCAGATGGCTACAGTAAAGTACTGAGAAACAGGTATGTTAGCCCCAGGCTAAACAAATCTCTAGTACCCTGGTAACCAAATGGCAGTTGCTCCAGGCTAATCAAGGCACCTGGGGCCAATTAAGATCTTTCTAGAAGGCAGTGGAGATAGCTACTTTAATTAGAACTCCTGCAGCCAATCAAGGCAGGCTAATCAGGGCACCTGGGTTTAAAAAGGAGCTCACTCCAGTCAGGCAGGAAGGAGCCAGAGGAGAAGGAGCATGTGTGAGGAGCTGGGAGTGAACTGCTGGAGGATTGAGGAGGACAAGCATTATCAGACACCAGGAGGAAGGTCCTGTGGTGAGGATAAAGAAGGTGTTTGGAGGAGGCCATGGGGAAGTAGCCCAGGGAGTTGCAGCTGTCATGCAGCTGTTACAGGAGGCACTATAGACAGCTGCGATCCACAGGGCCCTGGGCTGGAACCCGGAGTAGAGGGCACTCCCGGGTTCCCCCCCAAACCTCCCAACTCCTGATCAGACACAGGAGAAGTTGACCCAGACTGAGGGTTCCACAAGAGGGGAAGATCACTGAGGTGAGCAAATTCGCCAATAAGCGCAGGACCCACCAAGGTAGAGGAGGAACTTTGTCACAATACATACATGACTCAGTGCTAACATTCAAACACAGTGACTATAGGTAGGAATAGTTGCTCCTTGAAATTAACTCTCAGGAAACAAGCACTACAGGGGTAATTCAAGGTGGTAAGTAAACGCCTGGCTGAATGCATCACATAAAGATACATTACTAGGAATAATCTTCAAAATGCCCCTTCAAAACCTCTCTGATTCTAATAGCCTCCTGGTGTGCCCTTCTAATTGTCCTTGTATCTGGCTATCCAAAATAACAAGCTAGTCAATCAGCGGTCCATCCCTGGGGAAACTTGTCCCCCTTCAGTTTGCAAATATTATGCAGAGTTCGCAGGCTGCAATGCCATTGGAATAGTTTCCTCACTGAGGCCTAACTGGCCAAAAAGACAGCACTAGCAACCTTTTAATCAGCCAAAGGCACATTCAACTGTCATTCAGCACCTACCAAGCCCGTTGCTGAAGTGCTCTTTTCTGCTGTCTAGGTTCCTGGTGCAAGACTTCATGAGCCACAGGACCTAGAGATAGGTAGGGTCTCCCAGAATCACTAGGGGATTTGCACATCCTCTAATGGAATCTTCTGGTCTGGAGAGAAAGTCCCAGCATGCAGCTTTCTATACAGTCCAGTGTTCTATTGATGCATGCATCATGAACTGTCCCTGACCACCCCTCATTCATGTCAGTGAAACGGCCCTAGTGATCCACCAGCCCCTGCAAGATCATGGAGAAGTAGCCATTTCAGTTGATGTACTCCACTGCAAGATGGTCAGGGGCCAAAATTGAGATATGTGTTCTATCTATCACCCTGACGCAGTTAGGGAATCCCATTGCTGCAGAGCCATCTAATATTTCCTGCATATTCACACTCCTTTGCAGCAGAAGGCAATTAATGGCCCTGAACACTTGCATCAACACAGTCCCCACTGTAGACTTTCCAACCTCAAACTGATTCATGACTCGCTGTTCCACTGTGAGGGAAGCTGTCATTCTGGTGTCCTTCTGCTGCAGGGCAGGGATGAAATCCTTTCACTGTTCAGGAAGGTGGCTTTGCATATCCAAAAGTTTTGCAGCCACTGCTCATCATCCAATACATGCATTACTATGTGATCCCACCACTCAGTGCTTGTTTCTTGAGCCCAATACCAACCGTCCACCATGAGCAGCTACTCCATGAATGCCAACAACAATCTCAAATTGTTTCCTTCTATTGCAAACAGCAGGGCAGGCACCACACATTCACATCTGTTTCCCAGCTCATGAAATACTGTAGGAGAAGCCGCAATATGTTCATAACACTCATCACCAGAATGATCAGCAGCTCAGGATCCATGCTTTTAGGCAGAGATGGTGGGCAAACAATTTACACTGGCAGTTGCAAAACAGCATGAAATGAAGTAGGAAGCATCATGGGATGGGGGAGGAAAGGAGGAGAGGAAAGTGATCAGGAACAGTCAGCATGGATTCACCAAGGGCAAGTCATGCCTGACTAACCTAATTGCCTTCTGTGAGGAGATAACTGGGTCTGTGGATGAGGGGAGAGCAGTGGATGTGTTATTCCTTGACTTTAGCAAAGCTTTTGACATGGTCTCCCACAGTATTCTTGCCAGCAAGTTAAAGAAGTATGGGCTGGATGATTGGACTATAAGATGGATAGAAAGCTGGCTAGATCGTTGGGCTCAACGGGTAGTGATCAACAGCTCCATGTCTAGCTGGCAGCTGGTTTCAAGTGGAGTGCACTAAGGGTCGGTCCTGGGGCTGATTTTGTTCAATATCTTCATTAATGATCTGGAGGATGGCATGGACTGCACTCTTAGCAAGTTTGCAGGTGACACTAAACTGGGAGGAGTGGTAGATACGCTGGAGTGTAGGGATAGGATACAGAGGGACCTAGACAAATTAGAGGACTGGGCCAAAAGAAACCAGATGAGGTTCAACAAGGACAAGTGCAGAGTCCTGCACTTAGGACGGAAGAATCTCATTCACTGTTACAGACTAGGGACTGAATGGCTAGGAAGCAGTTCTGCAGAAAAGGACCTAGGGGTTACAGTGGACGGGAAGCTGGATATGAGTCAACAGTGCGCCCTTGTTGTTAAGAAAGCTAATGGCATTTTGGGCTGTATAAGTAGAAGCATTCCCAGCAGATCAAAGGATGTGATCATTCCCCTCTATTCGACATTGGTGAGGCCTCATCTGGAGTACTGTGTCCAGTTTTGGGCCCCACTCTACTAGAAGGATGTGGAAAAATTGGAAAGAGTCCAGCAGAGGGCAACAAAAATGATTAGGGGGCTGTAGTACATGACTTATGAGGAGGGGCTGAGGGAATTGGGATTGTTTAGTCTGCAGAAGAGAAGGACGAGGGGGGGATTTGATAGCTGCTTTCAACTACCTGAAAGGGGGTTCCAAAGAGGATGGATCTAGACTGTTCTCAGTGGTAGCAGATGACAGAACAAGGAGTAATGGTCTCAAGTTGCAGTGGGGGAGGTGTAGGTTGGATATTAGGAAAAACTTTTTCACTCAGAGAGTGGTGAAGCACTGGAATGGGTTACCTAAGGAGGTGGTGGAATATCCTTCCTTGGAGGTTTTTAAGGTCAGGCTTGACAAAGCCCTTGCTGGGATGATTTAGTTGGGAATTGGTCCTGCTTTGAGAAGGGGGTTGGACTAGATGACCTCCTGAGGTCCCTTCCAACCCTGATATTCTATGATTCTATGGTGAGCATTTCCCCATGATGCACTGTGATCTGCTCCCAGAGCTCCCAGTGGCAGTGGGTGACAGAGAATGGTGAGTTGCACAGTGGGATAGCTACCCACAATGCAGTGTTCTCTCTGATGCAAGAGCAACAACTCTGGATGTGCTTAGCCGACACAAGGAGTGTTGTGTGGACATGCTCAACCAAAGTTATTAAAGTGACTAATGATCATTGACATAACTTAAGTTGACTTAAATGTGTAGTGTAGACATGGCCTTAATTGTAAAAAGACCATGACCTTGTTAAGGCTTTGTCTGAACCCCTGCTCTCTCTTCATCCTTTCTTAGGCAGCCTCAGATCACTGAAGAGCTCCTCATCCTTATGTAAACTTGGCATGGTCAGAGCTCAGAGTGGGCTGCCGGTACATGGTGGTCCAGCACACCAGTTCCTCTTTCCTGCCGTCGTCTTGTTCTCCAGAATCAAAGCTTTCATTTGAAAAAAAGATAAGTTTCTAGCCACATTGGTGGCTGAGAAAGCCTCAAAAATATGAACTGAATGTAACTGATGCAATGTGGTCTGGCTATTCTTTACAGATCCCAGTGCAAGAGCTCTGTGACCTGCCCTGTTCTTTTCAATAGAGGTTAATCTGGGCCTTGCCTACACACAGTTTATACCAATCAGTAGAAAAAACTATGCAGGTAAATCTGCAAAACTCCCTAGTGTGCATGCAATTATACCAATGTAAAGGCATCCATATTCAAATAGCTTGTTTTGGCAAATGTACTGAAACAATAGAGACCATCACACTAATATAACTGCATCCCCTCTAGGGGTTAAATCAATTTAACTAAATACTTTTTTTTCCCCCTATCGTTTTAGTTAAATCATTGCAAAATCTATGTGTATCAACAAGGCTTCAGATACCAATAATGAAATGTTAAATGGCAACTGTGACAGGGTCAGACCAGATGGCTACAAGAGAGTGTTGAAGGTAGATACGTTAGCTCCAGGTTAAGCAGGTCCCTTTTCCCTGGGTAAGATAACAGACTATTCCAGAACACTCAGGAACTTTCTAGAACTAATTAAGGCAGGCTGGCTAATTAGGACACCTGTAGCCAATTAGGAAGTTGCTAGAATTAATTAAGGCTAATCAGGACATCTGGTATAAAAAGGCTTTCACTCCAGTTAGTGGTGTGTGTGTGTAAGGAGCTGGGAGTGAGTGTATGTGCTGCTGCAGGAGTACAAGCGTTAACATATATCAGGAGGAAGGTCCTGTGGTGAGGACAAAGAAGGCGTTAGGAGGAGGCCATGGGGAAGTAGCCCAGGGAATTGTAGCTGTCGTGTAGCTGTTCCAGAAGGCACACTAGACAGCTGCAGTCTACAGGGCCCTGGGCTGAAACCTGGGGTAGAGGGCGGGCCCGGCTTCCCTCCCAACTCCTGATCCAACACAGGAAGATCTGAGGCTAGCAAATCCGACAATAAGCGCAGGACCCACCAAGGTAGAGGAGGAACTTTATCACACAACACAGTTACTTGTTTCACCGCTCAACAAAATGAGTGGGAAAGATTAATAAATTCTAAGGCCAGAAGGGACCACAGGCAAGAGATTTTCTCCAAAATAATTCCTAGGGCAGATCTTTTAGAAACAAAAACCACAATCTTGATTTAACAATTGTAAGTGATGAAGAATCTGCCATGACACGTAGTGATTTGTTCTCATAGTTAATTACTCTCACTATTAAAAATGTATGCCTTATTTCTGGTCTGAATGTCTAGCTTCACCTTCCAGCCATTGGATCGTATTATACCTATCTCTGCTAGATTGAAGAGCCCATTATCAAATATTTGTTTCCCATGCAGGCTCATATACACTGTAATCAAGCCACCCCTTAACCTTCTTTTTGTTAAACCAATTGATTGTGCTCTTTGAGTATATTACTAGAAGACATGTTCACTAATTGTTTTATTGTTGTTGTGGCTCTTCTCTGAACTCTGTCAGGAATGAGGGCCTGCAGCTGGGCCTATGATCAGCTAGCTAACTGTAGCTGAACCTCATAATCAGCCAGATTGCCTGACTGGCTGAGTGGCATCGTCAAGATAGCCTTTAAGCCCAGCAGTAGCACTTGGCCAGCGGCTGCTCAGTGCTTATTATCCTGGCAGCTGTGATCACTCTGTGTCTGACTTGCTCCTGCCCTGTGCCAGTCCTCTACAGCCCTGCTCTGCTTGGTTTCTGATTCCTTTTCCCTGACCCTGGCTCTGATCCTTTGCTCTGGCTCCGGACCTCGACTTTGACCACTAGTCCTGACCGCCTACATACCAGTTCACGACAATCCTTTCTAATCCACGTTTCTTGAACTGTGGGCACTAGCATTGTAGTCCAGTAGGGACCGCACCAGTGCCAAGCACAGAGGTAAAATAACTGCTCTACTCCTACTTGAGATTCCCCTCTTTATGCATCTCAAGATCACACTAACTTTTTTGGCCACAGTGTCACAGTGGGAGCTCATGTTCAGCTGATTATCCACCACAACCCCCAAGTCTTTTTCAGAGTCACTGCTTTCCAGGATAGAATCCCCCATCCTCTAAGTATGTCCTACAGTCCTTGTTCCTGGATGTATACATCTACATTTTGCCATGTTAAAACACATATTGTTTGCTTGAGTCCAGCTTACCAAACGATCCAGATCATTCTGTATCAATGACCAGTCCTCTTCATTATTTACCACTTCCTAATTTTGGGTAATCTGCAAACTTTATCAGTGATGATTATATGTTTTCTTCTAGGTTATTAATAAAAAATGTTAACTGGTTAACAGGCCAAGAACCAGTCTCTTGCAGGACTCTACAAGAAACACACCCTTTCCATGATGATTCCCCATATACAATTACATTTTGAGACCTATCGGTTAGCCACCTTATAATCCATTTAATGTGTGCCACCTTAATTTTATATTTTTCTATTTAAATCAAAATGTTATGCAGTACCTAGTGAAATGCCTTACAAAAGTCTGTCTGTTACATCTACACTATTACCTTTATCAAACAACTTATCAAGTTAGTTTGATAGGATCTGTTTTCGATAAACCCATGTTGATTTACATTAATTATGTTATTCTCTTTCATTCCTTATTAATCAAGTCCTGTATCAGCCATTTCATTATTTTACCCCAGATTGATGGCAGACCCGACAGACATATAATTACCCAGATCATCTTATTTACCTTTTTAAAATATTGGCACAACATTAGCTTTCTTCTGGAATTTCCCTGGTGTTCCATGGCATTAGAAATCAACATTACTGATTCCACAGTCTCCTCAGCCAGCTGTTTTAAAACTCTTGGGATGCAAATTATGCTGACCTGCTAATTTAAAAATGTCCTACAGTAGCAGAGCGAAGACTCACCGGCGTGGTGCCTCCTGCTGGTTGTCTTGGAAATTAGCTCAACTCCAGCTCTGGAGCATCCTCTGCTGGCTGGTGTCTCATCTGCCTCAGGCCCCGTGTCCCTCCTGGACCCCGGTGCCTCCTTACCTTGGGGTTCTGCCCAAGCAGTACCCCCACTCTCTGGGTCTCCCTTCCCAAGGGAACCCCCACCCCTGTATCCCCACCTTGCCTCAGTGGCTACTGCCAGTCATCATCCAGCCCCTTTTCACTGGGGAAGACTGCAGTCTGTAATGGCCACTCATCATTGGCAAGGGGGTTGGACCAGCTGCCTCTGCTAACCCTGGGCTACACCTCTTTAGCCGCAGTACCTGCCTTGGGGCCTTTAACAAGGCCTGCAGCCTGAGGACTTGCCAGGTTGAAGCTTCCCAGCTCCTGTTGCCTTTCCTGGGGCTAAAGTGAGACTCCTCCCAGCTCCTGCCCCCAACCCTCTTATCAGGGCCAGCTGGTCCCTGATTGAGCAGGCCACACCTGTGGTCAGCCATTCCCTGAGCTGCTTTCACTTCTTTTCCCAGCCGCAACCCTCTCCAGGGCTGCTTTTAACACCTGCCTACTGGAGTGGGGCAGCCGCCCCACTACACCTACTTCAGTAGCTTCTGTGTAACATCCTCCTGAGATACTAGTGGAATGTAAAGAATATTATCATATACTATGACTACATCATCTGTTCTTTTCCCAAATACAGAACAGTCATTGGTGGCGGGTATAATAGGCAAGGGAAGGCTGTGCCTCTCCTAGCACAGTGGCCCCTACCACCTGATACCTGGGCCATATTGGCTCCCCCGCCTCTTCCCCTCCCTGCTCTGACCCTTCCCTGCTGCTGCCTGATGAGTTGTCTTCTTCCTCTTTTCTCCTCTCCACACCCCCCAGGTTGGAGATGCTTGCAACTGGCTTGTCCCTCCTCCTCCTCACCCCTCTCCCATATGGGGCAGGGTGGGTGGGAGGACAATGCGAGTGGCAAACAAGCAGCCGGGGGGGAAGTGAGGAGGCAAGTAGAGGGGATCCCAGAGTAACTACACAAGTGAAAAAGGCTTCCAGAGACCTAGCAGCAGATCATTGAAACTGTTAAAGGGGCCATTAAAGTGGTAATGAAGCCATTTAACAGGCCTTTGCCAACGTGTAGGAACCTTTTGGCCACATTCAGCTGGCTTTTATATCATAGGAAAATGTGCTATTTGGGTTAAAAACCGTTTCCAAACGACCCGTCAGTAGTTCCCATGCTATGCAAGTTATTTTCTGTACCCAGCAGAAGTATTTTTTACTAACCTGGCTCAAGGAAGAGCTGACATAGCCCATGAGTTTATTTCTTGATTTAGTCATTTTATTCAAACCCAGTTTAAGTAAAGAAGTCTGGCAGGGAATTGTGTGTATGAAATGTTATTAAACTATTGCCTTAATGCAGGCTGTCAATGACAAACACTTTTGAAAAAGGCGAGATTAGGCTTCAGTTTGGTGCAGGTAGCCTGAAAAGCCACATCTCTCTGAATGCAGTATACACCGAACTCCATGCCACTCAGAGGAGAATTCATCTGCCAATTGATCTATAGCTGTTCAGTTCCTGTAGGGGGATGTTGCTAGTGCTTTAAGGTGAAAAGGGGGTAGGGTCTCGTGGCTGGGGAGGCCGGGGCAGGGTGAGGAAGTGAACAGAGAGCCAGCAGCATGCAGGGGCAGGGCCTGGGGCAGAGAAGGGGTGGAGCGTGGGTGAGGCCATGGACAGAAGAGACAGGACAAGGAGCTAGCCTCCCCCAGGGGAAGTTTCACCCACCACCCATGAGAACAGTATATTTATCAAACTCTTCTGCTTTTTCTGAATTATTGATAATTCTACCATTTCCATCTAGTAATGTACTAATACCATTTGTGACAAAGTTCCTCCTCAACCTTGGTGGGTCCTGTGCTTATTGACAGATTTGCTCACCTCAGTGATCTCCTCACAGTCTCGATCAACTCCTCCTGTGTCTGATCAGGAGTTGGGAGGTTTGGTGGGAACCCGGGCCCGCCCTCTACTCCAGGTTCCAGCCCAGGGCCCTATGGATTTGCAGCTGTCTATAGTGCCTCTTGTAACAGCTGTGTGACAGCTACACCTCCCTGGGCTACTTCCCCAAGGCCTCCTCCAAACACCTTCTTTATCCTCACCACAGGACCTTCCTCCTGATGTCTGATAACGCTTGTACTCTGTAGTCCTCCAGCAGCACACCCTCTCCCTCTCAGCTCCTTGTGTCTCTTGCTCCCAGCTCCTCACACGCACTTCCTCTCCTCAAGCTCCTCCCCATCTGACTGGGGAGAGCTCCTTTTAAAATCCAGGTGCCCTGATTAGCCTGCCTTGATTGGCTGCAGGTGTTCTAATCAGTCTGTCTGCCTTAATTGGTTCTAGCAAGTTCCTGATTACTCTAGTGCAGACCCTGCTCTGGTCATTCAGGGAACAGAAAACTACTCACCCAGTGACCAGTATATTTGCCCTCTACCAGACTCCTGCACCCCACTGGGCTGGGTCTGTCACACATTGTTATGATTCTTTTTGTTTCTAATATACTTAAAAATCTCCTTCTCATTGTCCTTAACTCTGCCTTTTATTAACTTGCTTCCCTTATCAATTCTCCACAATGCCTAGCTCTGACTTATATTAATTATCACCAGCTTCCCCTTTCGTCCATTTATTATATGTTATATTTATATTTAATTTTTTTATAGCTGCCTTCAATTTCTCTCTAAACTAAACTGTTTTGTTAACCAAAACAGCTGCCTTCCATGATTGTGGGATTGTGGCTTTTGGACCATCTAGTAAAGTTTTCTTAAATACTTTCAAATTATCATTCACATTTTTCTGATCAAATTCTTCCTCCCCAGTGATTTGGCTGGCAGAGAAAAGGGGATGGTACAGCAATATTTGAAGGTCTGCACATTCCACTGTAACTGACAGCTCATTTTGGCACCAAGAGTTGGGCTTGGGATAGTTCTGCCATTTTCTCCTTCCCTGCCAAATGAAGACGGACCCAAACCCAAGGAACTCAGCAGCTCATCTGAACCCCCACCCTCACACTGGGTAGCCAAGCTCATGAAGCCCAATGGGACATAAGAGCTGCACTGACAGGATGACAAGCCCAACAGCTCAGCAGAGCCTGTGTATGTATTTTCAACCCAGAGAGCTGCATGACCATGTATTGAACATCTGTGTCTCATGTGGGCGGAGCTTGTTTTGTGAGGAAAGCTTAGAAGAGTAGCACAAGCTTTTCACCCCACCCTCACAATTAACCCCACTGAGCATGGGAATGTGGTTCTAAAGGTCCTCTGAGACTATGCACAGTGCTTTTGGCTTCTGGCCTGCCATCCCCCGTTTCCCCTCCCCTTCAAACAGGAAAACAAGGGCAAGCCACCCAGATGAAGCATTGCTCTTTCAGCACACAAATAACTTCTTAGCACAGTCTGAGTTGCTGACAAGAATTCTCTTCCAAATGGACTTGTTAAGGCCAGAAGGGGACCACCGTATCAGCCAGTCTGAGCTCCTACATAGCAAAGGCCAGGGAATGCTACAAAGTGATTTCTGTATCCAGCACAATAACTTGTGAGTAAGCTAGAGTGACTCTTTTAGAAAGAGACACCCAATCCTGATTTAAAGACTCCAAGAGATGGAGAATTTAGCACAGCCCTAGGTAAGTTGTTCCAGTGGTTAATTCCCCTCACTGTTAACAATGTGTGCCTTGCTCTACTTCCAGCCATTGGATCTTGTTTCATCTCTGTCTGCTACATTAACAGACTTCTGTTATCAGAACCCTTATCCCTGTGAAGGTATTTATAATCTGTCAAGTCATCTCTTAGTCATTTGCTCCATCAACTATACACAGTGAGTGCCTTTAGTCTCTTACTGTGTGGCAGGTTTTCCAGATGACAGTTATATCTTGTAGGTGTTCTTTGAACCATTTCAATTTTTCATGGTCCTTTTTGAAGTGAGGATGTCAGAATTGGACACAATATTCTAATAATGGTCTCCCAATGCATTATACAGGTAATGCCAAGTCCCAGCTCCTACGCAATAGTCCCCTGACTCCATGACCTTGGGTGAGTCACTTCCCATCTCTGTGCCTTGGGTTCTGCATTTGCAATATGGTGATGGAAGTGCTTCCTGGAAAGCACTTTGCAAGCTAGGATCCAAAGTGCTATAAGTATTATGATCACTTCCCCTTTCCATCTCTTTGGCTTTCTGATCTTTTTCTCTCTGCTACTGTGGTTTCTTGCTGCTTCTCTCTCACACACAAGCGCACACAACTCCAATTAATGCTCCAGCTCCTGCTTTTGCTAAGTCAGTCCCCAGGGAAATCCTGTGGGCCAGGTGGTTTAGTGTCTACTCAAACATTGCCATGTGCCTGGGTTTTGGGTAGTGGTTCTTATTATTTCATCCTCCTGGTTCAATAAAGGAGCTCAATTGCTTTTTACATTTTTCCTGCATGAAAGGAGGCTGGTACATCCACCAGTTTCAGGAGGGTAACCCAGCCCAGCCCATTACTATATGGAGTCCAGGCTTTTGGAAACCTTCTGACTTTCAGAGTGACCAAACGGTGCAGATACAGAAGGCTTCAAAGCCCACCCAGACCAAGGGGGAGAATTACCTGTAGGAAACCCTGTGAACACTCCCTGGAGCCATACTTGAGAATGGTCCCTGCCAATTGGAATTGTTTCGGAATGTAGCCTATTAACTTCTCAGGCCCAATGGCCCTGTGAGGTAGGAAGAATTATTGTTCCAACAGACTGCAGAGGTCTGCTTATGCTCCCACGCTGCATCCTGGATATGAGTCAGCAGTGTGCCCTTGTTGCCAAGAAGGCTAACGGCATTTTGGGCTGTATAAGTAAGGGCATTGCCAGCAGATCGAGGGAAAACAGCCTACCTCCATCCTCTTTGGAACCCCCTTTCAGATAGTTGAAAGCAGCTATCAAATTCCCCCTCATGCTTCTCTTCTGCTGACTAAACAATCCCAATTCCCTCAGCTTCTCCTCATAAGTCATGTGCTCCTGCCCCCTAATCATTTTTGTTGCCCTCCGCTGGACTCTTTCCAATTTTTCCACATTGTTCTTGTAGTGTGGGGCCCAAAACTGGACACAGATGAGGCCTCACCAATGTCAAATACAGGTGAATGATCACATCCCTCGATCTGCTGGGTATGCTCCTACTTATACAGTCCAAAATGTCGTTAGCCTTCTTGACAACAAGGGCACGCTGTCAACTCATATCCAGCTTCTGGTCCTCTGTAACCCCTAGGTCCTTTTCTGCAGAACTGTTGCCTAGCCATTCAGTCCCTAGTCTGTAGCAGTGTATGGGATTCTTCCATCCTATCTGCAGGATTCTGCACTTCAGCAGTGGCTTCAGGCACCAGCACAGCAAGCACATGCCTGGGGCGGCAAGCCGTGGAGGGCAGCCTGCGAGGGCGGTAGTCAGGCAGCCTTTGGCAGCTTGCCTGTGGGAGGTCCGCTGGTCCCGCGGATTCGGTGGCAATTCAGTGGCGGGTATGCTGAAGCTGCAGGACCGGCGGACCTCCTGCAGGCAAGCTGCCGAAGGCTGCCTCACTGCCACGCTTGGGGTGGTAAAAAAGCTAGAGCTGCCCCTGCTGCACTTGTCCTTGTTGAACCTCATCAGGTTTCTTTTGCCCCAATCCTCTAATTTGTCTAGGTCCCTCTGTATCCTATCCCTACCCTCCAGTGTATCTACCACTCCTCCCAGTTTAGTGTCATCTGCAAACTTGCTGAGGATGCAGTCCACGCCATCCTCCAGATCATTAATGAAGATATTGAACAAAACCGGCCTCAGGACCGACCCTTGGGACACTCCGCTTGATACCGGCTGCCAACTAGACATGGAGCCATTGATCACTACCCATTAAGCCTGATGGTCTAGTCAGCTTTCTATCCACCTTACAGTCCATTCATCCAGCCCATACTTCTTTAACTTGCTGGCAAGAATACTGTGGGAGACCGTATCAAAAGCTTTGCTAAAGTCATGGAATAAACACATCCACTGCTTTCCCCTCATCCACAGAGCCAGTTATCTTCTCATAGAAGGCAATTAGGTTAGTCAGGCATGACTTGCCCTTGGTGAATCCATGCTGACTGTTCCTGATCACTTTCCTTTCCTCTAAGTGCTTCAGAATTGATTCCTTGAGACCCAGCTCCATGATTTTTCCAGGGACTGAGGTGAGGCTGACTGGCCTGTAGTTCCCTGGATCCTCCTTCTTCCCTTTTTTAAAGATGGGCACTACATGAGCCTTTTTCCAGTCATCCGGGACCTCCCCTGATTGCCATGAGTTTTCAAAGATAAAGGACAATGGCTCTGCAATCACATCCGCCAATTCCTTTAGCGCCCTCGGATGTAGTGCATCCGGCCCCATGGATTTGTGCTCATCCAGTTTTTCTAAATAGTCCCAAACCACTTCTTTCTCCACAGAGGGCTGGTCACCTCCTCCCCATGCTGTGCTTCCCAGTGCAGTAATCTGGGAGCTGACCTTGTTCGTGAAGACAGAGGCAAAAAAAGCACTGAGTAAATTATCTTTTTCCACATGCTCTGCCACTAGGTTGCCTCCCTCATT
This sequence comes from Gopherus flavomarginatus, assembly GCF_025201925.1. NCBI lineage: Eukaryota > Metazoa > Chordata > Testudines > Testudinidae > Gopherus > Gopherus flavomarginatus. The sequence continues at coordinate 19,473,389 of NC_066632.1, read as the reverse complement.
CAGTAAGGGGCCCACACTTTCCTTGACTTTCTTCTTGTTGCTAACATACCTGAAGAAACCCTTCTTGTTACTCTTAACATCTCTTGCTAGCTGCAACTTCAAGTGCAATTTGGCCTTCCTGATTTCACTCCTGCATTCCTGAGCAATATTTTTATACTCCTCCCTGGTCATTTGTCCAATCTTCCACTTCTTGTAAGCTTCTTTTTTTGTTTTTAAGATCAGCAAGGATTTCATTGTTAAGCCAAGTTGATTGCCTGCCATATTTACTATTCTTTCTTTTCCTGCAACCTCAATAAGAATTCTTTAAAATACAGCCAGATCTCCTGGACTCTTTTGCCCCTCATGTTATTCTCCCAGGGCATCCTGCCCATCAGTTCCCTGAGGGAGTCAGTGTCTGCTTTTCTGAAGTGCAGGGTCTGTATTCTGCTGCTCTCCTTTCTTCCTGATAAGTCTTGCCCCAGGAAGCCTATGTCATCCATTGATGGATGTGATTGATGACACTTGGATAAATGCTGCATTCATTGCTCCATGAGTATTTGGGACATTGGTGACCTCGCCGCTTCTGCCTACTGTCTCATGAGGCTAATCCAGTTAAAACTGAACAGAGCTTTCTGTCTAGATGTGATTTTTCAAGGGCTCTAAAAACCACATTCATAGTCACCTTGAACTGAAAATTGCTATACCAGTTGAGGGTCTCGGTGCAAATCTGAGGTTCTTTGGTGAAGGGGTCCCAAGGTACAGTCCCACTCAAACAACCTGCTTTTAAAAAGTTCAGATTCTTGTAACTTTATTTGCGCAGAGCTAGGGAAAATCTCTGGCCCTGATTCTCTCCAAATCTATATCATCTGACTGTCCTTGAGCTCATATAGTTAATAGTACAAAGAACCAGTTTGGAAACCCAATATTTCAAAAGTGATTGAACTTTCATACTGGTTCTATGGAATGGTACTTTGGACTGATGTGACAGCAGCTGCTTTAGAGAGGAAGCACCTTTGTTTACAGACAGTTCATCTTCTGTGAACGATTAATTCCTTACCATTGCCTCTGTGACTAAGGCTTGGTCTACACTACAGTTAGGTTGACATAAAAACTGCTTTGCATCGACCTAGCTGTGGAAGTGTCTTCACTTAAATTTGGCTCCCATAGACATAAGTGCCTCTCTGCACCAATTTATTAAAGCCATCTACCTGGGTGGCGTAGAGTCATGGTCTATGCAATTAGGCTGATGCAGTGTCAGTGTAGACACTGCATTGCTTACATTAACTGTTACAGGCTTTCAGAAGCCATCCCACAATGCCCACTTAACAATATATAATTGATACATGTGCTCCTGTTGAGGATTGACACCACCAGCGCAAGGATCCAAGAATGCACACACACAAGCATTTTAATAACTGGCGACTGTATGCCAATGTAAATTAGGTCAACATAATTTGTAGTGTAGACATGGCCTTACACTCTGATGCCTGGTATACACACATCAGTGTGTCTAAAGGTGTGATGATACACTGATTTAGTTAAACCAGTGCAACTTCATGTGTGGACACTCTGCTATCACTCATATCAGTTTAAACATGGCCAGAGCTTGCAACAGCTAGTGCAGTCACAGGACATGCTATGCCCATTCTATGCACAGTAACCCTTTCAAAGTGGGTTTCTTTTCTATGTGCTGTAAAATTCATATATAGCATCACATCCACCTGAAAAGTGGTATGTCCCATGAAGACCCAGGATTGAGTATGTGGTACACATTTGAGGTCATGTAGTCAGGGGGTACCCAAGATACTACCTCCCCTCCCCCAAGCATGACCTGCTTTTAATTTTCCCAGTGCTATAAATTAGACCTACAAAGTCAGTCATCTTGAGACTTGGAATGCCAGTTGAGGCCTATGTCACAATGTGAGGGGAAATATGGGCTCCCAGGTTCCTTCCTCCTGCAGCTCCTTCTGAGTAAATACACGACATTGGAACAGCTCCAAGGAATGAGGAAGGCCTCTCTTTGGAGAGGTTCAATATTGATTTCCAGGGTAAACATCCAGGACACTGCATCCTGGCCTTTTCAAAGTGGTCAAACTGCACACTTGGAGAAATGCCCCATATCCTGGTGCCATTGCCCCCTATTCCCTACCCTCTTAGAAAGTGCAGATCAGGGCACTGAGTCCTTAGTAGGGTGACCAGATGTCCTGATTTTATAGGAACAGTCCCAATTTTTGGGTCTTTTTCTTATATGGGCTCCTATTACCCCCCACCCCCGTCCCAATTTTTCACATTTGCAGTCTGGTCACCCTAGTCCTTAGACAGCTTTCTGTCCTCAGCTTATGTTTTTGTTGTGACAGAGATGAAATGGGCCTTTGTTTCCCCTCAATGTCAGACTACACAGGACATTGGCACATGGTTTAAAAAGAAATTCCTCCCCAGTAGTGAGGAACACTTTTCTCTGAAGGCTTCTGCACCTCATCTTCCTCTCTCCGACACTGTTGACCACAGTGGAGTTATTTCTGAATTTCCTTGATATAAGTGAGAGGAGAATCAGGACTTCCAAGCTGGCTACAAGTTTCTCTTTTGTAATGGTGTCCTTTACTTGGGTGGAGAACATTGGCTACTTATTGATTCCCAGCTGTTGCTGGGTATGAGGCAGAGAGAGCAATCCCAGTCCAACAGTGCGGACAGTCTGCACTCTGCTGAAACTTGCCAAGAAGTCCTTAGCTGCTCTCATCTCCAGGTATCCAGTTCAGCAGAGTAGGAGCCCGTAAAATCTCTTAATTCACACAAACAGGATCAGCTACCCATGCCAAGCACTGCATTTCCAGATCTCATCAGCCTACTCTGTTGTTCAAACAGGAGGAGGAAAAATGGCCCATTATGATCATTGGCAACATGACACCTTTTGATGCCATTACATAAGACACCAGAGAAGGTAACTGAGTGGGACAAGCCAGCCAGGACAATGGGACCTTATGGAGTTGTTTAGTCCTTGTTCCCCAATCAGAGGCAAACCATGGCTCAATTCTTTTCAGTGCTCTTACACAGCATCCAGTCAATCTTCAGCAACAAAATAACTGCTTGATAAGTGAACCCCTGAAGTGTAAGGAAATGCACTTATATTGCCACACTGCATTCATGGGAATGGCAAAAGCCCTGTTCATCTGTGTAAGGCAGCTTGGCCAAGGGAAGGGGAAAGGGATCCATATTTAGCACTGTGGCATCTATTTTCTGTCTGAATGGGCTTTTCTCCCCTTCCTCTTTCCCACAAGGAGCTCTGACAAGGCTGAAGGGCCTGAGGAATGTGTTAGTAATGATGTGGGGCTGGAGGGAAGTTGCCCCTATGACAGACCATGGGTGAAAAAAGCCTTGGAGTCAACAGTTGTCCCATCACTGGGCAGTCTAGAAAGATGGTGATGGGCAAAAGAGGAAAGGAAAGATGGTTAAAGCACTGAACAGGACACTAGACCCAGACGCTGCAGACCTGATGGCTGTCCATGTCTCTGCCACTGACTTGCTGTGTGACCTTGGTTAAGTCACTTCCCCTCTTACAGACTCCAAGGCCAGAAGAGACCATTGTGATCATCTGGTCTGACCTCTTGTACAACACAGGTTATAGAACTTCCCGCAAAATAATTCCTAGATCTTTTAGAAAAACATTCCATCTTGATTTAAAAATTGTCAATGATTAGGAATCCACCACAACCATTAGTAAATGGTTCCAATGGTTAATTACTCTTGCCACTAAAAATGTATGACATCTTTCTAGACAGAATTTGTCTAGCTTCAACTTCCAGCAATTAGATTGAAGAGTGGAGTGGTAGTGTGGTAGGAACAGGCAGGAATTCTATTCCCATACTTTGCTGATGGATTTCGCCAGAGCCACCCTATTGGCTAAGGCAGGTGCTGCAGTTCTGGCCACTGCACAGGTACCTCACGTTAGCTGGGAGTCAGCAGCCCAATCTGCACATGTGTGCTCAGCTGAACAGTGACAGCTGAGTGCTGGGAGGGCTGGGAGTCCCTGGGACAAACAGGCTGAGTGCATAGTGCAGCAGCACACCTCTGAGCCAGCCAGGCAATATTCTAACATTAGTTTTACCATTTCCTAAGGGTTGGTCTGTGGGGGAAGGTGGCAGGGGCACTGGGTGTGGGACAGTTGGGCTGGAACAGTGAAGGCAGTAGGGAATCTGGGTCTAGGATAGTTCATAGAATCATAGAAGATTGGTTGGGCAGCCCAGGCTGTGGCAAGGGGAGAAGGAGGAAGCAGAGTTCCAGGTCTAGGAGAGTTGGTCTGGAATAGGGGGAGGAAGCAGAGGCAAATGGCCCATGAGATTCAGGTGGTTGTTTTGTATGTGAGGAGATAGGGGCTCCAGGAGAGTCGAGCTGGTTGGTTTGTACATGGGGGGGGCAGGGGCTCCAGGAGAGTCAAGCTGGTTGGTTTGTACATGGGGGGGGGCAGGGGCTCCAGGGGAGTCGGGCTGGTTGGTTTGTACATGGGGGGGGCAGAGGCTCCAGGAGAGTTGGGCTGGTTGGTTTGTACATGGGGGGGGCAGAGGCTCCAGGAGAGTTGGGCAGGTTGGTTTGTACATGGGGGCGGGCAGGGGCTCCAGGAGAGTCGGGCTGGTTGGTTTGTATGTGGGGGGGGGCAGGGGGCTCGAGGGGAGTCGGGCTGGTTGGTTTGTATGTGGGGGGGCAGGGGCTCTAGGGGAGTTGGGCAGGTTGGTTTGTACATGGCAGGGCAGGGGCTCCAGGAGAGTTGGGCTGGTTGGTTTGTACATGGGGAGGCGGGGGCTCCAGGAGAGTCAGGCTGTATACATACCTTATAATGACCGTCAAGTTCAGAACATCACAAGCTTTCATAAGAGATCTTTCTGGACATATTTTTATACACAATAACACTGTATACAGCCAGTTTTTTCAATTGCTTATTCTTTGGGCTTAAGACCCCCTGTTTGTCCCTTGTGGTATCTGAACCTTGACTGTCACACGCACAAACACACACACCCCCTTGTGAGTTTGCTGCTGGAGTTCCTGTACTTTCAGACTTCAGACTGCACCTCTGCTGAAGAGCTCATTGTCAAACATGTATTCACATGTAGATACTTACAGACTGTAATCAAGTCACTCCTTAATCTTCTCTTTGTTACAGTAAATAGATTGAGCTTCTTGAGTCTCTCAGTATAAGGCACATTTTTAATCCTCTAATCATTTTCATAGCTCTTTTCTGAACTCTCTACAATTTATCAACATCCTTCCTGAATTATGGGCACCAGAACTAGACACAGTATTTTAGCAGCTGTAGCACCTTATTCACACTAGGAGCTCATATTTAGATGATTATCCACCCCCACCCCCAAATCTTTTTCCGAGTCAGTGCTTTCCAGATAGAGTCCTCCACCTGTAAGTATGACCTACATTCTTTGTTCCCAGATGTATATGCTTACATTTAGCCATATTAAAACACATATTGTTTGCTTACACCCAGTTTACCAAGAGCTCCAGATCACTCTGTATCAGTGATTTATCCTCTTCATTATTTACTAATCCCCCAATTTTGTATCATCTGAAAACTTTATCAGTGCTGACTTTATGTTTCCTTCCAGGTCATTGATAAAAATATTAAATAGCATAGAGCAAAGAACTGATTTCTGGGGGACCCAACTGGAAAGACATCCATTAATGATGATTTCCCATTTACCATTACTTTTTGAGACCTATCAGTTGGCCAGTTTTTAATCCATTTAATGTGTGCCATGTTAATTTTATATTGTTCTAGTTTTTAATAAACATGTTGTGAGGTACCAAGTTAAATGTCTTACAAAAGATTAAGTATATTATGTCAGCACTCTTTTATCAACCAAACTTGTAATGCTGTCAAAGAAAGCCATTGAGTTAGTTTGCAGGATCTATTTTCCATAAATCCATGTTGATTTGCATTAATTACAAATGGACTGAGCCTCAGTTTCCCCTTCCCGCCTTCTGACTGTCTTGTTATTTAGACTGTGTGGTTTTTGCGGCAGGGACTGTCTCACCATGGGTCTGTGCAGCACCTGACACAATTGAGCCACAATCACAGTTAGGGCTTCTAAGTGCTGCTATAATAAAAATAAAATATGCGGTACATATTAGCATCAGTGATGCCCCTATTGCCAACCCTTTAACCCATGAGATAAGTCCAGCGCTGCAGATCTCAGTAGGTTAGTCAGATCACTGCAGCTTAGGCAAATTCCTGGTGCAGTATTCAAACTTCATCAGAGTTAGTCTAAGCACAGCAAACCATAAATGAAACTATAGCTATCATGAGCTCAGCTTTCTACTAAACTGCTGGCTGGCGATGAAGGTTTCTACCTTGGAGTGACTACCCACAAGACAAAAGAAAAGTCCATATGAGATAGCAGAACCCTAGAGAGAGGCTCCATATGGTACAGAGAGCATGCATGTACATTGCTGTCCATTGCTGGCAGCTATGGTTGCTAATCTGTCTTTATGTGTAACAGCTTAATGGAGAAAGGAGAAGTACTGGCATTAGTATGCAGGGGCGATAGGTGGTCAACTTGTGGAACTCCTTGCCAGAGGATGTTGTGAAGGCCAAGACTATAACAGGGTTCAAAAAAGAACTAGATAAGCTCATGGAGGATAGATCCATCAATGACTATTAGCCAGGATGGGCAGAGATGGTGTCCATAGCCTCTATTTGCCAGAAGCGTGGAATGGGCAACGGGATGGATCACTTGATGATTACCAGTTCTGTTCATTCCCTCTGAGGCATCTGGCATTGGCCACTGTCGGAAGATGGGATACTGGGCTAGATGGATCTTTGGTATAACCCAGTATGGCCGTTCTTTTGTGCTTTCTGGTAGCACAAAGAGGAACAACAAGTACATCTTTTATTAGCCCCTACTATAGATCAACCTATATCGTACCCAGCTATTTGATTAGGATGCCCAGTCACAAGCATTGCTACAAGGGCAAAGATGACTAATATATTATAGGACTGGATGATAGCAACAATACAGTCAAGGTTCAGATGAATTTACTGTTTAATAGCTGATTTTTCTAAGTACCCTAACTCCACATGACTACTCAGATTGTCTTGAAAATTGCTATGCTCACTGGAGTCTGGGATAGGGTTATGCATTGCAAATTTGGGGTTATTGTCAAGTGGTGGTTGAGATAAACCCCTCTACCAAAAAATGAGCTCTTTTTTTTATCATTTTCAGATTCTTATCCCTTTTTTATGCAGAAAAGGGAAAAAACTAGGGCTCTGACCCTCTTAAAATGTCTATCATACTACTGCCCCTGAGCTCAGCGACTCAGGGGATCCAAGACCCGTTCAGAAATATTTCAGAAGTTATTGCCCTGCAAAAGTGTGAGTCTCTCTGGTTACAGACTGATTGCATCTTGGCCTCAGAAACCTCTTTGAGTTTTCAGCTTGTGTCTTATGGGAACTAGTCCTGTCCCAAGGACCAGGAGTTCAAACCCACGCCCTGGGGAGTTTATATAGTATTTACATGAGTGCTCTCAATCTGTCTCTATTATACAGTCATCTATTTCAGCTTTAAAGAGATGGTATGGATTTAATGTCATGTTTCATTCACAGTGATTGATGCTGAATGCAGGCTAAGCAGAAAAAGTAGAATTCTCAGTCCATATGCCTGAGTGGCTTCCTACCTAATTCCCCAGCATTACTTGTTTCCACTGGAGTCCCCTATTGTAATTATTGGGCCTACAAATTTATCCTAACTGTTGGAAAGTGTATTAAAGTTTATGAAATGCTACAATCACATATAACAACAAATGCTGATGGGAAAAGATGCAAAAGGGAAACAGACTGAATTAGTTCAAACAAAAATGCCTATTGATATAATTGAAGGACTGTGTTACAATAATGTCTGATAAACAAGAGAAGTGTGGGACCGGAAATCAATGGACCAAAATTGGCGTGTCAGAAATTTGGCCTAATTGGTAGGCAAAATAATGGAGGATGGGCTATTCTGCTCATCGCTCACTTTAGGGGTCCTTAAAAGAAAAGACTTTTGTCATAAATATAAAAGGAAGGGTAACAACCTTTATGAATGCAGTAACATAAATTTTCGGGGTGGGGGGGAGGTTTTGTTTGTGCTCTCGTTGTTGGTTCCCTCTTGGGCACAAAGAGAAAGACCAAGCAGGTAACCCAGCTCCTAAAAAGATCCAGAACTGATACATCTAAAAATTGTAGCACAGGTGTCAGCTATCCACCAATCCTTAGTGGACCCCAAATTCATCAACCCAGAGGCCCAAGTGATGAGTCAACCCTTCATGTCAAACTCTTTTGACTTTCCTAGAGCCAAGTTGCATGTCCAGTACAAAGGCTGGTCAGAAATGTGATTTTTGCAGTCTATGATGATTATCCCATTCCCATGCTGCTGGGGGAAAGACTTGGCCAACTTGTGAAGCTAGCCAAGAGGGTGGGAATGGTCATCCACCGACAGACTAAGCAAGCATTCATGCCTATCCTTGTTCCTGAGCTTTCTACAAACGCCCTGTCTGTGTTACCAGAGACTCAGACTGAGATGGTGGAACTGGACCCCATGCCAACATCTGTGACACTAATAGTGGATCCAGTCGCAAAGACCCAGCCAGAACCAGTCTCAGAACCAGAACTGGTGGAGCAACCATCACAAAACCATTGCCAGCACTGAATCCAGCACTTGCAACCCTGTCTACAACTCCAATGCCAGAGGGTACTACCGAGCCTGCGCTGGCAAGCAGATAAACCTCTGCAAGAGGCTCAGCCAGAGCCTGAAATTCACCATAGTGCACCAGCAGAGATCGGTTCATAGTCAACGGAAACAACCCATCACCTACATCACTTCCAGAGGGACCAAGCCCAAGCCCACAATCCAGTGGGGAACTGATGTCTCCAGCATCAAGGGAACAGTTCCAGGCTGAGCAGGAAGCAGATGAAAGCCTCCAGGGAACTTGGATGGTGGCACAAAGCAACCCACCACCTCTCAGCTCTTCTAATCAATTCTGGTTTGTTGTAGAAAAAGGACTTTTTACAAGTAAACTCTTTCCGGCGGGCACCAGGAAGACTGGCATCCTCAAAGATAGTTGGTAGTTGCAACTAAGTACCGAGTAAAGCTCTTGAACTTAGCCCACGATCATCCGAGTGGCCATGCTGGGGTGAACAGGATCAAAGAACATTTGGGGAAGTCCTTCCACTGGGAGGGAATGGACAAGGATGTTTCTACTTATGTCCAGTCTTGTGAGGTGTGTCAAAGAGTGGGAAAACCCCAAGACCAGGTCAAAGCCCCTCTCAAGCCACTCCTCATAATTGAGGTTCCATTTCACTGAGTAGCTGTGGATATTCTGGGTCCTTTTCCAAAAAAGACACCCAGAGGAAAGCAGTACATACTGACTTTCATGGATTTTGCTACCTGATGGCCAGAAGCAGTAGCTCTAAGCAACACCAGGGCTAAAAGTGTGTGCTAGGCACTAACAGACATTTTTGCCAGGGTAAGTTAGCCCTCCGACATACTTACGACATCCTGCCAGGAACTAATTAACCATATAAACTGGGTTATATTGTAAACCAGAAATAATTTTTTAATAACAGGTGTATTTTAAGTAGTTAAGGAGGTAGCAGACAGAACAAAGCAGATTACTAAGCAAATGAAATCAAACACACACAAACTAAGCTAATTTCACTAAAGAAATTGGTTACAAATAGTATTTCTCACCCTAAATGTGGTTCTAATAATCTTCTTCACAGACCAGATGCCCTTCCAGCCTGGGTCCAGTTCTTTCCCCTAGTTCAGTCTTAGTTGTCTCCAGCAGTCATCTTGGGTTGGGTAGCAGGGGAGAACTGACAACCGACAACCAGGATTACCTCACTCCCCACCCTTAAATAGGATTTGCATAAGGTGGGAGTCCTTTGTTCCCTAGTTTGATCCCCTCTTCCCTTCCAGTGGAAAGTTACAATAAGTCCCAGGTAATGTCTCAGTATCAGGTGACAAGACCCACCTGACTCTGTAGGATTACAGTGTCCATGAGTCAGGGGCAGTATGGAGCAGCCACAGGAAGGCCGAGCTTTTCACAGTCCATTTTCCTTGCTGATGGGCCATCCGCCCTGTCTGGCTTTTCCATTGTTGTACCTAAAGTGTTCGCAGTGGGCGTCACCCAAAGTGGCATAGCTGAAATACAGATACATAGTCAATATTCCTAATTTCAGTTACAGAAATGATACATACATGCAAAAAGATAATCACATTCAGTAAATCATAACCTTTCCAGTGATACCTTTCATGAGGCATCTTGCATAAAGTATGTCTCAGTTATGTCATATTCCTATCATAAGCATATTTTCATAAAGAACATGGAATGACATGTCACAGAGTCATCTCCTTATAATCCACTTTTTCCTTCCTTGAGAAATCCGGATTCTAAAGCTGCCCCTGTGGTGCCTGTCCCTGTGGAGCCTATTGTGATGTTGTGCAGTCTATATGGTTTTATAAAAATCTGCTAATGAGTGAATATAATGTAACTGGAATATGCTTCAAGCAAAAGGTCTCTTGTAAGGTATCATTACAAAGCTTATAATCTACTGAGTGTGATCATCCTATTTGTATAAATGTACCACTCTTGTATCTGAAACTAGACATATGAAATATAACTCTGAGGGCCTATTGTAATTATGCAAAATGTGGGCCATTAATGGTGGTTTGGAATCTTGATGACTCCCATTAACCAGGACAATTGTCTGCAGATGTGTTTTACCTGCGAGTCTTCTTGTATACTGTGTCCTGGCAAGCGGGCAATGAAGTCTTGCAGTGACATGTGATCATGTCATCTGAACTGGAATCCATCTTTAACCTGGTGCTTTTCCGGGGGGGGGGGGAGGAAACCCAGAGGGACAAAGGGTTCCTGCCTTATGCAAAAGATATATAGAGGGGTGGAACAGAAGAAAGTGGAGAGTGAGAGGAGCCATCATGAAGAATCCTCTAGCTACCACCTAAGCTGGACCAAGAGCTGTACCAGGGGAAAGAATTGTACCCAGGCTTGGAAGGTGTCCAGTCTGAGGAAAAAACTTACTGAAGCATCTCTGAGGGTGGGACTATCTGTATTCAGTTTGATTAGACATAGATTTGCGCATTTTATTTTATTTTGCTTGGTGACTTACTTTGTTCTGTCTCCGCAAAACTTGTTCTGTCTGTTACTATTTGGAACCACTTAAATCCTACTTTCTGTATTTAATAAAATCACTTTTTACTTATTAATTAACTCAGAGTATGTATTAATACCTGGGGGAGCAAACAACTGTGCATCTTTCTATCAGTGTTATAGAGGGCAAACAATTTATGAGTTTTCCCTGCATAAGCTTTATACAGGGTAAAACGGATTTATTTGGGTTTAGATCTCACTGGGAGTTGGGCATCTGAGTATTAAAGACAAGCACACATCTGTGAGCTGTTTTCAGGTAAACCTGCAGCTTTGAGGCAAGTAATTCAGACCCTGGGAGTGGGGAGTGTCTGGATCAGCAAGACAGGGCGCTGGAGTCCTGAGCTGGCAGGGAAAACAGGAGCAGAGGTAGTCTTGGCACATCAGTTGGCAGCTCCCAAGGAGGTTTCTGTGATCCAACCCATCACACCTATAATCAAGTCCACAGTCCAAAACAATCAGTGTAGGACACTTAGAGCAGTAGGGTGACCATATCTCCTGTTTTGGCCAGGACAGTCTCTGTCCTGGCCCTCATGACCTTTTGGGCAAAACTGGGCATTAGTCCCATTTGCTTTTACCCTGGGGGGTGGGAGGGAAGGAGGCATGGAGCAAGAGGAAATGGGACAAATGCCCAGTTTTGCCAAAAAGGTTGTGACATCTGTGATGACGACACCAGGCAGCCTGGGCTAGCCTCATATTGCAGGTGTCAGGCAAGCAGCAATGCCAGGCAGTTCAGGCCAGCCCCGCACTTGGTGTCATTGCTTACAATGTGTCCCATTTTCACTTTAGGGAAATATGATAACCTTGTACATAGGTGAAGGTTAAAGATCTTTCACCAGAGGAGATATCACCCATAATGAAAGAAATGGGTCTTTGTCCCAGAAGCAGGGGCACAGAGGAAGTGTTAAAGTGGCTTATAAAAACTAAAGAGCAGGTTGAATTTTGTGATCTGACTAGAAGAGAATTTTGAAGAAGGGAGTCAGCTTTGGAGATTGGCTACATATTCCATAGGGCTATAGAGGTCAGGGACAGTGGCAGTTCCTGTGTTCAGAGATTATCCAAATTTATTTGGGTCTGATGAAGTAATCACCATTGTCAATGCTGTTAAGCAGAAACCTAAGTCCTCTGCAGAATATGAAGAGTAACTTTTTTTTTTTTGCTTATTCTCTGGTTATGAATAATCCAGCCCATGATGATCCAGGCTACCCACAACTTGTTATAGATGTGTTACTTCCAGAGGTGAGAGAGGCAGTCAAAATGATGTTGGATAGGGGTCACACTAATGTTCAGAATTTGATTGAAAAAGCATCTGTGCTTTTCTCTATGTCCTGGAGGGTAAGAACAGAGACCCATTGGATGAGGCGAGAACATAGAGGGTTGAAAGTGCCCAAGAACCCAATTCTCAAAGTAGTACAGGCACCCCTGGGTATTGCAGTGGGTGTGGCCAAAGGCAAGGGAGGAAGAAAGGCATAATGAGGAACTGGAGGGGGTGGTGCAGAGGCTTTAAAAGCTGACCTTGGGGATAAGGAGTGGTCCACCATCTGGATCCACGTCCTTCACCCCCAATAGAGATACTGTGCCTCCTTCTACTCATCCAAGATTCTTACCCACATTACCTTGGATGAGTGGGGACATCCCATTGTGTCATCAGTTATAGGAGACGTTTGTAAGCAAGCTTTGCTTGTTAGTGGGGCATCTGTTTCTTTAACATCTAGAATTCAGGCAGGGGATGTCACTGTGACACTGGTAGACCAGGTGCCAGCTCTTTCCAAGGCTGTAGGTGTCAGCTGATCATTGATAAATTGATACCTGGAAACCAGACCAGCTCACATGTATGTTCAAGATAAGTGTTAGACTTGTAAAGATGTGATTAGTGTTTAGACTCTACGGAATGCTTATAAATTGCTGCATACATTAATTTTACTTGTAATGTCTGTATCCCATGCTATAAAGAAATGTGTAAGTTTTGCTTTATAGCTGTGAAAAATCCTGCTCTGAATTTGTGAACCCATTTGGGAGAAGTGGTTTCCCCTGTCCCTCAAGTAGAATTATCAAAAGTGGGCCATTGTGGAACATCACAATACAAAGACTGGGCTAATGGTACTGTCGCACCTGTAAAGGTGCTGCGTGCAAGGATGCTTATTCCATTAGCTTGAATTCTGGTCATCTCTTTGCTGTTTGGACTCTTACAGGGCTGGAGCTAGGAAGCAAAAGCAGTGACCTGGTCAACCTGGGTTAGCCCTGGAACCATAGACTGTAACTCATTTGTGTATATATGGTACCTGCTTTAACCTGTAAATAACTCTTATTTCTTTTTCCTAGTTAATAAATCCTAAGTTAGTTTACTATAGGATTGGCTACAAGTATTGTCTTTGGTGTAAGAACTGAGGTACAAATTGACCGGGGGTAAGTGACTGGTTTCTTGGGACAGGAAGCAACCTGAATCTTTTATGATCTTTGGTATATGACTACCAGCTATCACGAATCCAGTTTGCCTATGTGGCAAGTTAGACTGGAATGTGCAGGAGTACTGTATGTGACTCCCTGGTAAGACTGTTACAGTGCTTCAGGAGTTTACATTTGTTATTGGCATGGGCAGTGGGTGAAGCTTCCCCTTGGGGAGGCTAGCCCCCTGCCCTGCCTCTTCGGGCCAATGCCATGTCCCCGCTCGATGCTCTCAGCCCCCTGTGGCCCTAGCTGGGGTGGGGGTGGGGCTGAGAGCTTGGTCGGGGTCACAGGTGGAGGGGCTGAGAGCTCGGCCCTGCCTCTACTCGCTCTTTTCCCCCTCGCCTCCACTGCAGCCCCAAGACCAGAAAAGCTCTGCGCCCCCTGCCCCATGGGGGCTCCTCCAGGGGGGAGAGATTTTTCCAGGGGCCCCAAATCCACCACTGCCCCCTGTTCCTCAGTGGCATGAAGAAGCTTAGCCTCCCCCAGCCTCCATTACACACTGCCCATGGTTACTGGGTTGGTGAAATCTAATAATAGAACACACAACCAGTTTGGGGCATCTACCCTGCTTTTTGACAGCTGCTCTGAGATTGTCGCTCAGAGTCGTGAACCACTCCAGTCAGTATGACAGGCACACAGTGTATTACCATGAGTGGAGTGACAGGGTAAGGTGCCAGACTCGCTGACTTACTAATGCCTTAGATGTCACTGTAGGCAGCGTTTCTGTTACTCATGTTTTTGTGGCCCATGATTCTTGGGATATTGCAGATACAGCTACAAAGTATGCTAAGCTGAAAAATGGTAAAATGATAAGTTTAAAGCTTCTGAGTACATTGGCTGAAAACTGTGACACGCTGGGCAAAAAACCCAGTAAGGTCTTGGGAAATGTCCTATTTCGCAATGAAAAGTTGAAGCTGAGTGATTTAAGGAAAAGGAATGTGAAGTTAAAAGGAGTTTTGCACAGATTCTTAGAACACTGCAGAGCTTGGAAGGAATAGTGCAAGTGTTAAAAAGTGTAAGTGCTAAAGAGAATGTTAATGAGTTGAAAAAAAGGGTGGGGGAGGAAATACCAAGAAAACTGAAGAAGAAAAAATTGAATAGTACTATAGCTAACACTGCCTGTCAGAAGAACAGTTTAAGTGTAGCAGCAGAGGTACTAATATCTAATTTGGCTGAGACTCAGAAAAGTATAAAGAAATCAAAGCAGCAGTAAAATAGAACATTGCTAAAATACAGAGGTTAACAGAGCCCAAATCAGAAAAAAATGTATTCACCTGTGAAAAACATGTTCAAAGCTGAAATATATACCAAAAAAAATGGCAGTTTAGAAATGTGAACTGCTTAATTTAGGGGATGTGCAATGGAAAAAATATTTTGATAGCCAAAAAAACAATGCGGAGTCCGGTGGCACCTTAAAGATTAACAGGTTTATTTGGGCAAAAGCTTTCATGGGTAAAAAACCCCACTTCTTCAGATGCATGGAGTGAAAATTACAGATAGGGCATAAATATGTATTTATAAATATATATATAAATATGGTTTGATAGCCAAGTTTCTGGCAAGGCGTATGAAGTGAAAGATCAGGTACTTGTGCAGTATGTTTCAGATAAAAAGCCCTTTCCAAAAGTCAGTGGAGAAGATCCTTACTATGTAATGACAAGGCTAATATCTGGTTCAGCTAAAAAATGAAAAAGTGAATCGATGGTGCATGCTATGCAGCTGAAACCATATAAAGAACGGGACAGAGAGAAATCTACTGATGTAAAAAAGAGGGAAGTAAGAACGACTGTTTTCTTTTTAGGTGTTGGTCACCAGGGAGACATAAAACGCATTGTGCTGGGGTCCATGGAATTCAGGAGATAGCAGAGGAACAAGAAGGTGACAGTGCACAAGGAGGAGAATGCCACCCTAGCCCTACGGCTCCCAGGTAATCATGCAGGAAAGTCTTCAGTGTTCTGGTCATTGTTGTTGGCTATCCCTTGATATGAGGATGATGTCTGCCACGGGGGAAAGTCATTGATGAGACTTTAGATGGCTGAGGAGTCCAATTCATGCTCTACGGGTTTTTCCACATATGTGACAGGTGGCTATTTGGAGAGAGCACAACTGCTGATCGGGTTGCTGTACCTTTCCTTCCTCCTCTACCATTTCTCAGTCATAGAATCACAGAATCGTAGAAGATTAGGGCTGGAAGAGACCTCAGGAGGTCATCTAGTCCAACACTTTGCTCAAATCAGTCTCTTGAGCAAGGCAATTTTCTTCAAAACGGGCTGAGGCTTGATGTACGATGTGACTCCATTGCAGTCTATTGCCATCCAGGTCTTCCCAATTTGTGGGGTCAATGCCTCCATACTTATGTAACCCTTCTGCCCCTCTGAGTTGGCAGCAACAAGGGCCGGGTTCAGTATCCAGGGGTTCTGTTTCAATAACACAATGCATAACCGGCTTGAGCCCCCACCCAGTGACCTGGGACACTTACATACTACCCCCCCCCAGGCACCTCTAGGAGGCAATACTTCCCCACTCACAAGCACGGAGACTGAGTGTAGCAAAATCCTTTTAATAAAGGAAGGAAACAATGTGGCATCCCATTGGAGAAACACCACAAACAGGATTATAACACAAACCATATGCAAAAAAGCCACCTCCAAGTAAGTTTGGCAATGTCCTTTCCCCCTTAGGGTCTTAAGCCCAATCACCCCAAAGTCCAACAACCCGAAAGTCTCTGGTCAGTGCCACCTCAGAATTCAAAAGTTTATCTGCAGAGTTTTACCCCCCGCCCCTGCCTGGGTGGAAATGGGAGGAGGAGTCCACACAAGGTGTTAAGGGGCACCTTACATGGGCCAGGGCCAACTGCTCTGCCTCTCCATGGAGTTCTGCTGCAGCCTTCACCACGACCAGCTCCACTACACCAGCTGTGCCGCTCCTCCAGCCGTCCCTGCAAACCACTTCACTCCGCTCACTGTTCCATGGGCTGCTCCAACATGCTGCAAACTACTCCGCTCTACCAGCCGCTTAACGATAGGTCTTCAGGCTCCCCCACTAGTTAATACAGCACTCAGTGATCTCAGCTCAGCTCTTTCAGTGATTTCAGCTCTTAGTAGGGGGGCCCTGGTGCTGGTGCACCATTGGCCCAACATGAACTCAGCTCAGCAATCTCTAGATGGACTCCTAATAGAACCAAAATTAACTCTACTCTTTTACAGTGGAGAGAGGTGAATGTGCAATTGGTGTTCCAGACCTTCAAAAGGGACCCATGCCATCAGATACACACATCAGTCCCCAACCTCTCTCAATTCACTGGGTATTGGAACCCATGTCCCTTGTTTAGCAAGTGTCACTTAAGTTATATTGAGACACCTCTGTCATAAAGCAGTCTCGTAGTTCCTCATTCACATAATCAAGTGGCAACACTTTATTTATCCTGCCCCAATAACAAAGAAATTGGGGATCCCAGAACTGTCAAAATAACCATCCCAGGCTGCATTGGGCTATGCTGGGCGTGCAAATATCTGAGAATTCACACTTTCTGAATTTTTTTCCACACTTCCCATAATTCACCACCAGATGTCAGGGTAGAGCTCATCCTGACTCTGCTTACACTTAAGATAACCTTTCAGGGTGTCCTTGTAGATTTCCTCTGTCCCACACTGGTCCCCTTCCCATGACTAAGTTCAGAAAAGAGGACTTCTTTTTGGAAGAGAAGTATTAGCCATCCACAGACAATGACCATCCCAGAAAATTTGATCTTTTATAATCTTCTCCTCAACGCTGGTGATATTAGCTGCAGAGAGAACACTGGTATTGGTGCGACGGTCTTCTCATCTGATATGGCGATTCTTCCTAAGGCAGCGCTCTTGTTACCACTCCAGATGCTTAAGATGGCTTCAATACGTCACTCATGTCTCACTTCCATAAAAAAGAGTGTGGATGACTACTGCATTGTAGACCAAGATCTTAGTTTCCATCCACATACCTCTGACAATAAAGACACAATGGAACAACTTTCTGAAGAATACTCTGGCACAACAGATCCTATGTTCGATCTCCACATCAAGATTGGGTGTTTGGAAGAGATGATTACCAATGTAGGGAAACGCTCAACGTTGTCCAAGGAAACGCTCAACGTTGAAGACAATTTGTGGGAAAAGTGGTGGCAACTTGTCCTGGGGCAGGCTGGTGGAGGTGCTTAGTCTTCCCAATTCTGAGGAAAAGTCCCAGGTTATGATAGGCATCTGAGAAATGATCTAGGGTTGCCAGTCAGTCTCAGTGTGCCCAAAGATAGCACAGTCGTCATCATACTGAAGGACATAGAATCATAGAATATTAGGGTTGGAAGACACCTCAGGAGGTCATCTAGTCCAACCCCCTGCTCAAAGCAGGACCAGCTAAATCATCCCAGCCAGGACTTTGTCAAGCTGGGCGATAAAAACCTCTAAGGCTGGAGATTCCACCATCTCCCTTGGTAACCCATTCCAGCGCTTCACCACCTTCCTAGTGAAACAGTGTTTCCCAATATCCAATCTAGACCTCCCCCACTGCAACTTGAGACCATTGCTCCTTGTTCTGTCATCTGCCACCACTGATAACAGCCCAACTCCATCCTCTTCAGAATCCCCCTTCAGGTAGTTGAAGGCTGCTATCAAATCCCCCCTCAGTCTTCTCTTCCGCAGACTAAATAAGCCCAGTTCCCTCAGCCTCTCCTCTCCATGTGCCCCAGCCCCCTAATCATTTTCATTGCCCTCCACTGGACTCTCTCCAATCTGTTCACATCCCTTCTGTAGTGGGGGGACCAAAACTGGACACAATACTCCAGGTGTGGCCTCACCAGTGCCAAATAGAGGGAAATAATCACTTCCCTCGATCTTCTGGCAATGCTCCTACTAATGCAACCCAATATGCCATTGGCCTTCTTGGCAACAAGAGCACACTGCTGACTCATATCTAGCTTCTCTTTGGTAATAACAGTCCTTGTGTTTAGTTTTAGAGAGCTGGCCATTCATGTGATACTCAGTCCATATTACAGAAGAAAGGTGGTCACAAATAAGAATGAAGATTACAGCAAGATAGTTGGAAAAAATGATTGGGACAATAATACAGCCCTGCTTAACACCAGTACAGATGGTGGAACAGGTCCATCTCCAACCCATAACAGAGGATGGTGGTGGTCATCCCATCTTTAAGTAGCCCGAAAACACAAATGAACTTCAATGAACGGCCAAACCTAGACAGCATCTTCCGTAATGCTTCACATCCAATAGAATCAAAGGCCTTAGGTCAATAAATGCCATAAATAAAGCTGCAAGTTTTTCATGGAGGTCACAGAAATCACGAATTCTGTGACCTTCCGGGAGCTCTGTGACTTCTGCAGTGGCCAGTGTGGTTGACCCCAGGGCCAGCTGCATCGGCTGCTGCTCGGGCAGCCCCAGGCAGCTGGTCTCAGGCGCCCCTCCCCAGCAGCAGCAGCAGTGGGGCCTTGGGCCTTCCCCCACCTGGAGAAGCAGCAGTGGTGGGGCCCTGGGCTTCCCTCCCTCCAGCAGCAGCAGTGGTGAGGTCCCAGGTCACCATGCACTTGGAGCAGCAGCATCAGCAGGGCCCTGGGCCTCCCCCCCCCCACCCCCCCAGCAGCAGAATTGGTGGGGCCTCGGGTCACCCCACCCCAAGCAGCAGCATTGGTGGGGTTCTGGAGTACTACCCCACCCCCGGAGCAGCAATGTTCCTCAGAGCAGCGCCCCCCTCCCCCCCCCCAGCAGTAGCATCCCTCAGAGCAGCCCGCTAAACACCTAAGATTTAGTTAGGGGATTTTTAGTAAAAGTCACAGATAGGTCACGGGTCATGACTTTTTATTTATTGCCTATGCCCTGTCCATGACTTTAATTAAAAATACCTGTGACTAAATCATAGCCATAGCCATCACAATGGCTGGTGTTGTTCTCTACACTTCTCTTGGATCTGTCATGCAACAAAAATGGAGGTGATTATACCTTCTTTTGAAAAGGAAAGCCATCAGAAGAAAGGTTTATTCATGGGCTTGGTTTGCCATCAAGAACAAGATTGCTAGCCAGCTTTTAGAACTCCCTAAGAGCATTAACAAATGTCTCATGATTCTTCGTTTTAAGATTAGTAATGACCAGTGTGCCACGGTCATTAGTGCGCAGGCTCCCGTACTTGACAATGACAAAGACAATAAGAAGCAGTTCTACTGTGCTTTTGCTGCAGTTCTCTTTGCCACAGCCAAGGAAGACAAGCTTATCCTCGTGGGTGACTTCAGTGCCAGGGTTGGGCGACATCCCAAACTCTGGAGAGGCACCATTGGGAAAGAAGGGGTGGGGAAAGTTAACTCTAACAGCATTTTTCTCCTCAGCAAATGTGTGGAGGATGCTTTTCTTATTACAAATACCATACTGAGACAGAAGGACAAATATAAGACCACTTGGAAACACCCATGTTCCAAACTCTGGCATCTCCCTGTCATCGTCAGAGCCTGTGATCATACTGATGGCCATATTACATGAGCCATGAGAGGTATGGATGACTGCTGGACAGACAATCATTTAGTCAAATCAGTCATGAGCATGCGGCTTGCAACACAACACCTTAAACAACTGAAAGGAATGCACTTCAAAATCACTACAGTCATGAGATTCTTCAGCAACGCTTCATTGAGAGGCTCTCTGACCTACCTGATAACATCAATGACATCCAAATACACTGGGAGGAGTTCAAGACCATTATTCACAAGGCATGTGTTGAATCGATTGGATGTTCCACTCACCACCATCAGGATTGGTTTGATGAGAACAACAAGGAAAACCTAGCACTTATTCATCAGAAGAGAAGCACATTTTGCACTTGGCAGAATGAACCCTCTAACCAGCAAAACCAAGATACTTATTACTGGCTTAAAGCTGTAGTTCAGGGGACATTGCATGACATCAAGAATCAGTGGTGGCAAGCAAAGGCCATGGAGATCCAGAGCTTTGCTAATCAACATGACATGAGAAGCTTTTTTCAAGCAATGAAAGCCATCTACGGGCCAAGTTCAAACAGCACAAGCCCTCTATGTTTCCAGGACAGTTCCGCCCTTCTTACGGACAATGTAACCCTCAAGCAACATTGGAAGGAGAATTTCAAGACTCTATTGAACTGCAAATCTGAAGTCTCAGCTGCCACCATCGAGTCCATTCCTCAGTATCCAGTAATAGAACCTCTTGATGATCCCTCCTCTTCTGAGAAGTCTGGCGTGCCATTACTCACACTAGAAACAACAAGGCACCAGGCCCAGATGGCATCCCATTGAGGTCTTCAAAGCTGGTGGAATAGCCCTTGTGCAAAAACTTCATCAGCTTCTTGTTAGAATTTGGGTTAATGAGGAAATTCCACCAGACCTAAAGAATGCCAATATTGTGACCATTTTTAAGAAATGGGACAAGTCAATGTGCAGGAATTACCGAGGTATAAACCTCCTCTCCATTGCTGGGAAGATCCTTGCTTGCATCCTTTTGAACTGTCTCCTCATTCTTGCCTAAGACATCCTCAAAGAATCCCATGTGATTTAAGACCATCTTGGGGCACCACCAACAGTGTTCTGGTTCTTGTTGTTCGTCCTTTGGGTTCAAAGATGACCACGACATCACTGATTGGTTTAGTTTCTGTGAACAAGTAAGTGACTGATCAGGCCAATTTGAGCTTTGAACTGTCCGTGGCACACTGAACAAGAAATGCCGATATGAGATACTTGATTAACAGCAGACATGTTGCTGTTGCGAGATTTACGCTGCTGGCATTTCTGCTCTGCCTCAGTAGTTCTCCTCTGTTCATAGACTGTAGCTCTGGTATGGATAAGACTTCGTCAGGCAGAAGAATCATAAAAGAGATCTTCCAAAAACTCTTTGTCAGTGTTGAAATGCCTCAAGGATAACTTGAGGGAGTCCCTGAAACATTTCTTCTGGTCTTCCTGAAAGCGCTTTCCCTCCTTTAGCTCACCATAAAAGATCTTTGGCAGTCACTCATCTGACATTCTGGTGACATGGCCTGGCCATCTCATCTGTGATTTCATCAACAAAATATGGATGCTTGGAATACGTTCCATAAGTGCTGTCTCCGCGGGTGCTCCGGGGCTGGCTCACTCATGGTAAAAAATAGTGGGTTCTCCACACCCACCAGTGGCCCTGTCAATCAACTCCTCCTCCTTCCTCACAGCACCTCCCTCCTACTGTGATCAGCTGTTCAGCGGTGGGCAGGAGGTGCTGGGATGAGGGAGTGGAGTGAGGGCGGGGTGTTCTCAGGGGAGGGGGCTGAATGGGGCAGGAAGAGGCAGGGTGGGAATGGACCGGGGATGGGAAGAGATAGGGTGGAGCCTTGGGGGAAGGGGTGGAGTGGGGGCAGGGCCTGAGGTGGAGCGTTGGTCGCACCCTCTGTGCCCATATGAGAACCTCAGTATCTGAAACCTTGTCTTGCCATCTTATACCCATCAGTTTCCTCAGACAGCCCTTATGAAAGTGATTCAGCTTCATAACATGGCATCTATACTCCATCCAGGTTTCGCATGCATACATCAAAGTTGGTAACACAATGGTTTTGTAGAGATTCAGTTTCGTTTGTTGACTAATGCCGCTGTGTTCCCACACATTTGCACATAGTCTGCAAAGGCCACACTTGCTTTAGCAATTCTAGCGCTGGTTTCATCATCGATATGAACGGCATGTGACAGTGTACTGCTGAGGTAGGTAAACTTCTCCACTGCCTGGACGGTGTGGCCATTCACTGTGACACTAGGGTCAATGTAAGGCTTTCCAGGTGCAGGCTAGTACATCACTTCTGCCTTCTTGATGTTGATTTTGAGACCAAAATTGTCACAAGCTGAAGAGAAATAGTCCATACTCCATTGCATGTGAGACTCAAATCTGGCATTCAGGGAACAGTCATCAGCAAACAGAAGATCATGAACAGGCACTTTCTGGACCTTCGTCTTTGCCTATAGTCTCCTCAGATTGAAAAGCGTGCCATCAGTTCAGTATCTGATGCCAATCCCGGTATCACAGTCATGAAAGGCATCGGTAAGCATGGCATCATACTAAAGAGGGTTGGGGCCAACACACAGGCCTACTTGACTCCATTGGTGACTGGGAATGGTTCAGATGACTCACTGTCATCCCTAACACAAATGAACATGCCATCATGGAATTGCTGAACCATTGCTATGAATTTCTCTGGGCAACTGAATTTTGCCATGATCTTCCAAAGGCCCTCCCAACTGACTGTACCAAATGCTTTTGTCAGATCACTGAAAGTCATATACAGGTTGGAGTTCTGTTCCTGGCGTTTCTCCTGAAGTTGACAAGCTGCAAACACCATGTCTATGGTCCTGCGTGCTTTCCTGAAGCAACACTGACTGTCAGGCAGGAGCCCTTGTTCAGTATTTTACGTAAGGCAATTCAGCAGAATTCTGCTGAGACAAGGAGATGCCTGGATAGTTGTTGCAGGATTCATAGAATATCAGGGTTTGGAGGGACCTCAGGAGGTCATCTAGTCCAACCCCTTGCTCAAAGCAGGACCAATTCCCAACTAAATCATCCCAGCCAGGGCTTTGTCAAGCCTGACCTTAAAAACCTCTAAGGAAGGAGATTCCACCACCTCCCTAGGTAATCCATTCCAGTACTTCAACACTCTCTGAGTGAAAAAGCTTTTCCTAATATCCAACCTAAACCTTCCGCACTGCAACTTGAGACCATTACTCCTTGTTCTGTCATCAGGTATCCATCCTCTCTGGAACTCCCTTTTAGGTAGTTGAAAGCAGCTATCAAATACTCCCTCATTCTTCTCTTCTGCAGACTAAACAATCTCAGTTCCCTCAGCCTCTCCTCATAAGTCATGTGCTCCAGCCCCCTAATCAATTTTGTTGCCCTTTGCTGGACTCTTTCCAATTTTTCCACATCCTTCTTGTAGTGTGGGGCCCAAAACTGGACACAGTGCTCCAGATGAGGCCTCACCAATGTCGAATAGAGGGGAATGATCACATCCCTCGATCTGCTGGCAATGCCTCTACTCATACAGCCCAAAATGCTGTTAGCCTTCTTGGCAACAAGGCACACTGTTGACTCATATCCAGCTTATCGTCCTCTGTAACCCCTAGGTCCTTTTCTGCAGAACTGCTGCCTAGCCATTCAGTCCCTTATCTGTAACAGTGAATGGGATTCTTCCGTCCTAAGTGCAGGACTCTGCACTTGTCCTTGTTGAACCTCATCAGGTTTCTTTTGGCCCAATCCTCTAATTTGTCTAGGTCCCTCTGTATCCTATCCCAACTCGCCAGCGTATCTACCACTCCTCCCAGTTTAGTGTCATCTGCAAACTTACTGAGAGTGCAGTCCACACCATCCTCCAAATCATTAATGAACATATTGAACAAAACCGGCCCCAGGACTGACCCTTGGTGCACTCCACTTGAAACTAGCTGCCAACTAGACATGGAGCCGTTGATCACTACCTGTTGAGCCCGACGATCTAGCCAGCTTTCTATCCATCTTATAGTCCATTCATCCAGCCCATACTTCTTTAACTTGCTGGCAAGAATACTGTGGGAGACTGTATTAAAAGCTTTGCTAAAGTCAAGGAATAACACATCCACTGATTTCCCCTCATCCACAGAGCCAGTTATCTCCTCATAAAAGGCAATTAGGTTAATCAGGCATGACTTGCCCTTGGTGAATCCATGCTGAATGTTCCTGATCACTTTCCTCTCCTCTAAGTGCTTCAAAATTGATTCCTTGAGGACCTGCTCCATGATTTTTCCAGGGACTGAGGTGAGGCTGACTGGTCTGTAGTTCCCTGGATCCTCCTTCTTCCCTTTTTTAAAGATGGGCATTACATGAGCCTTTTTCCAGTAATCTAGGATCTCCCTGTGAAAGTAGAATGAATTATATTGTGAAAATAGAAAGGATTAAAGAAATGCTGTCTGTACCTTTAAGCAAAACTGTTGGAATGCTGCAATCCAGGTGACAGGAATACAGACATTCACATAGAACAATTGCACCATTTAAGGGCAATTGGTGAAGTATTAGCCTCAAATCCATAAGAGTTAGTAAGGAAGTAGGATATGCATGCTGTGCCCCAGGTGAATTTTACACTTTTGCTTTCTTTGTCCCTTTGTCTAATTCCCGCTCTTTTATCTGTATAAATAAGATAGTTTGTGCCTTGCATGGTGCTCACATATTCTGAATGCTATTGGCAGAGCGCTGTGCTAATAAAACAGAGTGGTCTGACAAATTGTGAGTCCTGATTCTAACTTTGACATCCCCCATTCACTATGAGTTTTCAAAGATAATGGCCAACGGCTCTGCAATCACATCTGCCAACTCCTTTAGCACTCTCGGATGCAGCGCATCCGGCCCCATGGATTTGTGCTCATCCAGTTTTTCTAAATAGTCCCGAACCACTTCTTTCTCCACAGAGGGCTGGTCACCTCCTCCCCATACTGTGCTGCCCAGTGCAGCAGTCTGGGAGCTGACCTTGTTTGTGAAGACAGAGGCAAAAAAATCATTGAGTACATTAGCTTTTTCCACATCCTCTGTCACTAGGTTGCCTCCCTCATTCAGTAAGGGGCCCACACTTTCCTTGACTTTCTTCTTGTTGCTAACATACCTGAAGAAACCCTTCTTGTTACTCTTCACATCTCTTGCTAGCTGCTACTCCAAGTGTGATTTGGCCTTTCTGATTTCACTTCCGCATGCCTGAGCAATATTTTTATACTCCTCCTTGGTCATTTGTCCAATCTTCCACTTCTTGTAAGCTTCTTTTTTGTTTTTAAGATCAGCAAGGATTTCACTGTTATGCCAAGCTGGTTGCCTGCCATATTTACTATTCTTCCTACACATCGGGATGTTTTTTTCTTGCAACCTCAATAAGGATTCTTTAAAATACAGCCAGCTCTCCCAGACTCTTTTCCCCCTCATGTGATTTTTCCCAGGGGATCCTGCTCATCAGCTCCCTGAGGGAGTCAAAGTCTGTTTTTCTGAAATCCAGGGTCCGTATTCTGCTGCTCTCCTTTTTCCCTTGTGTTAGGATCCTGAACTCGACCATCTCATGGTCACTGCCTCCCAGGTTCCCATCCACTTTTGCTTCCCCTACTAACTCTTCTCTGTTTGTGAGCAGCAGGTCAAGAAAAGCTCTGCCCCTAGTTGGTTCCTCCAGCACTTGAACCAGGAAATCGTCCCCTACACTTTCCAAAAACTTCCTGGATTGTCTGTGCATCACTGTATTGCTCTCCCAGCCGATATCAGGGTGATTGAAGTCTCCCATGAGAACTAGGGCCTGCGATCTAGTAACTTGTGCTAGTTGCCAAAAGAAAGCCTCGTCCACCTCATACCCCTGGTCTGGTGGTCTATAGCAGACTCCCACCATGACATCCCCCTTGTTGCTCACACTTCTAAACTTAATCCAGAGACTCTCAAGTGTTTCTGCAGTTTCATACCGGAGCTCTGAGCAGTCATACTGCTCTCTTACATACAATGCCAACTCCCCCACCTTTTCTGCCCTGCCTGTCCTTCCTGAACAGTTTATATCCATCCATGACAGTACTCCAGTCATGTGAGTTATCCCACCAAGTCTCTGCTATTCCAATCACATCATAGTTCCTTGACTGTGCCAGGACTTCCAGTTCTCCCTGCTTGTTTCCCATTATTCTTGCATTTGTGTATAGGCACTTAAGATAACTTGCTGATTGTCCCGCTTTCTCAGTCTGAGACAGGAGTCCTCCCCTCTTGCACTCTCCTGCTCGTGCTTCCTTCTGGTATCCTATTTCCCCACTTACCTCAGGGCTTTGGTCTCCTTCCCCCGGTAAACCTAGTTTAAAGCCCTCCTCACTAGGTTAGCCAGCCTGCTTGCGAAGATGCTCCTCCCTCTCTTCGTTAGGTAGAGCGTGTCTCTGCCTAGCACTCCTCCTTCTTGGAACACCATCCCATGTTCGAAGAATCCAAAGCCTTCTCTCCAATACCACATGCGTAGCCATTCATTGACTTCCACAATTCAATGATTCCTACCCAGGCCTTTTCCCTGCACAGGTAGGATGTACGAAAACACCACTTGCGCCTCAAACTCCTTTATCTTTCTTCCCAGAGCCATGTAGTCTGCAGTGATCCGCTCAAGGTCATTCTTGGCAGTATCATTGGTGCCCACGTGAAGAAGCAGGAAGGGGTAGCGATCCGAGGGCTTGAGGAGTCTCGGCACTCTCTCCATTACATTGTGAATCCTAGCTCCTGGCAAGCAGCAGACCTCTCAGTTTTCTCAGTCGGGGTGGCAGATAGATGACTCAGTCCCCCTAAGGAGGGAGTCCCCAACCACCACCACCCTCCTCCTTCTCTTGGGAGCTGTGGTTGTGGAACCCCCATCCCTAGGACAGTGCATCTCGTGCCTTCCAGTCAGTGGAGTCTCCTTCTGCTCCTTTCTCTCAGATGTACCATCTAGTCCACTCTCCGCATTAGTACCTGCGGAAAGAACATGAAAACGGTTGCTCATCTGTATCTCCATTGCTGGTACATGGATGCTCCTCTTTCTTCTGGAGGTCATATGCTGCCAAATTTCTTAACCGTCCCTCTCTCTCCTCTGCACAGCCTTCTCCGATTTTTCAGGACGCTGTGCCGGTTGAAGCATATCCTGACATCTGTCCAGGAAATCTTCATTTTCTCTTATGCAACGCAGGGTCGATACTTGTTGCTCCAGACTTTGAACCTTCTCTTCCAATATGGAGACCAGCTTGCACTTTGTACAGGCAAAGTCACTTCTGTCCTGTGGAAGAAAGACAAACATGGCACAACCTGTGCAGGTTACAACAGCTAAACGCTCACCTTCCATAATTTCTTCCTTCTAAAAGCTTCCTCAGCTGTTGCAGCAACTCACAGAAGCCAGCAAGATGAAAGCCTCAGTGGGCTCTCCCCAGGCGAACACCCTCTGTTAGCCTCTGCTGTTTGCCGCTCAGCTGGTTCCCTGCTGACTGCCTTTTTATAACAGTCAGGCCCACTCAAGGCCTGATTGGTTGTTGCCTTTCCGCTTGTACAAGTGAATAATGGATGCATCCTTGTACTCCTGAGGTATAGTTCCTTGAGGCTGCATGGACTGGAAAAATTCAGTCAGTTTCAGAGCCATGTGCAAGCCTCTGGCCTTACAGACTTCTGCTTACAGCATCTGTTTCAGGTGCTTTGCCATTTGACAGCAGGTCAATTGCTTTCACAGTTTCAGTCAGCACTGAGGGATCAGCAAGAGATATGTTAATATCAGTCTGGGGCAGCTGATCAATTGCCTCCTTGCTAACAGACTGGACCACAGCTAAGGTGGAGGATCCTGCAGCATAAGCAACTCTGAGAGCAGGGACTTGGACTGGAGGACCTTGAGAGTGCAGTGTATTTAAACGGAATGACAGTGGCTAACTAACCTAATCCTTCATAGCACACAGTTAACACTCATGGAAAATATTACAGTTCTTTCAGCAGATCACTGAGCTGCCGTCCATGAGTCCATCTACCATGCCAGGAAAGTGACTGGGACTTTGATCTTCTCTCTGAATGTGATTAAGGACTGGCAGGGGACCACTACCACTCCTGAACATACTGGGTATGTCAGCCTTCTCCTCCTGAATTGAAGTAAGATGATGAACCATGCCCAGAAGCAGGATCTGACAATAGAGTAGTGCAGGAGTCAGCAACCTTTCAGAAGTGGTGTGCCCAGTCTTCATTTATTCACTCTAATTTAAGGTTTCGCGTGCCAATAATACATTTTAACGTTTTTAGAAGGTCTCTTTCTATAAGTCTGCAATATATACCTAAACCATTGTTGTATGTAAAGTAAATAAGGTTTTAAAATGTTTAAGAAGCGTCATTTAAAATTAAATTAAAATGCAGAGCCCCCCAGACCGGTGGCCAGGACATGGGCAGTGTGAGTGCCACTGAAAATCATTCGGCACGCTTGCCATAGGTTGCCTACTCCTGGACTAGTGATGAATGATTAACATCAGATTATGTATAATAATGTACAGTGCCAAATGATACCTGTGGTAATGGATTTAACTAATATTACATTACCACAGCAGCTCTGTCATGCAAAATATGTATGCAAATAATAGCAACAGTAGTACAAAATTTCAGACAACCAATGGATGGAATGGAATTGGAGGAAATTTGGTGGCCTGAGAAGGGGAAGAGAGATAAAAGAGATATAGGAACAATATTAGAAGTTTGGGTTTTGGAAACTTCTGCATGGAATCATATGGATATCACAGTATTGTTGGAGGAAAATCAGAAAATGAGAGTTCAATTACAAAGTTAAATAAACAGCAGAATGAGGGTATAGGGGAGGATTTAAAGGATGTTCAGGACTCTAGGATAACAGGACAGCTGTTTAGGAAAGTGGAAGCAACAATCAATGAAATGGGAAAAATCACGAACTATCCTAATGTTTCAAAGCAAAGACGATTACCTGTTCATGGTACAGCACCTTCCCCACAGGAGCTACAAGTATGACTAAAGGAAACTCAAGATGGGGAAGTGCCTGGGTTCATAATAAATAAGATGCTAGAACAATGGATGAAAATAAAAGCAGTAGATTGATGCAGGGTTAGGCATTACTCAAGGGTCAATTATGCTGAGGGCTTATCTACACTTGCAGTGGTGCAACTTAGTGAAGACTCTACCTATGCCAATGGGAGAGCTACTCCTGTCAGCATAGGTACTCCATCTCCCCAAGAGCGGTAGCTGTCAACAGGAGAAGCCCTCCCATTGACATAGCATGGTCTACACTGAGGGTTAGGTCAGTATGACTGTGTCACTCAGGGTGATGGATTTTCCCTGGACCAAACCTTAGGAAAGGAGCAAGCTTGATGGAACATTGATCCTTCCTATAGTATCAGTAGTACCAGAGGCCACAGGACTAAGTGAAGCATTAAGACTGTATAATGTCCAGTTCCTAGGTACACTGGACATACCATGGCAAGTTACATCTTAAAAGAACATGTCACCATCCTCAGATACTGGTAAGGACAGGTGGGGGAGTCTGGAAATCCTCAGATACCTCATGTGTTCCGAGAGGCAGGATATCTGGTTATGTCATTGTGATCATAGAATCATAGAATATCAGGGTTGGAAGGGACCTCAGGAGGTCATCTAGTCTAACCCCCTGCTCAAAGCAGGACCAATTCCCAACTAAATCAACCCAGCCAGAGTTTTGTCAAGCCTGACCTTAAAATCCTCTAAGGAAGGAGATTCCACCATCTCCCTAGGTAACCCATTCCAGTGCTTCACCACCCTCCTAGTGAAAAAGTTTTTCCTAATATCCAACCTAAACCTCCCTCACTGCAACTTGAGACCTTTGTTCCTTGTTCTGTCATCTGGTACCACTGAGAACAGTCTAGATCCATCCTCTCTGGAACCCCCTTACAGGTAGTTGAAAGCAGCTATCAACCCCCCTCTCATTCTTCTCTTCTGCAGACTAAACAATCCCACTTCCCTCAGCTTCTCCTCATAAGTCTTCAAACCAATTTTGAGGATTTCAATAACTCGGTCCTGGGTTAGTTGTTGTTATAAAATTGGATGGGTGGGGTTCTGTGGCCTGCCTTGTGCAGGAGGTCAGACTAGATGATCATATTGGTCCCTTCTGACCTATGAGTCTATGAGTCTATGAAGTCATGTGCTCCAGCCCCCTAATCATTTTTGCTGCCCTCCACTGGACTCTTTCCAATTTTTCCACATCGTTCTTGTAGTGTGGGTCCCAGAACGGGACACAGTACTCCAGATGAGGCCTCACCAAAGTCCCTCGATCTGCTGGCAATGCCCCTAACTATACAGCCCAAAATGCCGCTAGCCTTCTTGGCAACAAGGGCACACTGTTGACTCATATCCAACGTCTCGTCCACTGTAAACCCTAGGTCCTTTTCTGCAGAAGTGCTGTACTGCAAAGTGCTTTGCTGACATGTATAAGAAACTGTAGAGTAATCATGTTTGTGACAACAAGAAAATATAAGGTAATTAAAAAAATAGAAAAGATTGTTGGCCATCTTCTCTCAGCAGTATCTCCATTGAGCTGCAACAGGTCTCCCCTAATTGCTAGCAGGGTTTTGGTCCTTCATCTCATCAGTGTTTACATTGAACTGTTTTGGCACCGCTGTGGTGGGGTATTCCTGTGTGCCAAAAATGCTAACTCAGGGTTTGAACTAGAAGAAACAGCCTTGTATAACAGTCTCTTAGCTGTTTTAACAGCTCATTCCACCTTACCATTATTCCATGGGTGAGCTGGTGTGGTGGTCAAACTCCCACGTGCATGCAAATTCCTTGAATTCTTCCAAGGCAAACTGGGGTCCATTACTAGTGAATACAGTGTTTGGAATGTCATATCTTACAAAGTTGACTTTCAGTTTGCCAATCACTGAGTTGCTCTTTGTATGAGGCAGGACATCGACCTCCCAGAAGTTTAAATAGTAGTCAGCTATAATCAAGTAGTGCTTTTCTTTGAAAGTAAATAAGTCCACTCCCACCATTTCCCATGACTGGGTGAGCAGCTCATGTGGTAACAAAATCTCTTTTTACTGGATGTTAATACATGACTGGCATGTGTCACACCCGTTTATCAAGGAGAAGAGTTGCACATTCATTCCTGGCCAATAAGCACACTCTCGAGCTCATCTAAGACAGTTGCCAATGCCCAGATGTGAGGCATGTATTTTTTGCATGATATTCTTATGTAATGAAGTGGGGACAAGAGCTCTTTTTCCTAGAAATATAAATCCATCCTGCATATTCAGATCATCTTTAATTTAAAATATGGTTCTGCTCCTACTGGCTTTTGTCTTCTGGCCATAGTGCTAGAATCACTTTCTTGAATTCCTGTAGTTGGATGTCTTTTTGTGTAGCCTCTTTGATTTCTATCAGCTTCGCTGTTGAAACTGGAAGATTGAATCCATTAACATGCTGCACTATGTCCTGATCCCCTTCCCACAAATTGCTGATGCTAGGTATATATGCCTTGCTCAGGATGTCAGCCATGGGCAGTGGGTGAAGTCTCACTCTGGGGAAGCTAACCCCCAGCTCTGCCCTTTCCACCCATGCCCTCCCCACAGCCATAACCCCGGGACCCCCTGTGCCCTCCCACGGTCAGAGCCACAAGTCCCCCCTGCTGCCCAGAGGAGCCCCGGGCTGGCCAAAGCCTTGAGCCTCCCCCTTCCCTGCCCAGAGGAACCCTGGCCAGACTGGCCGAAGCCCTAAGCCGAGCCTCCCCTCGGCCTGGAGGAGCCCAGGGCTGGCCACAGCTGCACCGTGCTTCCCCTCCCCAGACCCAACCAACCCACTGCCCAGGGGAAAAGCTTGTGTTAGAAGACGCTTTTGATATGCCCAATGCAGACCCCAGGGCAGCTGAGGAGGTGGTTTGTGCCTCCTCAGCCACCCTGGAACCAGCACGGGGCATAATAAAAGCAAAAACTTCGACGCCAAACCCCACAACTGGGATTCCGGCAGCCGCAACAGCACCAGGGGAGGCAGAGCCTCCCCAGGCCTATTATTCCCGGTGCCCAGGTTGTCGGCTAACACCAGTAATCATCCCGGACAATATCTGACCTCCACCTGGTAGTGCTTGAGTTGTATCAACATAGACTGCAATCTTTTTGGAGCACTAAAAAGGGCCTTTGCTATGATTTTCTCTATGAATTTGTGATCTGATTGCAGTATTACTGCGTAGCCATAGATGTACTGATGGAATCACTTCACTCCAAATACTGCAGACAGAAACTCTTTCTGTTTGTGCATACTCCTGTTCAGTCTCTGACAGGGCTCTGCAATCATAAGTAATCAGTTGCTCCTGCAAAAGAGCCACCCCAATCCTTCCTTCATTACATCACACTGGTGTGTCAGTTTTTCTCCTGGCCGGTAGAACTTCAGAACAGGGGTACTCAGTACTATATTTTTCAGCATGTCAAATACTTCCTGTTGGTAACTTGCCCGGTTCCACTAAACATCCTTCCTTATGAGCTGATGTGTGGTTCTGCTACTGCAGCCAAGTGTGGACAAAATTTGGACAGACAATTTATCATTCCTTTATCCCTCTCACATCCACTGGAGCTGGCATGTCTCTGACTACTCTGATCTCACTGGGACCTGCATTCAGGCCCTCTGCTGTGAACAGATATGCAATGTATATCACCTCACGCTGTTTGCATCACATTTTTTCTGGGTTGAGTTTTATGTTCTTGTCCTTGCATTGCTGTAGAAATCTTGTAGATCTTTGAGTGATTGTTCACGCCCATTACACATTAGGTTTGCGCGTGCCGCGTGCACAGATGTTGGAAACTTTTCCCATTAGCGGCTCCCATCGGGCTGGCAGGGGGGCCTCGCCAGAGCGGCGCCCCGCTCTGGTGCATATATACCCCTGCCGGCCCGACCCTCCCTGGCGGCGTTGGAACAACTCCTATCTCTCAACTGAGAGTGTCCCTTAGCATTGTTAGCAGTTATCAGTGTTGGTTGTTAGTAGTTAACAGTTTCTTAGTAGATAATTAAGCTTCCTTGGTTCTGGGTGTGGATAAATTCTGCCGCACACCCAAGGCTTCAAGGTTTGTGCCATGTGCTGCCAGGGCTGGCACTTCCATTTAGGTGACTTAGGCGGTCACCTAGGGAGCCAGGATTTGGAAGAGCAGCAGACTGCTCCGGTGGACTTCCCGCAGGAGTCCCTGTGGACGGTCCGCTGGTCCTGTGGCTCCGGTGGAGCATCCTCAGGCACGCCTGCAGCAGGTCCACCGGAGCTGCGGGACCAGCGAGCCAGCCCTGCGCCTAGGGTGCCAAAACCCCTGGCGCTGCTCCTGCGTGCCGCAAGCATATGCCAATTAGCGATCCCCACGACTCGCGTCTCCATTGCCTGGGGGAATTGCATCAGACAGAGCGCTGCAAAATCTGTAAGGCCTTCAAGCCAAGAACTAAAAAAGAAAGAGACTTTTGACTGAAGCAGCTGCTCATGGAGGCTGTGTTACAGCCCTTAACTTCGGACCGTCCCCCGGCTCCGGCGGCCTCGGTGCGGAGTGCCCCGGCATTGGTTTGTGACCTGGCCCCGGTGGGGCACCATAAGCCCACGGCACCGAGACAACACGACTGGCCCTGGCACCGGTTGACCTCACCGGCAGGGTCGAAGGGCCTACCCAAGGCCCGAGGGCACTCCCCACATAAGATAGCAGGGCCCATGAAGGACTCGAGTGCGCAAAAAGGTAGTGCTGCCCCAGGACAGACCCTGGTACCGATGGCTCTGGCATCGAAAGGTCCGTTGAGCCCTGGGATAAGCGCCTCGAGTGAGGAGGAAGGGCTTGATCAGCAGGTAGTTTGTGAAGGGGTTCCCTTCGCTACACTGCAACCCCCCTTGACTCTGGTAACAGACACATCAGACTTAGGCTGGAGAGCACACCTGAGGGAACTGCAAATGCAGAGGTTGTGGTCCAGGGAGGAAATGTCGCTCCACATCAATGTGAAGGAGCTAAGGGTTGTTCGCCTCGCCTGCCAGACCTTTCATGCTACCATAGAAGGCCACAGCGTGACAGTTCTGATGGACAACACTACCACCATGTTCTACATAAACAAGCAAAGTAGTGCCTGTTCCTCTTCTCTCTGCCACGAGACACTTTTGTATAGCCCACTCAGTCCAATTAGTGGCATCATACCTTCCGGGGGTGCAAAACAAGCTGGTGGACCGCCTCAGCAGATCGTATCAAGTGCACAAATGGACGTTAAGAGCGGACATCCTGAGATCAATCTTCCGGAGGTTTGTTAGTCTATGAGGTGCCACAGGATTCTTTGCTGCTTTCACAGATACAGAATAACATGGCTACCCCTCTGATACCTTCTGGAGGTGGGGATTTCCCCAAATAGATCTCTTTGCCACCAAGGACAACGGCCAATGCCCTTGGTTTTGTTCCTTCCTGAACCTCAGCCCAGGCTCGGTGGCAGATGCCTTGGGGCAGGAGTCTGAAGTATGCTTTCCCGCCACTCCCACTCATCCACAGGGTCTTGCTCAAGGTCCGCAGGGACAATGCGGTGATGATTCTCATCGCACCGGCCTGGCCATGCCAGCATTGGTTTACGACCCTGCTGGAACTGTCAGTGACTTCCCCAATTACCCTGCCCCTGCACCAAGATCTCATCATGCAGGACAGAGGTCGCCTGCTCCACCCGAACCTGCAGTCTCTACATCTCACGGTGTGGAATCTCTGTGGCTAAATGCTGTGGAGAGTAGGTGCTCCAGCCAGGTCCAACAAATTCTCCTTAGTAGCAGAAAACCTTCCACAAGGGCGGCATACCTCGCCAAATGGAAGAAGTTCTCCTACTGGTGTGAACCTAAGCTCATACAGCCTCTTCAGGCCTCCGTCCCACCTATACTAGAATACCTTCTGCACCTCAAACATCAGGGTCTTGCTTCCTCCTCAGTCAGAGTACATCTGGCAGCCATATCACTGTTCCATCCTGGGGAGTCTGGGCATTCCATGTTTTCCAACCCTACAGTAGTCTGATTTCTCAAGGGGCTGGAGAGGGTGTTTCCCTACTCGTGCCCACCGGTTCTCCCATGGAACCTTAACCTGGTCTTAACTAAGATCATGGGACCACCTTTTGAATCCCTAGCC
Source organism: Gopherus flavomarginatus (assembly GCF_025201925.1). Taxonomy (NCBI): domain Eukaryota; kingdom Metazoa; phylum Chordata; order Testudines; family Testudinidae; genus Gopherus; species Gopherus flavomarginatus. The sequence continues at coordinate 19,438,132 of NC_066632.1, read as the reverse complement.
TCTTGCTTTCTCATGCACCTCTCATGGAAGGTGGCGTTTTTGGTGGCCATTACGTCAACTAGGAGGGTGTCTGAGCGGAGGGCCCTCACTTTGGAACCCTCATATACAGTTTTTTTTTATAAGGACAAGGTGCAGCTGAGGCCACACCCTAAATTCTTCCCTAAAGTGGTCTCTCAGTTTCACATGGGTCAGGTCATTTGTCTACCAGTATTCTTTCCCAAACCACACATGGACCCGAGTCACCGCAGCCTGCATACCCTAGATGTCCATAGGGCCTTGGCGTTCTACCCGGAACGAACCGGGCCTTTCTGCAGGTCAACGCAGTTGTTCGTTGCCATTATGGAGAGAATGAAGGGCCTCCCTATCTTGGCATAATGGATATCATTGTGGATCGTGGATTGCATCTACACATGGTATGAGCTCGCCAAAGTGCCAGCCCCGACGATCATGGCTCACTCAACTAGGACTCAAGCGTCCTCGACGGCTTTCCTGGCACAGGTTCCACTCCAGCAGATTTGGTAAAGCAGCCACCTGGTCATCGATACACACTTCCACAGCCCACTATGCAGTCCATCACCAGGCCAGAGAGGATGCGGCAGTCGGCAGGGCTGTGCTTCAATCAATTGTTCCTTGACTCCTACCCTCCTCCTATGGTAAGCTTGTGAGTCACCTAATGTGTAATGGACGTGAACAATCACTAGAAGAAGAAAAAACAGTTACATACCTTTTCGTAAATGTTGTTCTTCGAGATGTGTTGTTCATGTCCATTACACTTCCCACCCTCCTTCCCCTCTGTCGGAGTCTCCGGCAAGGAGGAACTGAGGGAGAGTCGGGCCGGCAGGGGTATATATGCACCAGAGCAGGGCGCCGCTCTGGCGGGGCCCCTCTGCCGGCCCAACGGGAGCCGCTAAGGGAAAAAGTTTCTGACATCCATGCACGTGGTGTGCACACACCTAATGTGTAATGGATGTGAACAACACATCTCGAAGAACAACAGTTACGAAAAGGTAAGTAACCATTTTTTTTCTGTCATGGTCTCATTCGCCTTCTGTATTCTTGCTCCCTTCATCTATCATGAGGATATCATCTGCAATTATTTCCTTCAAGAATCTGGGAGAGTCCTCTCTGGAATATGTCTGGTGCTGGGCTTATGCCTATCAGTATGAGCAAACATATGTAATGATGAAATAGTGTTGCAAAGTTTTCAGCAGGCTGGTCTCTTTATGCCGGCTTATGTGCCGAAACCCATTCCTCACATCACAAACTATTAAGATTCTGGCTTTGGAAATTTCTGGCAAGATGTCATCAACCGTGGACACTGGATGGTCATCATCATCATCACTCCCATAACCTCATTGGCCGTTGGGGCACCATCACTGATGAGCAATCAACCAATTGTCTCCACCCCTGATGATTGTGTGTCAGTGCTTGAGTCTCCGCGAAGTCCATTCCTGTCCACTGTTTTATGTTGTCAATCCATCTCTTCTTCTGTCTACCTCTTCTTCTCTTCTGCTGTACTGTCCATTGGAGGATGATCTTGGATAGGTCAGATGATCTTGTTACATGGCCGTACCACTTCAGCTTGTGCTTCTTCACGGTCATCAGGAGATCTTCATATGACCCAGAGCATTGGGTGATAATGTTGCGGACCTCTTCATTAGTGACGTAGTCAAAGTAGGAGATACCCAGGATTTTATGGAAGCATCTCATCTCTACTACCTGTATTTTCCATTCAAGTTCTGCCATAAGTGTCCATATCTCGCATGCATACAAAAAAATGTGGCTTGTGGCTTCAATCTGTTCAATATGACTTTCAACATCACTTTGCTGGGATGGCTAATTAAGCAGGTTGCCTTTGTTTTGGCAGAGTGATGATTAGCGACTGTGTCCACATGGAAGGCCACTCACTGGTCTGCCAGATCTTGTTGCATATCTTAGTAAGTACATCTATTACTGTTTCTCCTCTGAATTTCATCAGTTTGGCTGGGATGTTGTCAATACCTGTAGTCTTTCTGTTCTTGAGTGATTTCACAGCTGTCTCCACTTCTTCACGTAGTATTGGAAAGTCATCCTCCTCTGTTGAATCTGGGCTGTCTAAGACACTAGGATCTCCATTTGTCTGGTGGTTGTACAGATATGAGCAGTAGTTTGTACACCTATTGATGATGTCCCTTTCTTCTGTAAGACTGTTCCCTTCTTGTCTTGAATTACGTTCACTTAGGTCCATCTTTCCTTCGTCAGATCTTTTACAATCTGGAAGGCTCGTTTTCTATTTTTATTATTGATACACTCTTCAATTTTAAAGCTTTGTTTTCCAGTCCACATCTCCTTGGCCACCTTCATTCCTTTCTTGATCTTTCTGCCAATCACTCTCTATTTATCAGCTCCCTCAGTGCTGTTCTTGTTTCTCTTATGTTCTCTTCTAATGTCACACATTTGTAGTATTTCATTTGTGACCCATGGTTTTGTCTTCTTATGATGCTTCCCAAGGATGTCCATTGCTGCCTCATTCATTACAGCATTGAAATTGTTGGTCATTGTTTCTAAGTGATCCTCTAGAGCAAGCAGTGGGACAAATTTTCTGCCGATCGTTGCTTGAAATGACTCTGCAATGTTTCTGTCTCTGAGTCTTTCGAAGTCAAACTTGGTTCTGATGAACTTTGGCCTGATGATTTTTCTTAGCTGCAGCCAAAAATTTAGCATCACAAGGTTGTGATCATTTCCAATATCAGCACTGGGGAAGCTCCTTGTTTTAGCTCTGTTAATCCCAGAACGAACTCGGTTTTGCATCATGATGTAGTTGATCTGGCTGTGATGTAGACAATTAGGTGTGTGCCATGTTGATCGTCTGGATGCTTTATGTGCTCCTAATATGTTGCAAGAACTCATTGTGGGTCTGGGGACAGAATAGGACCACTGCTCTTCCTGCATGTCATAGGAGGTGATTAAAAGGGGCTGCCTGGAGAGAGATGGGCTCTGCCAGGTTAGAAATTTGCCCAAGACACACCATGTGATGAGCAAGTCAACAATGTCCATACTGGATTGATCACAGCCCGGGTTAATAATGACCGCTCCATCCATCTCCCACCACGGCAGACACAACAAGCATATTACTGGTGTAACACCAACAAAGAGGATCCGTGGAAGAGATAACATCACCATAGCAACAGTGGCATAGCCAGGTTCTAACATCAGGGGGAGCAAACACATAAAAAAAGGTGCCATTGCAACCCCTTCCCCAAATCCGTGGCCTCACCTCCTCCCCGGGCGTGCCACATTTCCCCTTCACCCCCCATCCCTCCCAGGCTTTCACACAGCAAGCCTGGGAGGGAGGCGGGAGTGGCAGCACATTCAGGGGTGGAGGAGATGGTCATAGTTGCTGACTTTTGGTTTTGCCGGTGGGTGCCCCACCTGGCCTGCCCCTTCCCTGACTGCCTGCTCCACTCTGCCCAAGGCCCTGTCCCCACTCTACCTCTCTCTGCTTCCTCTCCTGGTGGCTCAGTCTAGCACCTGACTCCACCCACTCACTCAAAGTGACACAGCAGGTTCCCCTCCTCAGGGTAGGAAAGGTTGCCTACTGGTTAAAGCACAGGCCTGGGGCTCAGGTGTTCTGCGTGTGATTCTCTGCTCTGCCACAGACCCGTTGCTTAGTCTCAGGAAAGTCACTTCATCTCTCAGTGCCCTAGATTCCCCCCGTCCAAATGGGGCTAATGATTCCCTGCCTTCTAGGCTAAATCCATTCATGCCTGTGTGATGATGGGGCAAGGAGGTATCAAGGTTTTGACATTCACAGCATCCGCTGGCAATGAGTTCCACCGGTTGACTATGTATTGTGAGAAGAAATACTTCCTTTTGTTTGTTTCCTATCAGCTTTGAGATGCCTGAGGGTGTATTTCCAGTAGATACAAATGCTATCATCTTTTTCCCATGGCAGTGTGCTTTCTTTTCCTATTAAGTTACTCTGCAATTAGAAATAAAGTCTTTAAAACATTGTAATCCATTTATACAATGCATTTGATATTTCTCCAGCAAAAATGAAAACACACTCCAGTTCAAGATATTAAAAGGTATAAAGATTCAAAACATAAAAACAAATTTAAAAATTGAACTTGCATTTACAAATAACTGATCTAAAAGCCTGTTTTAGCTCTGGAAACAGTTCAGTTTTACAATGTAATATGAAATCCTGGGTATGTATCTAGAGTGACTGAACTGGATGATTCTTAACTGTGTCTAAATGAAAATACAATATGACACTATATGTCTTAAATATTAAGAAAATTTGCCCTCTAGATAAGGGATAATCAAGGGATAATCAAATGTTAAAGAAATTACTAAAGATACCTGTTCAAAGGCTGTAACAACCAGATAAAATTAAGAGCAGTCCGGGAGGGGTTTATTATTATTATTATTACTATTATTATTATTATTTATTATTAACAAAAGTCCCCAGGATCCATTGACTATTTCAAGAAAAAAGATTGAGAAGCAGAGGTATGTACAATAATACTTCCTCTAATTTCCATCAAGAGCAACTGAAATGTCTCAGGGAAGCACTGGCTGTGACACTGAAAATAAAACCGATCAGCTTTGTGGGAGAGACTTGAGATCAGCACTCAACAAGTCCCTTCTCTTGGCCAAGGCTAGCCAGACACTGCTGTCTCCTGGGTCTCATCCTATCAGCTGGGGGAACTATTTACCCACATGAAGTGCTTTGAGTGCACCTCTGGCCCAGGGGCTACTAGTGCTTCTGCTGGCTGTGGGGGAGGGGAGGGGTGATGGTTTTCTAACTCGCCCAGGCTTTCAGCTGCTCAACCTGAGGGAGCATTTGAGAAACTCATTAAAAAGTGCAAATAGGGTGGGGCAGACAAAGCATCCAGACAGCTCTCCTGCTTCCAGCCTCGGAGTAGCTGCAGCTCACACAATGGGGAATATACATTGCCCACAGCCCAGAACCCAGGGGAGAAAGGAGCTGCTGATCCAGCTCCTCCGGGACAGCTGTATCAACTTCTTGCTTAGGGAGAAGTAAAAGCCTGCTCTGCCCTGGAAATGGACCACTTTTACCTGCCGTGGGAGCCGGTTAGAAACTGCAGCCACATGCTCCTCATCTCAGCCCCTGAGCCAGCGAGCAAGCAGGGCTGAGGGGGGTGGTGCGGAGCCGAGAGCAAGCTGGCGGCCGCATGCAGAACCTGGCTCTGGACTCCCAGTCCAGAGCCCAGAGCCGGCTGCGTAGAAAGGCGCCACTTTTGGAAAATGTGCTGAGGGGAAGCAGCTGTTTCCCCTGCACCCTCCCTAGCTACGCTGCTGCATAGCCACATGGACTGTAAGGACATTGAGACAGATAGGGAGGTTGAAAGAATTCACGTACAAAATGGAACAATACATCTGGAACCTCCTAGGAATCTCTGAGGTCAGATGGAAGAACTTTGGAGAGGTACGAACAGAAGAAGGGCATGTGCTCTATTACAGTGGCGAGTACAAACATGTCAATGGTGTAGGATTTCTTGTGCGTAAAGATATCAAGAATTCATTATTAGAATGCCACCCAATGTCCAGCAGGCTTATTTCCATACGTCTAAAGGCAATACCGTTTAATATCACAGTGGTACAAGTCTACGCCCCTACAACAGACTATGATGATGAGCAAATTGAGACTTTTACAGTCAGCTCCAAGACATCATTAATAAGGTACACGAGAAAGATTTCCAGATTGGACAAGAGATTGGAATGCTAAAGTGGGTACTGGTGCACAGGCAGATTGGCGAGACTATTGTGGCCCTTTCTGTAATGCGGTAAACAATGAGAGAGGATTGAGACTTTTGGAGTTTGCCAGCTATAACAATCTGGTTCTTGTAAACATTGGATGGTAGCATCTTTTTAATGCCAGGTTTAATGGCTTTGGGTCTATGTAGATACGTAATTTTCCTGATTGCTTCCTTTTTTACCACCAAGTTGCTTACCTAACTTGTAGTGGCCTCTGCAGGTGCTATGAATACCCCTGTTCTGAAAACTTTGAGCTTCTTGTATGCTGGATTATGTAGTGCCACTGGAATTTTTCTTCCTGGTAAATACACAGGTTCTACTGTGGGGGTCTACTTCCAGTTGCAGCTTTCTTTCAAGGCACTCATCACCTTGGAAAACATCCCCATATGCTTTTAAAATTGTCTCTACTGTCCATAGCACTACTCCTTGTGCTTCTTGCACTGCACTACAAAATCCTGGTGCTGCCCAGTGATCAGTTCCATGGTTTGTATGGCTGTATTCCCCAAGAGGGATCTGTTGTGTTTACCATCCACCATGACAATCTTCAGTTGATACTGTCTGTTGTTTTTTGAGCTAGTTAATATGAGCTCACATTTTCCTAACATTGTATTGTCCTCTCATTGTACATTATTAGATCGTGCCTGCTTTTTGTAATGGGTGTGTTCGAATATAATTCACCCCAAGGTATCGCATCGCAGTAGGCCCAGCTATCCATCAGAAATTACACAGGGTATGTCCCTATTAACCTTGTTGCATGCACAGAGGTTAAGAACATAAGACCATAGAATGGCCCTACTGAGTCAGACCAAAGGTCCATCTAGCCCAGTATACTATCTTCCGACAGTAGCCAGTGCCACATGCCCCAGAAAGAATGAACAAAACAGGTAATCATCAAGTGATCCATCCCCTGTCGCTCAGTCCCAGCTTCTGGCAAACAGAGGCTATGGACACCATTCCTGCCCATCCTGGCTAATAGCCATTGATGGACCTGTCCTCCATGAATTTATCTAGTTCTTTTTTGAACCCTGTTATGGTCTGGCTTTCACAACATCCCCTGGCAAGGAGTTTCACAGGTTGACTGTGCGTTATGTGAACAAATACTTCCTTTTATTTGTTTTAAACCTGCTACCTATTAATTTCATTTGGTGATCACTAGTTCTTGTGTTATGAGAAGTAGTAAACAACACTTCCGTATCTATTTTGTCTACACCAATCATGATTTTATAGACCTCAATCATATCTCCCCTTAGCTGTCACTTTTCCAAGATGAAAAGTCCCAGTTTTATTAATCTCTCCTCATACAGAAGCCGTTCCATTCCCCTAATCATTTTTGTTGCCCTTTTCCCATTCCAATATACCTTTTTTGAGATGGGGCGACCACATCTGCACACAGTATTCAAGATGTGGGAGTACCATGATATTTTCTGTCCTATTATCTATCCCTTTCTTAATGATTCCCAGCATTCTGTTTGCTTTTTTAACTGCCACTGCACATTAAGTGGATGTTCCCAGAGAACTAATCCACAATGACTCCAAGATCTCTTTCTTGAGTGGTAACAGCTAATTTAGACTCCATCATTTTGTATATATAGCTGGGATTATACTTTCCAATGTGCATTGCTTTGCATTTATCAACATTAAATTTCATCTGACATTTTGCTGCCCAGTCACCCCGTTTTGAGAGATCCTTTTGTAGTTCTTCACTGTCTGCCTGGGTCTTAACTATCTTTAGTAATTTTGTATCATCTGCAAATTTTGCCACCTCACTGTTTACCCCTTTTTCCAGATCATTTATGAATATGTTGAATAGGACTGGTCCCAGAACAGACCCCTATGGGGCACCACTATTTACCTCTCTCCATTCTGAAAACTGACCATTTATACCTACCCTTTGTTTCCTATCTTTTAACCAGTTACCAATCCATGATAGCACCTTCCCCCTTATGCTGTGGCAGCTTACCTTGCACAAGAGCCTTTGGTGAGGGATCTTGTCAAAGGCTTTCTGAAAATCTAAGTACACTATATCCACTGGATCCCCTTGGTCCACATGCTTGTTGACCCCCTCAAAGAATTCTAGTAGATTGGTGAGGCATGATTTCTCTTTACAAAAGTCATGTTGACCTTCCTCAGCAAATTATGTTCATCTATATGTCTGACAATACTGTTGTTTATTATAGTTTCAGCCAGTCTGCCCAGTACTGACGTCAGGCTTACAGGTCTGTAATTGCACGGATCACCTCTGGAGCCCTTTTTAAAAATTGGCGTCATTTGATTTCCTTCAGAACTCTTGGGTGAATTCTGTCTGGGCCTGGTGACTTATTGCTGTTTAATTTATCAATTTGTTCCAAAACTTCCTCTAATGATACCTCAATCTGGGACAGTTCCTCAGATTTGTCACCTAAAAAGAATGGCTCAGGTTTGGGAATCTCCCTCACATCCTCAGCCGTGAAGTGTTCCTTATTGTTCCTGAGTGCTCCTTTAGCACCTTGATTGTCCAGTGGCCCCACTGGTTGTTTAGTAGGCTTCCTGCTTCTGATGACTTAAAAAAACATTCGCTATTACTTTTGGGTCTTGGCTAATTGTTCCTCAAATTCTTTTTTGGCCTTCCTAATTGTATTTTTACACTTCATTTGCCAGTGTTTATGCTCCTCTCTATTTTCCTCACTAGGATTTAACTTCCACTTTTTAAAGTATGCCTTTTTGCTGCTCACTGCTTTCTTTACTTTGTTGTTTAGCCACGCTGGCTCTTTTCTGGTTCTCTTACTATGTTTTTTAATGTGGGGTATACATTTAAGTTGAGCCTCTATAAAGATGTCTTTAAAAAGTATTGTTTCTTGTTGCGTTCCTGTCCCAACAGCCTGAACCTGATATGTTCTCATACTCTAGGAGAGAATTATGAAGTGTGATGTCTCATCCCCCTCTTGTACAAGTCTAAATGAATCTTTCTGAGACCTTCCTCTGGTCTTGCATACACTGTTCTAATGGTTTAACTTGTCAGATTCCTTGCAATGCTGTCTTATTGTGGGACACTACTCCCATCCTTTACCTTACCGTGCTGTCTTCTACAGTAAATGCAATTCACTGTTGGTATGGAACCTGGCCACCTATTCTCCTTTGTTGTTGTCTCACTGCATGTACTTCTCAGGGTGCTAAGCCTCTTAAGGCTTTTGTCCGTTCTCTTAAGGCTTTTGCTGCACACCGATGTCTAAGCATCTGTTCATACAAGTGCCACATCACCTTCCCGGAGCAACCGCTCCCACAGGTGGTCATTCCTGATGACACAGACTATCCTATCCCTAATCAGGGAGTCTAACAAATCTGTCAAAAATTGCATGTAACAGTCAGCATGTGTAAGGCAATAACATAGGGGTCTTTCCCTTTCTATTTGAAAGTATCTTCTTTCCCCATCGGTCCTTCTGGTCAGGTACCAACTAGGTTATTTGAGCTTCTTAACCCTTTACAGGTAAGGAGGGATTTTATGCTACCCGTAGCTGTATGTTTATGACAATGAGTGAAGCTGAATGCAGGTTAATCTGAACAAGTGGAACTGTATTAAAACTGTGCCCTGCTCTGTCCATGTGGCTGAGTCTCTTCCAGCCTGACTCCACCTGTTCCCTGTTCACCTGGTGTCCCCTAAAAAACAGCCCCTCAAGGGAACATGGGCCTTCAGACTCCATCTCCACTGACCACGAGACACGCACCTTTGTCCATCAGAAGAACACGGCCGAAGAAACCTCCAACAGGTGATTGTGGCCCAACCCCAGAGAAGGGCGGGGGGCTGGGGTAGGAACGAGGATAAACTAACTTTGGGGAAACTGCTTAAGAAGGGCAGGATGGGAGCAAGTTCAAAGATTTAGTGAAAGGGCACCAGAAGGAAACACTAAGCAGAAAACTCCAGACAACATGCACCCAATGTACACCACCCAGTGAACTCTGCCTGAATTGAGGAGGCTAAGGAGAGCAGCCCCATAGCCACAGACAGCCTCTCTGGGGACAAAAGGCATCAGCTTGAAAATCCTGGAAAATGAAGCCATCTGTTTATTTACAGGGCAACAGCAGGGCAAGTTTCACACACACGCACTGCCCTGCCAGCCTGATCTGTGACAGGGGACTTCTTCCAGGGGCCATGCTATATAGCGCAAAGGCTGTTGTTGGGTTTGTTATAAGTGAGCTGGAACCGAGACCCACCAAACTCAGCTCATACAAGTGCCACTAAACTTACATTTGATGGGAGTAACTTTCAGTCCCCTCTGAGCTGGGATGGATTCAAACTAGTGATCTGCAGCGGAAAGGTTCATTAACAGTGATCTATGGCATGTGCTTCCGATATGTGCTAACGTTCCACCCAATTGTCTGGAAAGATCAACTTGTTATATCAATTTCTGACCTTTTAAGTGCTGACACAGGCAGGGTCTCCCATCCTCTGGACACACAGGCAATATCTCCCACACATTGAGGTCAGGTTCTTTCAGATACACTCTGCAATTAAGTTAAAAGAGCAATTTTCATTATCAAATTTCAAATAATAAAAATATAACACCCAAATTCACTTCTAAATGAGACATTTTGCAATATAAACTCATTTTAACAATCACAGTTATCTCAGGGTCTTCCCTTAGAGGAAGTCCTAGAGATATATTACTGGTATTATTATTGTTATTTATTAATTTATTTATTTATGTTTGTATTCCAGTAGCATGTAGGGGTATTAGCCCACCTTTAGGGCCCCATTGTACAGGGCGCACTACAAACACAGAACAGTGAGACAGCTCTTGCCCTGTAAAGCTAATAATCTACGTAAAGGAAGAGAGGCAACAGACAGATGGAGGGAGAACAAGATAACAAGGAAAAATTATTTTAAGAAGCTATATTAAAAGACTACTAAAGACAGAAAGTCAAACACCCAACAGTTTGGGAGCACAGTAAGGGCTAATAACTAGACATGGTATAGGTTAATTCTGAGCTGGTTGGGAATTTTTTGATAGAATGTTTTTTTCACTGGAAAATGACTTCATCGGAACTAAAACTTTGTGCAGGAAAGTTTCAGAGTCAACATATATTGCAACTTGAACATTTTTGAAAAAATGTTTTGAGATTGTTGAAATATTTCATTTTATTAAATGAAATTGTCTGATTGTTGATATAACAATAAGCTAATGATAGGAATAAAGTAATTATAGTTCAAAAACATAAAAGAATTTTTAAAAAGTTTAACATCAATTGACCTAAACCAAAAAAAAAAAAAGTGGAGGGGTTCGTTCTTGAAAATGTTCGGTGTTTTGGTTTCTTTTTTAATCCCAGTTTGGATAATTTTGTCTGAAATCCCAAATTGTTTTATGGGATGGAAAAACTGTTTTCTCTTCCAGCTCTATCTAATATATAATATATATGCAGTGTCATTGTGGCGCTGTCGGTCCCAGGGTACCAGAGAGACAAGGAGGGTGAGGTAATATCTTTAATTGGAACAACTTTGGTTGGTGACAGAGACAAGGTAGAGCTCTGTGTAAGCTCAAAAGCTTGTCTTTCTCACCAACAGAAGTGGCTCCAAGAAAAGATAGTATCTCACCCACCTTGTCTCTCTAATATATAATTTAACACATCCCTTCTGAAAGGCAGTGTGGTAAATTGAATGAGACTCAAGAGAATTTGTAACATTTCAAAAGCTCCTAACTAATTTAGGAGCCTAAAGCCTACTGTCAACATTGATTTAGGCACTTGGGGCCAGATTTTTAAAGGTATTTAGGTGCCTAAAGAGGCAGTTAGTTCCTTAATGGGATTCTTAAAAGCACTTAAGTGCCTAATTTACATTTAAATCAATGTCTATTTGTTACTAGAAGCTCTGGGAAGGCTTCTGGGCTATTTATTTTCATTGCTGCTAAACGTCACCAACAAGCAAGTTCACTACATGTCTCTGGGAAGGCTGTTTGCATGTAAGCATATAGTTTTGATGTATGAATGGATGTAAATTAACTGGTTAAAATGTTCTGATGTAACAATTTCCATCAGAAAATGCTAATTTGACTAACTTGAAATGTTTCACAGGAACATATCAATTTAATCAAAATGTTCATAGAGAAATTATTAAAATATTTCATTAAGATAAAAAATATTTAGTTTTGACTTTATTGTTTATAATATAATAAGTCAAAATCTTATATTATGCAAAACAATAAAGCTGAAACAAAATATTTCAATATGGTTGAAATGACATATTTCAGAAAACTTTTTTTTGTGAAAAATTCAACTTTTTGTCTTGCTTTGGGGCAAACCCAAATTTCAAACTCTCAGACTTTCCCAGGGGATGGATATTCTGTTGTTCAGACAGCAGCTCTGTGCATAAATGTTTAGGTTTCTGACATGAGGCCACAAGACTCTCAGTGCCACAGAGTTTGGACATAGTGATGCTGCAGATGTGCCAGAGTGTGGTATATTATTATTTATTATTCTATCCCTGAAGACAGACGGGAGCTGAGAGGAGGGATGGTGTTGCGAGTTTACTTCTGTATAGGGCATTGGTGAGATCGATACTGGAATACTGCATCCAGTTCTGGTGTCCACGTTTTTAAAGGCTGTTGAAAAATTGGAAGGTGTGCAGAGAAGTGTCACAAAAATAATTTGAGGGCTGGAAATAATGCCTTGCAGTGAGAGACTTAAGGAACTCAAAGGGCAACTTGAAGATAATGTGCAAGTACCTTCATGAGAAGAAAATACTGGGTATTATAAAGCTCTTTACCAGAGAAAGGCAGAACAAGATTCAATGTCTGGAAGTTAAACCCAGACAAATTCAAATTAGAAGTAAGGCACAATTTTTTAACAGTAGGAGTGATTAACCATTGGAACTACCTGCTAAGGAAAGCTGTGGATACTTTGTCCCCTGATGGCATTATAGCCAGACTGGATGCCTAATGGTCTCGGACACTATTCGATGGTCTAGAGACATTTACACAGAGCACATCACCGGCCACCGCCAATACCAAGTGTGAGCCAGTGTGACTTTGTGAACCCAAGAGGGGGAGGAAACTTGTGGACCTCCCCTGCAGGACTTTATCCCCTGAACCCACCAAACCGAACTCCACCATGTGAAGGTCATCCTATCCCCATTACCCAGCCCGCTTATCTTTACCCATCACTATCTGTAACCTGTATGTATGAGCGATGTACCCCCACTGCTTCCTGACTGTATCTTGATCTCACCCACCGTACACCCCGCATTGGGAACATGGCAGACTGTATATGCTATGTGCCGTTCAATACCAAACTACTAGCATCCCCCTATACTCTGCATGCTACCCCCGATGATCAATACCTGACTTTTCAAACTCTCTGTATCGTTTATTTTTAAATATTTTCTAATAAACTTTTAATTCTTTAGCAAACACAATTTATCAGCCTCAATACAGGGGTAAATGGGCAAGATTGTCTGGCTTGTGTTTTACAGGAAGTCAGACTAGATGATCACAATCACCCTTTCTGGCTCTACAGTCTTTGAATCTTGTGAATCATAGAATCATAGAATATCAGGGTTGGAAGGGACATCAGAAGGTCACCTAGTCCAACCCCAACTAAATCATCCCAGCCAGGGCTTTTGTCAAGCCGGGCCTTAAAAGCATCTAAGGATGGAGATTCCACCACCTCCCTAGGGAACCCATTCCAGTGCTTCACTATCCTCCTAGTGAAACAGTTGTGATGTTGCATCCCATAATGCTTTATAGAAATATGTTTATGAATATACATATGCCATAACTGGAATATGTTTTATGCTACATATGTTTTATGCTGCATATGCCACGTAACATATCTTTGAAAAGGTTATGTTCTACTAAATGTATTCATCCTATTTGTATGCATGTATCACTTTTATATCTGAAGTTATGAGTGTTGGCTCTATGTTTATATTTAAAGTGTTTGCTGTAGGAAGCACATAAGACAGATTTGGTCAACATAGCGTGAAGGGGTTATTCAAGTAATTGGGAGTACTTAACTAACAATGAACATTGAAAGATGCCAATCCACATCTGAGCTTTCTGCGAAAGTTCAAACTAACATGTAACAATGGCATCAGCCTGTAAAGAACTGAGTCATGCATGGACATGTGACTTGCCCATGTGACTCCAAAACTCCATCTTGTAGCTATGATTCTGCACAGGAGAAAGATTATATAAGGCCCTGGGAAACCCCTCCATTTTGTCTTCAGCTGGCTTAAGAGATAGCCTCTCAACCCCCAAGAGATGCCTAAAAGAAACTGGAACAAAGGACAGTAACTACGGGGGTGTGAGTGATTGCTGGACCTAGACTAGGAAGGAGTCTAGTCTGTGAAAGAAGCTTATTGGAACACCTCTGAGGGTGAGATTTACCTGCATTTAGTTTTCTGCTGTATTAGGCTTAGACTTGCGGGTTTTTGTTTTATTTTGCTTAGTAATTCACTTTTTTCTGCCTGTTATTACTTGGAACCACTTAAATCCTACTTTTTATATTTAATAAAATCACTTTTTACTCATTAATTAACCCAGAGCAAGTATTAATACCTGGGGGCGCAAACAGCTGTGCATATCTCTCCATCAGTGTTATAGAGGGCGAACAACTTATGCGTTTACCCTGTATAAGCTTTATACAGAGTAAAACGGATTTATTTGGGGTTTGGATCCCATTGAGAATGGGGGGCTGGAGACAGGAGCATTTAAGCTGTTTTCAATTAGCCTGCAGCTTTTGTGGGACGTGGTTCAGATCTGGATCTGTGTTTGTAGCAGGCTAGTGTGTCTGGCACAACCAGACCAGGTACTGAAGTCCCAAGCTGCCAGGGAAAATAGGCTTAGAGGTAGTCTCAGCACATCAGGTGGCAATCCCAAGGGGATTTCTGTGACCCAACCCGTCGCAACAGATTTTCCTGATATCCAAACTAGACCTCCCACACTGCAATTTGAGACCATTAATCCTTGTTCTGTCATCTGCCAGCACGGAGAACAGCTAGCTCCATCCTCTTTGGAATCCTCCTTCAGGTAGTTGAAGGCTGCTATCAAATCTCCCTTCACTCTTCTCTTCTGCAGACTAAATAAACCCAGTTCCTTCAGCCTCTCCTCATAAGTCATGTGCCCCAGTCCCCTAATCATTTTCATTACCCTCCACCAGACTCTTTCCAATTTGTCCACATCCTTTCTGTAGTGGATGCAATACTTCAGATGTGGCCTCACCAGTGCTGAATAGAAGGGAATAATCACTTCCCTTGATCTGCTGGCAATGCTCCTACTAATGCAGCCCAATATACCGTTAGCCTTCTTGGCAACAAGGGCACACTGCTGACTCATATCTAGCTTCTCGATCACTATGAAGGCCTGGATCTCACAAGCTCTGGGTTCAAATCTGGCTGAGCTCTGGATTTCCTGTATCATCTTGGGCAAGTCACTTGATCTCTCTGGGCCTCAGTTTCCCCCATCTGTAATATAAAGATAATAACCCTTCCTCTCTGTCTTAATAATAATAAAAAATTATGTCACCTCCCCTTGTGTTTCATGCAGAGAATGGTGGGTTAACTCCAAATCAGTATAATGTCAGCTTTACATGTTAATTAACCCTACCCAAAGAAGATATTGGACTCTTCCCTCCCCCACTTCAAAAAAGGGAGAAAATGCTCTCTGATGACAACTTTCCCCCAGCCCACAAACACAAATTTTATTAGCTAAACCCTCTCAGATGCTGCATACCAGATTAGTAACATTTCGGTAACACATTGCTAACATTTGACTCATAGAAACTTGGAAGGCTGGAGTCAGGGGAGGAGGGGAGCACTTTGGATTCTAATTCCTTTTTGTTTTTTAAATGCCAAAACTTCTCTTTGCTTAATCAAAAAATGCTTTGCCTCTGACAGTTTCCATCATCTTGCATTGTGCCTGTGTTATGAGGGGTTGGTGGGGAGCAAGGCTATGTGCGGCCAAGAGAGGCACCAAGAACAGTTTAGCTAACTTTTCTTCTCCAAGCCTTTTTTTTGCTGCATTCCCAGGCCCGGTTGGCCAGGCTTTCTAGGTTTGATAAAGCATTTCCTTCCATTGTCATTCTATACGGCCCCTGGGCCCTTCTCTCAGTCCCTCCCCTTCTGCCTTCCTCTCTCTCTCTCTCTCTCTCTCTCTCAGTGAATCTTGTGATATAAAGAAAGCAACTGCCTCCCTTAAGAAACAGCTTAAACAATGAGACCTCATCTTCAAGGGCTTTAATTCCTTTGGATGCAAGGACTAAATCAGGGTGAGTAATCTGCCTATTGTCCTGTTAGTTGCTGGATCTTCTGCAATTATGACTATGTTTCTGCCTGAAGTGAAGTAACTGTGAACATGGTAGGTGTTTTTTCCCCACTGTGGGTAGGTCCTGGGCTCCTCTCCTATTTCTCTTGTGTGGAGGAAGGGCAAAAGCTAAAGTTTCTAAGCATGTGGAAAACACTGAGCACTGCTTGTGATTGTGCTGAACTTTGGATGTATGTGAAAGAGTAAAATGTCCCTGCCAGATACAGTGGGCAAGATTCTGCTCTCAGTTACACCTCTGTAAATTCGGAGTCACTCCATTGGCTTGCTGAACAGGCCCACCTGTGCAACTGAGCAGACTCTGGATTTTCAGCAGGGCAGGAGGGATTCTTACTTCCTCAAAGTCTCAGAAAAGAAAAACAAATATTATGCAATACAGCTGGGAGTGTGATCCTGAGCTGGGCTCTGGGAGGAAATCTTTCTCATTAGTACTGACAAGGTGTAATCCCAGATGCAGTGTTTTAAAGAACCTCAAAAAGAGATACACCTGCGATGGAAACCCCAGGATCATGTCTGACAGAAAGACCTGGTCATCTGTGGATCTTAATATTCTGAGTTTAAGAGACTAGGAGTTCAAGGGGAAGATGAATTGTCTGGGCACAGGAGCCTTCTGCGGCTGACACGCATATCATGTCCGTTACCTGCCTTTAACAGACTCTTTTCCAGTCTGGCCTCATGTAAATTTGACCTATTTTGTATGTAACCTATTATGACTGATTTTGTGTGTGAGATAGAATGAAAGGGAACTATAAGGGAGTCAAACTGACACGCAGGGGAGGTTTTCAGTGACCTGAAGCTTAGCTGTGTTAGTATGGAAAGAAAACATAGTTCGCTGTCAATGTTTGGGGAATGATCAACTTCACCCATTGCCACAGGAAATGCTAGGGCTCAACATCTGTGGCATCTCATGGTGCTAAAATACTTCCTCATGTGGCTCATAATCCACCAAACAGAGCAGATTTTGGAGACAGCTAGGTCAGCTGGGGGATATGGAGGGCAAATTCAAGGGGGGTTCATAGACATTAGGGGCCATTATAGATAATAGGTCAGCCCCGCTCCCCCAGGTGTATTTTAGCTGCAGACTGCCATTGCCGCCTTTTAAGTTGCCTATTGTTGCTTTTGCCACATCTCTTGTTTGGAGTAAGGGACTGCGGAGTTCATCATCCTACTGGAGTGGAGCTTGTTGAACCAGCAAGATAGGGGAAGGGAGGAGTTGGAAAGTTTACAAAATATGATTTTGCGCAATGTGATGACTTGTAAAGACCCCACCATTTTCTCTGGAAACTTCCTTTATGTCTCTGACTTTCTGCCACCTAAACCAGGCCCATATCTAGGGAAGGGAAGAATGGGATGGGATACAGGAAGTTATGAGTCAGACACCAGCTCCTTCAGTTGTCCAAAATTCCCATCATTGCTCCTGGAGGCTAATCCTTATCCTGCCTGCAATGTCTGAAGGATGGTGAACACAGACAGAAAAGTGTGTGCTGGGAGGTTCCCCTCTTAGACATAATGGCATGTCTTTTGTTCTTTACAGAAGAAACCACACAGGCAGAGTTGGGTCCCAAATGATTGTGTTTACTAAATACACACACAACATGCTGCCCTAGCTATATACACACACTGCTGCTCTGACTGATTTCTGGTGATTTCTGACACAGAGAACACAGTGAGCACCACTAGAGGGCTCACAAACTATTTAATGGGATACTACCGAAATCCTGTACACTACCCATCTATTTTCCCAGATTCCTGTTCCCTTGCTTTGGGGTGGTGAACCCTTCTATCATTTAGGGAGGCAGGAGTCACTACAGCACGCAGAGATCTAACATTTTTATTGGCCTCCTTGTGGTATGGATAGACTCTTAGTGTCATTGAAAGGAATAGTCAGTGACTTGCATGTGAGATTAAATCCCCACAGCAAACCTACAGTGAGAGCACAAAACCGTAAAATGGTCATGGATTAAAAACTGGCTAGCTGATAAGTCTCAAAATGTAATTATAAACAGAGAAACATCACTGAGAGGGTGTGTATCAAGGGGGGTCCTGCAGGGATCAGTTTTTGGCTTTACAGTGTTTAACATTTTTATCAATCACTAGGGAAAAAACATAAAATCATCATTGATAAAGTTGCAGATGACACAAAGTTTGAATGAGCAGTACATAAGGTAGAGGACAGGACACTGATATAGAGCAATCTAGATTACTTGGTAAACTGGGCACAAAGATGCATTTCAATGTGGCCCAGGGCCGGCGCTTCCATTTAGGCGATCTAGGCGGTCACCTAGGGCACGAGGATTTGGAGGGGCGGCAATTTGGCAGCGGGGAGTCCTTTGCGCTCTGGGTCTTCGGTGGCAATTCTGCAGCGGGTCCTTCACTCGCTCCGGGACCTGCCGCCGAAGTGCCCCGAAGACTGAGAGTGAGGAATGACCCCCGCCTAGGGCGCCAAAAACCCTGGCGCTGCTCCTGGGACGCCCCCACCTCGGATCCCCGCGTCCAGCTGCTCGGGGAGCACACGGTGCGGATCCTGCGGCTGAAGCCGGAGCGCTGGGAGCGCTGTGCGGGCAGCCCCGAGGCGCAGCCCCTGCTGGGGGGCTTCCTGGAGGGTGCCGCGGGGTAGCCGCCGCCGCTGCTGGTGACACTGAGCCTGGTGGGGCAGCTGGCGCTCCGCACCGAGCTCCCCACCAGCCCCGGCCGCGGCAACGCTCTGTTCTTCCTGTGCAGGGGGCCCGGGCCGCTGAGCGCCCCGCCCGGCCCCGAGGAGCTGCTCTACGGGGACCTGCCTGCCTTCTCCCTGGAGCACTTTGCCGCCCTGGTGGAGGAGGTAAGGAAGCCGCGTGTGGGGAGCCCCAGCATGGGGGCGGCTGGATGGGAGCCCAGGAGCAGCCCCTTCCCCTCTGCGGTTCTGGGTCCTGGCGGCTGGCAGGGACCTACCCCTGTGGCTGCCCCCCTTCTGGCCTGGCTCCCAGTCTCTAGCAGCCCAGGGAGCCAGCGAAGTGCCCAGCCTGGCCATGCTAGTGTCCCAGGTCCCTGGGCGGGCCTGGCACCAGTAGGGAACCTCTCTGGTTCCCACCTTAGTTCAGAGATCTGTGACCCATCCCCACCCTCGAGGCTCTCTCCCCTCAGCCTGGCTGAGCCGGAGGTGGAGGCTGAGGAGCTGTAGCCTGGCCAAGCAGTGGGGTTTTTAGTTCAGGGGGCAGCAGCTCATGCATAGGGAAGCAGAGATTTCAGGGTCAGTCCCTGCTGCGGTGACTCACCCAGGGGTGTCCCCAGGGACACAGGTTACAGTGGTAAAAAACAAGTTGCTAAGGGGTTGTGTGCAATGTTAAGGTAACATCAAGGAGAACAAGTTGCTAAGGGACAACAATGCAAAACTGGAACACACAACACAGTGAATACCATGTATCTCGGTACATCAGCCCCACACATCCCTGTTCCCAGATACCATCCATTCCCAGAGAAAAGCTGCTCTACTTATCCACACTCACAGGCCACCCAGATATCCTTAACTCTGCCATCTGTAAGCCCCAGGCTAGCCCAGCAGGGAAGTGTTTACAAAATCAAAACACGCCTGTAGACAGGGCCTGTTTAATGCCAGTGTTCCTATGGGATTAATCTGTGTTTCTCATGGTTAGCTTGAATCTGGATTATTTCTGTTTAGGACTTGTCAAGAATCACAACTAATATGTCCTTTTTGTTTGTAATCTTAATATTGTGAACTAGAATATGTTACCAGTATTTTTCCCAATAGAGGTGTCACCTAAAGAATTTTTTTAAATAAACATTTATTTTGAATGTGTTCAGTATGAATTTAAGATGGGAAATCTGCGCAATGATAAGAGTATATGTAGAAGTAGGTGTAAATGTGGCAGTATTTTGGAGTTGGCATTGCTATATTAAGACATTGAACCTTCATCTCACAGTTGTAGGCTACCAACCAAGTTATTTTGATTTTGTGGGGTAGCATATTTGTTTATGTGGAGCAATATTACATCTCAATCTTTTTGATGAGTTCTGCAATTTGGTAAGTCATAATTGCACAGATTGCAGTGTTTGTGTGCTGTGACTTTGTTTGTAAATGGTGACAGGTAGCGTATGAGAGGACTTGTAAGCTTCAGCTGTTATGTAGAATTTTTTGGGGTGTAATGAATAGTTTTAGATTGATGTCACTAGGGCTCCTTTGGTCATGTGTCCTGAGCAGGGTGCATGTGCTGATCTCTGCTATGCATATTTCTTTATGTAGCTTTTTGTTCAGGAGATGTAAGCATTGTTTCGTGGCATTCCACGGAGGGCAGAGTTAAGGGTTTGACTGTGGTGACAATAGCTGAGTAGGACTAGCTGGCTGGGGGAATGGGCAGTGTGTGAGTGAGAGACAGAAGAGGAGGGATGTAGGTGAATGGTTTTGTGCTGTGTTTCTTAGCGTTGTGCATTTGGGTTTTGTGTCACTGTCTCTCAGCCACCTGAACTGTTTTTACAAAGTGTCTTTTGTGTTTGAATTTCCTGGTTTTCTTGAAAATAGAGAGAGGCAGGCTCAAGAGGACTCAAGCAAGGAGGCTCCTTCTCCTCCCCTGTGCAGTCGCTTTGCACCTGCTGTGTGTGCAGAGTAGTGTGAAGCTGGGCTGGCACCAAGGGGCTGCATGGCCCCTGGGTGAATTGCACCAGGGGCTCAGTGCCAACCCCATAGATTCTTCTGGCACAGGGGATGTTTCAGGGCAGATCGAGGGCAGGAAGAGACAGGCCTGCACCCTAGGGATCCCCTGGTACAGTGATGCCTACAGGGACTATGGCAGTGGGAGGTAGGGAGGGCAAGCTAGGACTGTCCGCAGGCTGCTCTGACCTGCTACTGTGGCCTCTCTGTCTCCTGCCTGCCCCAGCATCACATCAGGGAGGCGCAAAGCCTCCCCTCTCAGTCCCTGCACTGACTCAGGAACCCAACCTGCTATAGAAAATCCACACTCAGGTTGATCATTCATGACGCTTCTCTGATGTGAGCAAACTGCACTATTGGGCTGAATCAGCTCTGTGGTGATGCCTCCTATGGGAACTCATAGACTCATAGACTGGAAGGGACCTCAAGAGGTCATCGAGTCCAGTCCCCTGCCCTCATGGCAGGACCAAATACTGTCTAGACCATCCCTGATAGACATTTATCTAACCTACTCTTAAATATCTCCAGAGATGGAGATTCCACAACTTCCCTAGGCAGTCTATTCCAGTGTTTAACTACCCTGACAGTTAGGAACTTTTTCCTAATGTCCAACCTAAATCTCCCTTGCTGCAGTTTAAGCCCATTGCTTCTTGTTCTATCATCGGAGGCTAAGGTGAACAAGTTTTCTCCCTCCTCCTGATGACACCCTTTTAGATACCTGAAAACTGCTATCATGTCCCCTCTCAGTCTTCTCTTTTCCAAACTAAACAAACCCAATTCCTTCAGCCTTCCTTCATAGGTCATGTTCTCAAGACCTTTAATCATTCTTGTTGCTCTTCTCTGGACCCTCTCCAATTTCTCCACATCTTTCTTGAAATGCGGTGCCCAGAACTGGACACAATACTCCAGCTGAGGCCTGACCAGCGCAGAGTAAAGCGGAAGAATGACTTCTCGTGTCTTGTTTACAACACACCTGTTAATGCATCCCAGAATCATGTTTGCTTTTTTTGCAACAGTATCACACTGTTGACTCATATTAAGCTTGTGGTCCACTATGACCCCTAGATCTCTTTCTGCCATACTCCTTCCTAGACAGTCTCTTCCCATTCTATATGTGTGAAACTGATTGTTCCTTCCTAAGTGGAGCACTTTGCATTTATCTTTATTGAACTTCATCCTGTTTACCTCAGACCATTTCTCCAACTTGTCCAGATCATTTTGAATTTTGACCCTGTCCTCCAAAGCAGTTGCAATCCCTCCCAGTTTGGTATCATCCGCAAACTTAATAAGCGTACTTTCTATGCCAACATCTAAATCGTTGATGAAGATATTGAACAGAACCGGTCCCAAAACAGACCCCTGCGGAACCCCACTTGTTATACCTTTCCAGCAGGATTGGGAGCCATTAACAACTACTCTCTGAGTACGGTTATCCAGCCAGTTATGCACCCACCTTATAGTAGCCCCATCTAAATTGTACTTTCCTAGTTTATCTATAAGAATATCATGCGAGACCGTATCAAATGCCTTACTAAAGTCTAGGTATATCACATCCACCGCTTCTCCCTTATCCACAAGGCACGTTATCCTATCAAAGAATGCTATCAGATTAGTTTGACACGATTTGTTCTTTACAAATCCATGCTGGCTATTCCCTATCACCTTACCACCTTCCAAGTGTTTGCAGATGATTTCTTTGATTACCTGCTCCATAATCTTCCCTGGCACAGAAGTTAAACTAACTGGTCTGTAGTTTCCTGGGTTGTTTTTATTTCCCTTTTTATAGATGGGCACTATATTTGCCCCCTTCCAGTCTTCTGGAATCTCCCCTGTCTCCCATGATTTCCCAAAGATAATAGCTAGAGGCTCAGATACCTCTTCCATTAACTCCTTGAGTATTCTAGGATGCATTTCATCAGGCCCTGGTAACTTGCAGGCATCTAACTTTTCTAAGTGATTTTTTACTTGCTCTTTTCTTATTTTCTCTTCTAAACCTACCCTCTTCCCATAAGCATTCACTATACTAGACATTCCTTCAGACTTCTCAGTGAAGACCGACACAAAGAAGTCATTAAGCATCTCTGCCATTTCCAAGTCTCCCGTTACTGTTACCCCCTCCTCATTGAGCAGTGGGCCTACCCTGTCCTTAGTCTTCCTCTTGCTTCTAATGTATTGATAAAAAGTCTTCTTGTTTCCCTTTATTCCCATAGCTAGTTTGAGTTCATTTTGTGCCTTTGCTTTTCTAATCTTGCCTCTGCACTCCTGTGTTATTTGCCTATATTCATCCTTCGTGATCTGACCTAGTTTCCATTTTTTATATGACGCCTTTTTATTTTGTAGGTCACGCAAGATCAAGGGTAAGCTAAGGTGGTCTTTTGCCACATCTTCTATCTTTCCTAACCATCGGAATAACTTGCTTTTGGGCCCTTAATAGAGTCCCTTTGAAAAACTGCCAACTTTCCTCAGTTGTTTTTCCCCTCAGTCTTAATTCCCATGGGACCTTGCCTATCAGCTCTCTGAGCTTACTAAAATCCGCCTTCCTGAAATCCATTGTCTCTATTCTGCTGTACTCCCTTCTACCCTTCCTTAGAATTGCAAATTCTATGATTTCATGATCACTTTCAGCCAAGCTTCCTTCTACTTTCAAATTCTCAACAAGTTCCTCCCTATTGGTTAAAATCAAGTCTAGAACAGCTTCCCCCCTAGTAGCTTTTTCAACTTTCTGAAATAAAAAGTTGTCCGCAATGCAGTCCAGGAACTTATTGGATAGTCTGTGCCCCGCAGTGTTATTTTCCCAACATATATCTGGATAGTTGAAGTCCCTCATCACCACCAAATCTTGGGCTTTGGATGATTTTGTTAGTTGTTTGAAAAAAGCCTCATCCACCTCTTCCGCCTGAGTAGGTGGCCTGTAGTAGACTCCCAGCACGACATCACCTGTGTTTTTTACCCCTTTTAGCCTAACCCAGAGACTCTCCACCCTTCCATCTCCTATGTCCATCTCCACCTCAGTCCAAGTGTGTACATTTTTAATATATAAGGCAACACCTCCTCCCTTTTTCCCCTGTCTATCCTTCCTGAGCAAACTATACCCATCCACACCAACATTCCAGTCGTGTGTATTATCCCACCAAGTTTCAGTAATGCCAATAATGTCATAGTTGTATTTATTTATTAGCACTTCCAGTTCTTCCTGCTTATTACCCATACTTCTTGCATTTGTATAAAGGCATCTAAGATACTGGTTTGATCTTGCCTCCCAGCTTTGCCCTGACCCTCCTTGCTCTCTGCCATTATAGCCCGTGCTCCCTCCTGTTTCCAACCCATCTCCCAGGTCTTGTTCCCCACTTACCTGTGGGCTTTGCTCACCTGTCCCCGTCGAACCTAGTTTAAAGCCCTCCTTACTAGGTTAGCCAGTCTGTGCGCAAATAAGGCCTTTCCTCTCTTCGAAAGGTGAACGCCATCTGTTCCTAGCAGTCCTTCCTCAAATAGCATCCCATGGTCGAGGAAGCCAAAGCCCTCCTGGCGACACCATCTTCGCAGCCAGGCATTCACCTCCACGATGCATCTGTCTCTGCCCGGACCCCTACCTTCAACAGGAAGAATCGAAGAGAATACCACCTGAGCTCCAAACTCCTTAACCCGTACTCCCAGAGCCCTGTAGTCACTCTTGATCTGCTCAGCGTCACACCTTGCAGTATCATTTGTGCCCACATGGATGAGTAGCATGGGATAGTCAGAAGGCCGGATAATCCTCGACAAAGCCTCTGTAACATCTCGGATACGGGCCCCTGGCAGGCAGCATACCTCCCGGGATGAATGGTCAGGGCGACAGATGGGTGTCTCCGTCCCCCTCAGCAGAGAGTCTCCAACCACCACTACCCTACGTTTCTTATCAGTGGTGGCAGCAGACCTCCCAGCCTTAGGGGTACGAGGCTTCACCCCCTTAACTGCTGGGGGTGATTTCTTCTCTCCTGTATCAAGAAAAGCATTATGGTTATCTTTTACCACAACAGGAGGGTTTGCAGCAGCGGAGCACTGCCTGCTGCTAGAAGTAACCAGCTGGCTGCGTCCACCCTGAGCCTCCTCCTCCACTGGTGTGGCAGATACACCTTGAGGCATCTCCTCCTCCACTGGAGTGTCGGTAGTCCTGTCAACTGGGACAGGACCGTCAGCTGTCTCCACATGGATACTGTCCAGGAATTGCTCATGGACATGGATGTTCCTCAGCCTGGCCACCTCCTCCTGTAGCTCTCCCACCTGCTGCCTGAGAGATTCCACCAGCAGGCACCTTTCACATTGGATGCCACCCCCAGCCTGGATATCAGTAAGTGGAAAATGCAAATTACAGTCTTTGCAAGCCCGCACCAGAATCTGGGTAAAAGCATCCATGCTTTGGTGCTCTGTCTGGCTACAGGCGCAGGTGGAGGAGACAGAAGCAGTGCTGGCACAGGTGTTGCGGGTCCTCCTCACCATTGTAGGCCTCCCTCTGTCAAACTGTCTCAAATTCCTGTCTACACCTCCCTGTACGCTCCTCTTTGCTGTAAACAGAAAGGTTTTCGATGTGGCTCAGGTTATGGGTTCAGGGGACCAATGGGTCACAGATGAGACCGACAAGGGACCCCCCCTTGCCTTCCTACTCCCCTTCCAAACTCCCTTGCAAAACTCCCTGTTAGCCGCTCCTGTTCGCCTCTGCTTGTGTCACATGTGCTGCTCTTTGGCAGAGGGACCGAGCTGGGCCTGAGGGCAGTGCAGGCAGGGCCAGTGCAACCATTTAGGTGAGGCGCTGGGATTTGGGGGGCGCCATTTTCTTCAACAGCGACCGCGGTGGACGGATCTTCGTCTGCCCCTGTCACTGCCGGCATTGAGGCAGAGGGAGCTGGGGCAGGGGAGCATGGGGAGGGCCACCTGCAGCAAGTAAGGGGAGGGGGCAGCATGCAGGGGAACTCCCCACCCCAGCTCATCCCTGGCCCGCCTCCTCCCCGAGCACGCCGTAGCTGCTTCACTTCTCCCGCCTCCCAGGCTTTTGGCACCTAAGCTGATTGGCGCCGCAAGCCTGGGAGGCAGGAAAAGTGAAGCAGCCACGGCATGCTCGGGGTGCTCATGCTTGTGCTCGTGTGCGGAGCAGGGGTGAGCTGGGGCGGGGGGAGTGCCTCAAGGTGGAGGGTGGGGAGCTGCCGCGGTGGGAGAGGGCCTCAGGGCCGGAGGGCGCAAGGTGGAAGTTTCGCCTAGGGCGCGAAACATCCTTGCACCAGCCTTGATGTGGCCAAATGTAAACTCATATATCTAGGAACAAAGATGCAATTGCCACTGACAGTAACAGATATGAGATACTGACAATAAAATGGCTGCACCTAACTGGGTGAGGAATCTGGGCAAAGCCAAGCAGAAACAACTAACATGTCTGAACACCAATGCAAGGAGCTTGGGTAACAAAACAGAGGAACTAGAACTAGTGGTGCAGGAAGTGAAACCGGATATTATAAGGATAACAGAAACATGGGCGAATAGTAGCCCTGACTGAAATACAGGTATTGAAGAGTATGTAGTATTAAAGATAAAGGTGGTGGAATAGCACTGTATATTAATGATGAGGTAGATTGTAAAGAAGTTAGAAGTGATGGAATGGATAAAATGGAATCTGTTGGGGTCAGAATCACTTTGGAGAAGAAAGGTAACAGAGGTTCCAGTAGGATAGTACTTGGTGACTGTAACAGACCCCCTCCCCCCGATTCAATTTGGATATGGATAGAGACCTCGTTAATGTTTTTAATGACATGAATACTAGTGGGAATTGTGTGATTATGGGATACTTTAATTTCCTGGATAAACATGCTACTAATAGCTGACAGATTTCTTCACCACGTAATCACTAAACTGATAAGAGATGATGCCACTTTAGATTTAGTATTGGACCTCAGAGAAAAACTGGTTATGGAGGACAACTTTTGAGTGATCATGAGTTTCTTTAATTTAAACTAACTAAAAAAATAAACAAAACCAGTCTGCAACTAGGGTCCTTGATTTCAAAAGGGCAAACCTTAAAAAATTAAGGGAAGTAGTCAGGTAAGTGGATTGATGAACTCAAGGATCTGAATGTGGAAGAGGCTTGGAATTACCTTAAGTTAAAGTTGCAGAAACTGTCTAAAGCCTGCATCCCAAGCAAAGAAACAAAAATTCATTGGGAAGGGTTGCAGACCAAACTGGATGAATAAACATCTCAAACGGGTGATTACGAGAAAGGAGAAAGCCTGCGAGGAATGAAAAACGGGATAGATTAGCAAGAAAATCTCCTCTTGGAGGTCAAAATGTGTAAAGAAAAAGTGAGAACTGACAAAAGCCAAGCACAGTTCGACCTTACAAAGTACACTAAAATCAATTAGTAAATGGTTCTGCAGCTATATAAATAAAAATAAAACAAGGAAAGAAGAAGGTGGACTGCTAACCAATAAGGATGGTGGTGGACATTAAAAATAATCTAGGCCTGGCTATGGCTCAACACCTAAATGAATATTTTGCCTTTGCTATTAATAAGGGTAATGAAGAGCTTGGGAATAGCGTCAGGGAGGCTAATGGGAACGATGATATGGAAATAGAAATTACCATACCCAATGTGGAAGCCAAAGTCAAACTGAGGGGCCCAGACAATCTCCATCCAAGAATATTAAAGAAACTGGCACATGAAATTGCAAACCTAATAGCTAGGATTTTTAATGAATCTGTAAACTTGGGGGTTGTACCTTGTGAGTGGAGAATTGCTAATATAGTTCCCTATATTTAAGAAAGGAGGAAAAGTGATCTGGATAATTACAGGCCCGTTAGTTTGACCTCACTTGTATGCAAGGTTTTAGAACAAATTTTGAAAGAGAATAGTTAAGCACATAGCGGTAAATGGTAATTGGGATAAAATATAACACAGTTTTACAAAAGGTAGAGTGTGTCAGACTAACCTGATCTCTTTCTTTGAGAAGAGAACTGATTTTCTAGACAAAAGAAATGCAGTAGTTCTAATCCAATGTGGATTTCAGTAAAGCAGTGGTCGCCAACCTTTTTATGCAAAAGATCACTTCTTGAATTTAATATCAACCCAGGATCTACCCAACCCCTTCCCTGAGGCTCCATCCCTTCCCTGAGGCCCTGCCTCACTCACTCAATTCCCCCCCTCCCTCTGTCGCTCACCCTCACTCACTTTCACCAGGCTAGGGCAGGGAGCTGGGGAGCAGGAGTGAGGGGTGCAAGCTCCGGGAGGGAGTTTGGGTGCTGGAGTCTTATGGTCACACTACACCTAATCTCATAGAATCCACTGGACATTTGCATCTGACGAAGTGGGTATTCACCCACGAAAGCTCATGCTCCAATATGTCTGTTAGTCAATAAGGTACGACAGGACTCTTTGCTGCTTGGACATTTCATGAGGTTTACTTTATATTAATGTCATTTGTGGTTTATAGATCCAAAATCCTTCAGAGATTGTCACTAATCAGCGAAACATTCTTAACTGTGAGGTGTTGTCACGAATCACCGGGATGATGCTTTGGAACTACTCCCTACGAAGCCAGTCAGGACTCTGGAGGAGCCTCCTCTCTCTGAGCATACAGTCTCCAGGGCAAGAAACTTACACAGCTTCGACCTTCCTGGGTCTGACCTCAGGGCATTCAGCATCCCCTTCCACACCAAGCGTTTCCTGCAGTGAGTCCGCCCAGGGGAAGCCAGAGGGCCCTGTGCCCCAACTCTGCAGTCAGACGTGACTCTCAGCCAGCTGATAAAACAGAAGGTTTATTAGTCAACAGGGGCACAGCGTAGGACAGAACTTATTAGCACAGAAATCAGTGATTTTTAGCCAAGCCCATCTTGGGGGGAGGGGAACCAGGGCTTTGGTCCTCCCCCTGGGCCCCAAGCTAACTGAGACTGACTTGCTTCCAGCTGCCTGGCCCCTGCCCTGCCCATTGCTCCTCCAGCCTTTGTCTCGCTTCCCAGGCCAAGAGTCACCTGGTTGCATCCCACTCCTGGGTCTCAGGTTACGAAGGGATGGCCATAGTATTGGTGCAGGCAGCTGGAGCAACCACCACAAAAGTCACACATGCTTAGTCCCACCACTTAGGTATTGGTGCAATACACAGGGAAACTGAGGCACACACAGCATTCATGCAAAACAGTAAGACTCACATAGGCTCACATACAACATAACAAGGGAAAATCTCCAGTTCATCACAGGTGTGCAGGAATGACGGATGTGGGCTCTGGGAGGGAGTTTGGGTGCAGGAGGAGGCTCCGGGCTGGACAGAGTGTTGGGGTGCAGTAGAGGGTGAGGGGTGCAGGCTCTGGGAGGGAGTTTGGGTGCAGGAGGTGGCTCCGGGCTGGGACAGTGGGTTGGGGTGCAGGAGGGAATGTGAGATGCAGGCTCCAGCTGGGAGGTACTTACCACAGGTGGCTCCCAGTCATTGGCACAGCAGGGCTCAGGCAGGCTGCTTGCCTGCTGTGGCCCAACGCCGCTCCCGGAAGCAGCTGGCTGCTGGCACGTCTCTGCACCCCTTACGAGGGAGGCGGGCAGTGGGTCTCTGTGTGTTGCCCCCGCAGCTCCCATTGAGGATGGTGCTGGGAGTGGGAGGCAGCACATGGAGCCGACTTCCTCCCTCCCACCCCGGGGCCACAAAGACGTGCTAGCAGCCAGCTGCTTCCAAGAGCGGCATGGGGACACAGCAAGCTGCGCTGCCAGACTTTTTGCGGCCCAGAGATCAAAATCAACTGGCAGAAACACCAGGATGGACCAATTGATCATGATTGATGGGTTGGTGACCACTGCAGCAAAGCATTTGATACGTTTCTACATGGAAAAAGAACAGGAGTCCTTGTGGCACCTTAGAGACTAACAAATTTATTTGAGCATAAGCTTTCATGGGCTACAGCCCACTTCTTCGGATGAATAGACTGGAACATACAGCAAGAAGATAGATATTTATACATTCAGAGAATATGAAAAGGTGGAAGTAGCCATGCCAACTGTAAGAGGCCAATCAACTGAGATGAGCTACCATCAGCAGGAGAAAAAAAACCTTTGAAGTGATAATCGAGATGACCCATAGAAGGTGTGAGGATACTTAACATGGGGAAATAGATTCAATTAGTGTAATGACCCAACCATTCCCAGTCTCTGTTTAAACCTAAATTAATTGTATCTAATTTGCATATTAATTCAAGTTCAGCAGTTTCTCTTTGGAGTCTGTTTTTGAAGTTTTTTTGTTGCAAAATTGCCACCTTCAAGTCTGTCACTGAGTGGTTAGAGAGGTTGAAGTGTTCTCCCACTGGTTTTTGAATGTTATGATTCCTGATATCAGAAGGGTAGCCGTGTTAGTCTGGATCTGTAAAAGCAGCAAAGAGTCCTGTGGCACCTTATAGACTAACAGACGTTTTGGAGCATGAGCTTTCATGGGTGAATACCCACTTCGTCAGATGCATGCTCCAAAACGTCTGTTAGTCTATAAGGTGCCACAGGACTCTTTGCTGTTTTACATGATTCCTGATGTCAGATTTGAGTCCATTTATTCTTTTGCGTAGAGATTGTCCTTTTTGGCCAATGTATATGGCAGAGGGGCATTGCTGGCACATGATAGCATATATCACGTTGGTAGATGTGCAGGTGAATGAGCCCCTGATGACGTGGCTGATGTGATTAGGTCCTATGATGGTGTCACTTGAATAGATATGTGGACAGAGTTGGCAATGGGGTTTGTTGCAAGGATAGGTCCTGGGTTAGTGTTTATGTTGTATGGTGTGAGGTTGCTGGTGAGTATTTGCTTCAGGTTGAGGGCTGTCTGTAAGCGAGGATTGGCCTGTCTCCCAAGATCTGTGAGAGTGAGGGATCATCTTTCAGGATAGGTTGTAGATCTTTGATGCGTTGGAGAGGTTTTAGTTGGGGGCTGAAGGTGACGGCTAGTGACATTCTGTTATTTTCTACATGGGAAATTATTAGTTAAATTGGAGAAAATGGGGGTTAATATGAGTCAATAGTGCAATGCTGTGGCAAAAAAAGTAAATGCAATTTTGGTTTAGCTTATCAGAGGTATAGCACACAAGTCAGGGGAGTTGATAGTACTGCTCTGTTTAGCCCTGGCTAGTCCTCAGCTGGAATGCTGTGTTCAATTTTGACCCCCGCTGTATAGAAAGGATGTAGAGAAACTGGAAAGGATCCAGAGGAAAGCAACAAAGATGATCAAATGCAAGCCATATGAGCAAAAGGCTGAAGGAACTGGGTATATTTAGTTTGGAAAAGAGAAGATTAAGGGAGGACATGATAGCAGTTGTCAGATACTTGAAAGACTGCCCTAAAAAGATGGAGAAAATTGTTCTCTCTTGCCACAGAGGGCAGGACAAGAGGCAATAGGTTCAAACTACAGCATAGCAGATTTAGAGTAACTCTCAGGAAAAACTTCCTAACTGTAAGAACAGAAGGACAATGGAACAAACTGCCTAGGGAAGTCACAGAAACTCCTTCGCTGGAGGTTTTCAAAAGGAGGCTGGACAGCCATCTGTCTGGGATGGTTTAGACACAACAAATCCTGCATCTTGACAGGGGGTTAGACTAGATGACACTTGTGGTCCCATCTAACCCTGTGGTTCTATGATTCTATGAGTCTATGAGAATTGAAAGGTGAGTAAGGAACTAGTTAAAGGGGAGACTACAACAGTCCATGCTGAATAGTGAACTATCAGGCTGGAGGAAGGTTACTAGTGAAGTTCCTAAAGGATCAATCTTGGGACAAATTCTATTTAACATTTTAACTAAAGACCTTGGCACAAAACATGGGTGTGCACTAATAAAATTTGAAGATGACACAAATTTGGGAGGTACTACCAATAGAGAGAGAACGACCAGGACAGCACACAAGAAGATTTGGATGACCTTGAAAATGGGAGTAATTGAAATGGAAGGAAATTTAATAGTGCAAAGTGCAAGGACTAACAACAATTTTTTTTGCTATAAACTGGGGACATATCAGCTGGAAGCAACAGATGAAGAGAAGGGCCTGGGTGTATAAGTCTATCTCAGGATGACTATGAGCTGCCAATGTGATGAGGCTGTGAAAAAGGCTCATGCAGTCCTAGGATACATCAGGCAAGGTATTTCCAGTAGAGACAGGGAAGTGTTATTACAAGGTACTTGTGAGACCTCACCTGGAATACTGTGACCAATTCTGGTCTCCCATGTTTAACAAAGATGAATTCAGAGTGGAACAGCTGCAGAGAAGAGCAAATAGGATCATCTGAGGAATGAAGAACCGACCTTATGAGAGGAGACTTCATGAGTTTGGGTCATTTAGCTTAACAAAAGGAAGACTGAGGGGAGATGCGATTGCGCTGTATAAATACACCAGAGGAATAAACACCAGGGAGGGAGAGGAGTTATTTAAGTTAAAGGCCAATGCTGGCACAAGAACAAATGGATCTAAACTGGCTATCAACAAGTTGAGGCTTGAAATTAGGTGAAGGTTTCTAACCATTAGAGGAGTGAAGTTCTGGAACAGCCTCCCAAGGGAGCAGTGGGGCAAAAAAACAAACTTGTTTTAAAACTGAGCTTGATAAGTTTACACAGGGGATATATTGATACCCTACACACTATTGGAACAATTTTTGTACAAAATATGCTTGTGAGGTATCATTTGAAAACTAATGATCATGCATATTCCTTAATAGTCATCAACACTAATTTATCATTAATAATGATCATCACTGATGATTAATATTCTTGTGTGGTGTATGCATATGATGTGTATTAAGAGTCGTGAATATGTGCTGGAATTATGACTAAAGGGTGTGTAACCCAGGTATGTCAAGGGGAGTTATTTAATAGGTCTATTCTAAACAAAGGAATGTGTGTTTACTTCAATTTACATATACATTGTAAATAGGACCATCAAAGCAGCAGGGATGGCAGGAAACAGAACAATTTGCTTTTCAGCCAACACAAGTGGGGAAAGAAAGAGCAGGGAGTTTCCTTCACCATCTAACTCCATGCCACCTTCTTCCCAGCATGAATAAACTTTCCTTTGAGAGGTAACCCTCAGAAGAATCCATTTCAAAGGTTTATGGGTCTATAAAGAGGGACTGAACCTCAAGTGAGAAACAATTGAATCAACTGATTGTATACAATATTACTGTATTATAAAAGTATATTGAGAGGTCTTTTATGAAAGCCTATGAGACAGTAGTGATTCATATCACTGTAAAATATATGTATTAACACTGTATAAGGAATTATGGATACTTAATAATATTATGCTTTACAGCCTGTGTCCAAACAAAGGGACAGACAGGATCCTCTCCAGACAGGAGAGAAGGCAGATATCTCCTGTCTCCAGTGAAATTAAGCAAAGTGTGACCAGAAACAATGGAAGCTTCATTTATATAGAAATCAGCAGGGAAATGAGAAGCCCTTAGGAAGGGAAGAGCAGCATGAGGTCATTTTGCCCACTGAAACAATATCTTTGAACTTTGGGACATATAAGCAAAGACAGAAGTCAACTTTGGTATCCATCACTAAACAGACACAAGAGGCCAGAGGTTTTGCAAGCTGAGAAAGATGTCATTCGACCAAAGGAGTGAGGGGGGAGCTTGAAATCTGAGGAAACTAAATATAGGTGATATGTGTTCCATTCTGTGCATCCAAAGAAGTGAGCTGCAGCTCACGAAAGCTCATGTTGAAATAAATTTGTTAGTCTCTAAGGTGCCACAAGTTCTCCTGTTCTTTTTTTGAATATAGGTGAGAACCCATCTTGAACCAAGCTTGAATACTCTTCCTAGATTAAGTTTTAGACTTTTACATGTGTGTTTTCACTTTTATGTCCTTTCAAACTTTATTCCTTTTACTTGGCATCACTTAACCTATGTCCTATTATCAATAAAATTGCTTTACTATTAATCTAAACCTCAGTGCTGTGTTTGAATTAAACTCCAGTTAATGTGGCAAACTGGTGGGTTTTTGTGTCTTTAGAGGAACAAATGAACCTTATTGTTTCTTTGAACTGTCAAGGAGGGGGCTGGACATTGGAGAGCACACAGTTTTGGGGAAATTCAGGACTTGGAGTGTGTTGGAGTCACCCTCCTGTTTGTAACCAAGGCTGGTGGAAGCCAGAGAGAGGGTGTGGGGCCATAGACAGGCTGCTGGAGTCAGAGTTGCTGAACTAAGTCTGTCTAGCGGCAGGGCCAGCTCTACTGTTTTTGCCACCCCAAGCAGCACGCCGAATTGCCGCCGCGGACAGCAGGGGCAGTCCGTGTGCTGTAGGGCAGCATGCACATTTCTGCAGTGGCGGCAATTTGGTGGCAGCTTCTGTCTTCAGCAAGAAGACAGAAGCTGCGCCGCCGCGGACAGCTGAACATAGAAGCTGCCACCGAATTGCCGCCGCCGTGGAAACGCATGTGCCACCCTAACGGCGCATGGACTGCCACCACCGTCCACCGGGGCTATTCGGCACTCTGCTTGGGGGCAAAAACACACAGACTGCCACCCCTTGCAGATTGCTGCCCCAAGCACCTGCTTGGAATGCTGGTGCCTGGAGCCGGCCCTGTCTAGCAGACAGACACTCAGGGTATGACGTGCATGCTTGTTGCTGACTCTAAGCATTCCAGGCAGAAAGCTACAAAGGCAAAGCATTATGAGTAAGGCTACATTTTATTCATGGGTATTTTTAGTAAAAGTCATGGACAGGTCACGGGCAGTAAACAAAAATTCAGGGTCCGTGACTGGTCCATGACTTTTACTATATACCCCTCACTAAATCTTGGGGGGGGGGCTCTGCCCAGGGGCACTGCGGGTCCTGGGGGTGTTTGGCCTGGGTGCTGGGGTGGGGGCATGCAGCCTGGGACCTCCGCTGGTGCTGGAGGGGTGGTGGGCAGCAGTGCATGGCCTGGGACCCTCACTGGTGCTGGGGGGAAGGGGATTGGCAGGGCTGTCAGGCTCCCTACCTGGCTCTGCGCCTCCCCCTCAGCAGCAGCAGAATTTGGATGTGGGAGGGGCCAGAGGGTTGGGGCATGAGACGGGAGGCTGTGTGTGGAGGCTGTGCTGAAGGCCAAACTTTCCACTGTAAGGCATGCAAAGCACAAGGCAACCACTGTCAATGCATACCCTGGCTCTAGGACAAAGTTGCTATTTAAAAATCATTCCCCTTATTACACTGAAGTGCAAGCCAGAACATAATTAGTATCCCTAGCTAGTCAATGAACTGGTTTGCTGTTCTTCCCATGGTGAGTGTGGCCCAGCTGCATGAGCAACTTGTGGGCAACCCACTTTGGGAGCACAGGTGGGCGGGTGGACAATGCCCCACCCCAGCAACATGGATGGTGTTTGGAGACCAGGGACCAGCATTAAGCCTCCTTAAGTCTGGTCTTTGTCTAAGGTGGCTCTGGGGAGGGTGTGTGTTGCAGCCATGAGAGACCACAGGAAACCCAGCTCCCCACCCTCACCCCTGTCCCGTAACTCTGCTGATAGCAGTTGCCCTGGGCTTGCAGATTCTGAGTTCAATGCCAATTCCTGCACCCAAACCACTGGCATGTTAGGGACACCTTGGCTGAGAGACCCAGAAATCACCATGGGTGGGGGATCATATGCTCTATTGTTTGCGGTACAAGTACTTGTAATGAAAACTTCCACCGTCTCCTCTAGGCGACCCTGTGTGATATGAGTCTGTTGAGGGTAACAGAGGCAGCAAGGGAGCCGATACTGCAAGCATCTGCATACGGACCTCGTCCTTATGCTGCTTACCACAATGGTACTAGCAGAGTTAATGCTGGAGTGGGATGGGAAAATGTTCTACCCATGGTGGAAGAAATAAGGTAGTCCTCCCTAGAAACCTTCTGCAAAGGATTGCAGAGTATCTTCATGAAAGTTTCCTGGAGCTCTCCATGGAGGAATCCTGAGCCATCACTGTGCACATAAACAGTCTTTTCTAGGGGACACCCTCTGCGTAGCTGGAGTGGCCACTGGCAAGCAGATACTCACTGCACCTCATTGTTTTCTCATATTAAACATAAATTATAAGAGCATGTAACCCCTACAGTGTGCTTGCAATTCTATACTCACCAGAGGTGCTTTCCCCAGCATCACACTCAGACATGATGCTGTCCTGCATCTGGCTGGACTGCTCTGGGGTTAAAAATAGCTCCTGGCTCTCAGGGAGAATGGATTCCCTACTCGCCTGTCTCCCATTTTCCTCCTCCTCCAGAGTATCCTCCTCGATGTTGCCTGAGGTAGACAAGGACTCAGACTCCTGTGAGGTAGCCATGCTGCATTTGGGGTCGTGGTGGGGTCATTGCTGAGAATCAAATGGAGCTCATTGTAGAAGCAGCATGTTTGCGGTGCAGAACCAGAATGATGGTTCGCCTCCTTTGTCTTCTGGTATGCCTGCTGAAGTTCTTTGATTTTGACGTGGCACTGCTGCATGTCCCTGGTGTAGCCCTTCTCCTACAAACCCTGCAAGGCTGTCCTTACCCATATGCAAAGCATGCAGCTGCGTAGGGTGCCCTGCACAGCTGCATGCTGCTCCAGCCCCTGCTCCGCCTCTTCCCCAGGGCCCCCATCCCTGCTCCACCCTGCCCTTCCCACCCCTTCCCCAGCCCCGCCCCCACTCCCCTGAGCTCTGTAGCAGGGCCGGGTCTGCACTCACCGGCGATAGGAAGTGCAGAGACCTGGTCCCCGCCACGCTGCCGGTGAGTGCTGGAAGGTGGTTTCCCCCCTGGCCCTCCAAGCCAGCACTGCCCCTCCCGTGGAGGCCTGGGGCCTGCCCCCTCATCTGGGGGGCTGCGTAGGGCCCCAGAATAGCTAGGGATGGCCCTGAAACCCTGTGTGATCTTTTCGTAGATGTTAGCGTTTCTATGTCTGGATAGGAGCTGTGCCTGCACAAACTCTTCTCCCCACAGACAGACCAATAAGATTCTCCACCTCCTAATTACTGTAGCTGGGAGTGCATTTGGGGCATTGAGTCACCATGATCAACTGGGCTGCCGAGCTCTCCACGCTGATCAAACAGTAAATGGGAATTCACAAGTTCCTGGGGCTGTAAGAAGGGAGGGGATGTTTCCTGTGTACCTGGCTGCTGTGCAGTGGAGTTGAAAACAATCTCCAGAGCAGTGGGACACTTTCTGGAAGCCAACTGTGTCAATTTAAACAATGTTGCATCTACATTGCCTCTCTGTCGACCCAGCAACATTGAATTAAGCACTACACCTCTCACGGAGGTAGAGTAATTAACTCAACATAACAGGCAACTTACATCAGCAGAAGGGACCTGGTCTGTCAACCTAAGTTTGTAGCATAGACTGCTTCAATTGCTCCTTCAACTTCACTCTTTTAGTCTTTATGCGTCCATCTATCCTTGTCAGTGTCCTCCCCTGCGGTTGGATCTCTGCCAGACTGACTGTAGCTGTGCTCTTTGACTGCTTCCTGGACAGGTCCCTCCACCCAGACTTGAGTCAGAGCCTGCAGTGGCACTTCCTTGCAGCCCGGCTCTGCACTCACCTTCCAGCAAGCCAATCACCTGTTCATGAAGGAGTCACTTGCCCCCCTCTGAGCAGAGTTCAGCTTCCCTTTTGAGCAGGTTATTATGCCAGCTCTGTAGACAGTTGGGACACTTGGAGCAGAGAGGACAGTTTCTTCTGCCTGCCTGCCTCCTAATCTCTCAGGGCTCTGGGGATGTGGGAATCAGACCTACCCCCTCAGAGCACTGACACTGGCATGTGGAATGGGGTGCCATAGAAGGCAAGACTGTGGACTAGAAGCAGCACAGTTTTCAGCCAGAGCATTAACTCAGAGTTGGGAAACTTGGGCAATATTCCCAGCTGATCTTCCTTTGTACAGTGCTTCGATACAAGTTCAGTATATAGGGCTCTCGCTTCAACAATACAACACAAAACCATCTCGAGCCCCCACCCAGTGACCTGGGACAATTGCACACCACCCCCTGGGTGCCTGTAAGAGGCAATACTACTTCTCTCGCAAGCACAGAGTCTGAATGTAGCAAAAAAAGTTTAATATAAGGAGGGAAGTAAGCCAGCATTAAATTGGGAAAACACTGCAAACAGGGTTCATAAACAAACCATGAGCAAAAGACCCACCTCCAAGTAAGTTGGGCAGTGTCCTTTTCCCTCAGGTTCTTATGTCCAGCAACCAAAAGTCCCTTTAATGTGTCCGTCCCTTCTCTGCACCCCACTAACAGTTGTTGTCCTTGGTCAGGGCAGACCCAGAGTTCAGAGGTGCATCTTCAGAGTTCACCTCCCACCCTGTGTGGAGGGTAAGAGGCACCTTATTCACTTCACTGCCCTGGCACTCACTCACCATTCCTCTTTGCTGGCTGCCCTGCTGACCAATCACCACACTTCTCTGCAGGACTCCTCTCCTCCCCTTACCAACCAATCACCACGCCTCTTTACTGGCCACTCTGCCAGCCGATCACTGGGATGTGTTCAGGTCTCAACACCTAACAAAGCTCTCAATGATTTCAGCTGTTAGTGAGGGGAGAATCAATGCTGGTAAACCCTGGGCAGTCTCTTGCATCAGAGACACTGTCCCAAGCAATGTTTAACACTTAGACCTAGATATCTGTGGTGTGTAACAAGACTCTCAATTGAGTCTTACCAGCTGTTATTACACAGAGGGGAGAGGAAGAGTCAGATAGTACCAAGGACTCCCCCCTACCATCCCAAGCTTTGGAACCCATGTCCCCTGCCTAGTGAGTGTCGTTTGGTTGAGGGTAAGTCCCTCAATCGGGGTATGCCAAGCACAGTTCTGCTGCCTTTGATTACCACAACAAGGATAACAACCCTTAATTACTCCTGCCCAATAACAAGGAGACTGGGATCCAACAGCAGCCAAAAGTGATCATTTGGGCAAGCAATCCCATTATGCTGAGCACCTAGGCATGGTTGGTGTGCCCATGCAAATGAGGTCAGCGCCTGAAGTCCTCTTCCACAGATCATCACTCTATGTCAATAGAGAGTGGGGGAGGGAGCATTGGCCTGCTAAACCCAGGGTTGTGAGTTCAATCGTTAAGGGGGCCATTTAGGGAACTGGGGTAAAAATCTGTCTGGGGATTGGTCCTGCTTTGAGCAGAGCGGTGGACTAGATGACCTCCTGAGGTCTCTTCCAATCCTGATATTCTATGATTCAGACTCTGCTTACAATTAGATGGGCTAGTAGGCAATCAATGTAGTTAGATTAATGCAGTGAGAGTTCAGGCACTGCATTACTTAAGCCAACCGTTTCTGCCTCCATCATCTATCCCATAATGCCCCACTCTGGTCACTGCTGTGAACTCTGCTGCCTAGGGATCAGGTAGACAGGAAACCCCCTCCCCCCGTTTCCTTGAAAGCCTTGGGAATTTTTGAAATTCCTTTCCTGGCTGCCTGGCTTGGTGAGCACACCTAGCAGCTTTCCATTGTTGAGTGTAACTGCACAGCTGATCATACTGGCTACATGGTCCAGATGCGCTCCTGCCTGGAATAGACAGGAGATATTAGATCTTGTGTGCTTTTGGGAAGAAGAGGCTGTGCAGGCACAGCTCCAATCCAGCTGTAGAAACATTGACATCTACAAGCAGATTGCATGGGGGATGCAGGAGAACAGCTATGACAGAGACCAACAGCAGTGCCATGTGAAAGCCAAGAAGCTGCAGCAGGTGTACCAGAAGGCCAGGGAGGCCAACAATCAGTCCAGTGCCAAGCCATAGATCTGCCAAGAACTGCATGCCATCCTCAGTCAGTGGAGACCTCACCTCCACCCCCCAAGAGCCCCATGGATGCTTCCAAGGAGCCCAAGTGACAGGCCCCTGTCATGAACAGGGAGGAGGAGGAGTATGGGGGCAGGAGATTGGGGCATTCTGCTGTGCAGCAAGCCAGGACCTGTTTTTGACTCCACTGCAATCCACCCAATCCCACAAGTCAAGCATGGGTGAGCCCAGTGCAGGGGTTGGAACCTCAGGTAAGCGTGCAATTTACTTTGATATTACAGGGATGGCACCTCCAGAGTAGCAGGATCCATCTTTTGATTTACTCATTTTTACGTGTGCTAGAAAAGCTAGTGGAACAACCAAAAGAGAGAGAGTTGCTATTTGCTTTTCATTTCCCTCTAGAATTAGGCAGTGGGACTATGTGGAGCAGTTTGTTTACATGCAATAGGATGTCCTGTGAATCCTCCATAAAGATCTCAATGACATTTTCATGGAGAGACTCTGCAATCCTTGGCCGAAGGGGAGCTTCTCCCATTGGCATAGGCACTCCATGTCCCTGAGAGGCAGTAGCTATGTTGATAGGAGAAGCCCTTCCATTGACATAGCGCTGCCTACATTGTGGGTTAGGTCAGCATAACTGCATTTTTCACACCCCTGAGAGATGTAGTCACACCGATATAAGTTGCCAGTGTAGACCAGTCTATTCCTTTGGCTATGTCTACATTACCATTTAAAGAACAAAAAGTCCCTTTTTTGCGCTAAAACCATGGGAGCGTCTACACTTGTTAATGACTTTTTGCGGTGAAACTCAGAAGTTTCACCGCAAAAAGAAAACCACCTTCATGAGAGGCATATAAATCTTACCGCTGTTCTTTTGGCACTGTTGTGAAAGTGAAGACATGTGCTACCAGCGTAAACACCTTTTGGCCTCCAGAGGATATCCCAAAAGTGACCACTCTGGCCAGCATCTCCACTGCTTTGATGCCAAATAAATGGATGTCCACTCCTTCCTCTGTAAGCCCCGTAAAGTTTGAAACTCGCTTTCCCTTTGCTTGTAGATATGGCAGGGAAAGCAGCCAGACAGCGGCGGGGGGGGGGGGGGGGGGGGTTAAAAAAATACCACGAAAGAAACAAGGAAGTAATGGGGCTGCTGGGACATGAAGCCGGGCAGCACAGGGCACTGAGAAGGGACCCAGAATGCCTTCCGCTCGCCTCCCCCTTTCCACAAGACCTATCAAAAGAGCGGTACCATGGGATAGCTGCTCTACAGTGCTGCTCTCATCAGTGATGGTGATGGAAGTGCTGGTAGTGTAAACACTTTCTGACGCCTGAGGAATTGAGTGAGTACACAAATCAGTGCTTTACTTTCACCAGTTCCCTATCACTGGTGAAATTTACAGTGCAAAAACTCTGTCAGTGTAGACATACCCTTAGAAATATCAGGAATATGAAGTCTTGTCTTCTCTGCTTTTTTCGGTCAGTCACTTTGGAAGATTTGACAACGGAATTGTGAGTTTATTGTCAGCCCTTAACTGATGGGATGGGTGTGTTGTTTTTTTAACAAGGAAAGCGTGCTCCATCTCTTTGTTAGGTGCTTCAGTTTGTTATTTATAACAACAAAGGTTTTTAAACAGACTGACTGAAAATTACTCTTCTCAAGTATTCAGGTTTCACTTCTGTGATTCCAGTGGTGTCATAATCTCAGTAGTCCTCCAGTCACCCATAGTCTTCCAGGAAAAACAAGTTAGACAAGACAGAGCTAAATTTCTAAGGTAAAATATAAGCAGGAACAAGAAAAATATTAAAGGCCACATAGGGATATTCTTTCTCACATGGAGTCTCAGAGTCTTACTGCATAAATAGTCCCACTGAACATATGATGCAGGAATCAGCATCTTATTCAGCATCTACAAGGGGATAACAGTCTGGCCCTTAACTAAACACTTTCAGGCCTTCTGCATAAATCATAATGGAAGGGGTGGGAGGAGGAAAGGGGAGAGGCATAAATCCCAAGAAAGTTTCCCATGCAGCTCATTTTTAATTCATTTTGCCTTCCTGTGGGTTTGGCTGGGACCACAGCAGGTATGGAAAAGGTGCAGGAGGAGGTTAAAAAAAATCAACATTTCAAATTTTTGAAAAATTTTGATCAGCTCTGATTTGAAATCCTATGAGGAAGCTAATCTTCCTAGATTTCCAGCCCAATTCAAAGCAAAGAGCATCAAACCTTCCTCCATCCCAGTGCTTCTGAATTTGTACATTTCACCCATCGCTAGCAGTCCTTACACATGAGACTGCTTCTGAATCCAACAGTGACAAACTGCCTCTGGCTTAGCTGAAAATGTACATGCAGGCTTATGGACGTTAGCAATGGACACTAGACCAGGTAGAGGTCAATAGGAGCTGTGGCTGCTTCATACCACAGGGTTTCTAATAAAATAAGAGGAGCCAGTACATTCTCACATTAACAATCTCACAATCACATTAACTAGACAAAGGGGCTTAGATCAAAAATGTGCATCCGTGACATGTTATTACATAAATGACTCTGTAATTTGAGTGGACAATCCAATGGAGCCATCCATTGTCCTGCTGCAGACTTTTCTGGGGCAGCAGCTGAGGTGGTGGTGGTTGGGAGGGCAGTTCAACAAATGCAGAGAAAACCT
The DNA here is from genome assembly GCF_025201925.1 of Gopherus flavomarginatus. Taxonomy (NCBI): domain Eukaryota; kingdom Metazoa; phylum Chordata; order Testudines; family Testudinidae; genus Gopherus; species Gopherus flavomarginatus. The sequence continues at coordinate 19,396,062 of NC_066632.1, read as the reverse complement.
TCAGACCTAGGGGGAAGATTTCCAAAGGCACAGGCAGGCCTCCAGGTCTCTTTGACTTTCAATGGGAATTTGGCACTTAACTTTCCATTTGTGCCTTGGAAATCTTCCTCTAGAATCTTTGTGGATCCACGTGTGTGAAAAAGCCCTGTTTTCCCTTTGTATTAGCCCCTTGCATTCTGGAAGCCCATGCCTTCTCTTGGCATTTATCCAATATGGACATTGGCCAGGTTTTCAATGGATAGATTTTTTCAGAGACATTGCATGCATCCTCCTGGAGAATGGCACAGCAGCAGCAGACACTGTCTATCTTCCTGGCCAGGACTGTGATCAGGGCTGGTGCAAGGATGTTTCGCGCCCTAGGCGAAACATCCACCTTGCGCCCTCCCTCCCCCCCCGCGTCCCCGCCCTGAGGCGCTCCCCCCCCCCGCGGCAGCTCCCCACCCTCCGCCCTGAGGCGTCCCCCCTGCGTCAGCTCCCCATCCCCCACCCTCCGCCCTGAGGCACTCCCTCTGCCCCAGCTCACCCCTGCTCTGCGCACGAGCATGAGCACCCCGAGCACGCTGTTGCTGCTTCACTTCTCCCGCCTCCCAGGCTTGCAGTGCCTAAGCTGATTGGCGCCCCAAGCCTGGGAGGCAGGAGAAGTAAAGCAGCCACGGCGTGCTCAGGGAGGAGGTGGGGCAGGGGTGAGCTGGGGCAGGGAGTTCCCCTGCATGCCGCCCCCCCCTTACTTGTTGCAGGTGGCCCTCCCTGCGCTCCCCTGTCCAGCTCCCTCTGCCTAAATGCCGGCGGTGACCAGGGCAGCCGAAGATCTGGCCGCCGCAGTCATTGCCAAAGAAAATGGCGCCCCCCAAATCCTAGTGCCCTAGGCGACTGCCTAGGTCGCCTAAATAGTTGCACCGACCCTGGCTGTGATTCTACTTTGGGAAGGACAAGTGGTCAGTCCATGACTAGACTGGGAGCTCTCAAAGCTATAATGGCCAGGGTGAATCATTACTTCAGAAAGGGAGCATCACCGGTATCCCCCAGCATTTGCCTCGAGCATTGGCTAGGGGAGAGGAATCCTCGCCACCAGGTGGTGGAAAGGCACAGAGTCTGCTATGTGGATCCTAGTCCAACGTGAAGTAGCCTCCATACCTCTCACCATCTTTTTGTGGTGGGAAGTTCAGGATGATCATAGCAACTTCCTCCTCACCCTCCAAGTAGCTGACTCCACCACTATCTCTGCCCTCTGTTAACCTGTGCTCTGTGGCACTCAGGTAGGGGGTTATACCCCTAGCATCCTGAACATACATACCCCCCTTCACTCTAAAGACAGAGGTTTCCCTGTGTTGGGAACCCACTCACTACTTGTGGAAGAAGGGAAATTTGGGCCTATGTGACTAGAAATAGCAGCTGGTGGGGGTCGCACTACAGGGACTCTGAAAAACAAAAAAGAAGGTTAAGCTAATTTTTCACTGGAGGGCCTTCAATTTTTCCTTGCAGGGGAAACTGATTCTGTTTATTTCCCTTTCTAGCAGAGGAAACCCCTGCTCAGCTATTTCGGTGCATTCTGCCTCCCTTCACCCCCTCCATCTATCAGAGGGGTAGCCGTGTTAGTCTGCATCTGTAAAAGCAGCGAAGAGTCCTGTGGCACCTTATAGATTAACAGACATTTTGGAGCATGAGCTTTCGTGGGTGAATACCCATTTCGTCGGATGCATGTAGTGGAAATTTCCAGGGGCAGGTATATATATGCAAGCAAGCTAGAGATAATGAGGTTAGTTCAATCAGGGAGGATGAGGCCCTGTTCTAGCAGTTGAGGTGTGAAAACCAAGGGAGGAGAAACTGGTTTTGTAGTTGGCAAGCCATTCACAGTCTTTGTTTAATCGTGAGCTGATGGTGTCAAATTTGCAGATGAACTGAAGCTCAGCAGTTTCTCTTTGAAGTCTGGTCCCGAAGTTTTTTTGCTGCAGGATGGCCACCTTAAGGTCTGCTATTGTGTGGCCAGGGAGGTTGAAGTGTTCTCCTACAGGTTTTTGTATATTGCCATTCCTAATATCTGATTTGTGTCCATTTATCCTTTTCCGTAGAGACTGTCCAGTTTGGCCAATGTACATAGCAGAGGGGCATTGCTGGCATATGATGGCGTATATTACGTTGGTGGACGTGCAGGTATATGAACTGGTGATGGTGTGGCTGATCTGGTTAGGTCCTGTGATGGTATCTCTGGTGTAGATATGTGAGCAGAGTTGGCATCAAGGTTTGTTGCATGGATTGGTTCCTGAGCTAGAGTTACTATGGTGCGGTGTGCAGTTACTGGTGAGAATATGTTTCAGGTTGGCAGGTTGTCTGTGGGCGAGGACTGGCCTGCCACCCAAGGCCTGTGAAAGTGTGGGATCGTTGTCCAGGATGGGTTGTAGATCCCTGATGATGCGTTGGAGAGGTTTTAGTTGGGGACTGTATGTGATGGCCAGTGGAGTCCTGTTGTTTTCTTTCTTGGATATGTCTTGCAGCAGGATTAGTTTGTTTACTTTCCTGAACATTTGTGCAGGTGAAGTTTTTGTGGTGTGGCTCTTTGTTCTCACTCTACAGTTTTGTTTGCACAAATGTTTGAACAAACCAGTGTTCAGGCCCATGGACATGATTTGTTTAATCAAGAATCAAAATTTGCTTTGTGAACAAATCAGAATTGTTTTGGGTTGAATTAGTTTAGAAAAGGTTGAGACATTCAATCAGAGAACAGAAAGAATACCATGTGACATGGGTGATCATTCCATAGTTTGGGCAGAGAATTTACCGTGATCCAGTCATTGAATAAACACAGGCTACAAACAGTTTGATATAAAACCAGAGTCACAAAGTATTCTCCCGCTGACCTAAGATGAGATGTGTGAAAATTATTAGTTGGCCTGTGTCAGAGCACAGATGAGACTGGATGTAGGGTGACCAGATAGCATGTGTTAAAAATCAGGGCAGAGGATGAGAGGTAATAGATGCCTATATAAGAGACAGCCCCCAAAATTGGGACTGTCCCTATAAAATTGGGACATCTGGTCACCCTAGGCTGGATGAGGCTGACAAAGAAGGTCCTTATAGCCAGTGGCCCTGGAACAATTTTTATAGTGTGGATGCTGAGAGACATTGAATCAAAATGTAAACCCTGTATATGATGGAAGCCACTTCAAGGTGGGGAGTGTGGCAGCACCCCCAACACCCCTAGTTCCTCACTTACGCTTTTAGCTAGAGGCCACATCACTAGGATCCTACACATCAATAAGGCCTTTTTAAAATCAAGTTTATTTATCAGCCTCTAGGATACAGGGGAGAAGAGAGTTATTATTGTTCTTGCTTGAATCAGTGAATAGTTGTGCTGCTGTGTTCTGAAAAAGCTCCCACGTCTATACTGCAACGAAAGTCCAGGGCTTGAAGTCAGGCTCATGCCTAACCACCATTTTGTCTACACACAGTGTCACGGAGTCACCGGGCGATGCTCTGGAACTGCTCCCCACCAAGCCAGTCAGGACTTTGGGGAGCCTCCTCTCCCTTGGAGCAGACTTGTTCAGGGCAAGAAGCTCACACAGCTTCACCTCCTGGGTCTCTCCTTGGAGCATTCAGCATCCTCTGCCCCTCCGTGCGCTTCCCACAGCGAGTCCACCCCAGCGGGGTCCTGGGGAAGCCACAGGGTCCTGCACCCCCACTTTGCAGTCAGACGTGACTCTCAGCCAGCCAGTAACACAGAGGTTTATTCGATGACAGGAACAGGGTCTAAAACAGAGCTTGTAGGTACAGAGAACCGGACCCCTTGGCTGGGTCCATTCTGGGGGGCAGTGAGCCAGACCCCCAGGTCTGCCCTCCACCCTTGGCCCCAGCCAGCTCCAGACTAACAACCCCTCCCAGCCCCTCCTCTCTCCTCAGCCCCTTTCCCGGGCCAGGAGGTCACCTGATCTCTTTGTCTCCAACACCTTCAGCTGGCACCTTTGCAGAGGAGGGGCCCAGGCCATCAGTTGCTAGGAGACAGAGGGTCAGGCATTTAGGTGCACTGGCCCTTTGCTCTGCCAGATACTTAAGAACTGCCATGGGGACACTGAGGCACCAACACAGTATTCAGGGGAAATATTAAGAACTTTCCCAGTTCGTCACACACAGATCATGCTAAGGCTCAGACACAGGGTCCCAGGACTCCATGGGCCAGTGGGTCCGAGTCTGAGTCAAGCCAGGACCCAGGTTAAAGCCCTATTGCTTTGTAGTGTAGATGCATCCCCACCGGACTCATGCTCTGGGAGTCCACCGAAAGTATCCCATAATCCCATGGGCTGACTTGCTTTGTCTTTTGGATAGTCAAGTTTGGTGTGAATCAAAATGCAATTCAGAAATGAAAAAACGTCTGAATTTTTGCACAGTGGTCACCTGGCTCTCACTGTGTCACCCCAGGTTTGGAACCTCACAGCCCCCCTTTTTTCATGGTTAAGATTCCCAGGTGTGTGTTTTGTAGTTTTATGGTGATGTGCTTGAAATTTGTATTAGTAGCCAAAAGCCTGTACTGTCACACTGGTGTAATTAGTAAAATCGTGTTTGTAAAACAGCCAAAAATGAAGGCTTCTGTTTCCATGTACAATGGAGCTGTTGTACATGCTCCCCCAAGCCATGTGTGTAAGAAGTTGCACACAGGTAGGGGACAATCTTGTCTTTTGATTATATAGATTTATTGGGGTATGTTTGTGTAGCACTATGACTATGGGTTAGAGGATTGATGCTTTACACAATTTTCAGTGTTGGTTCTTTTTAAAAAAGAACCATCTTCTAACTCCAGGGTCCAGGTCTGTATTTTCTCTTTCAGTAGAACAGGTCTAATATCCTAGGTTGTGTGTAAGCTATTGCTTTGTGTCTCATAGACTCATAGACTTAAGCTCAGAAGGGACCATTATGGTCATCTAGCCTGACCTCCTGCACAATGCAGGCCACAGAATCTCACCCACCCACTCCTGTAACAAATCCCTAACCTATGTCTGAGTTATTGAAGTCCTCAAATAATGGTTTAAAGACCTCAAGGTGCAGAGAATCCCCCAGCAAGTGACCCATGCCCCAGGCTGCAGAGGAAGATGAAAAACCTCCAGGGCCTCTGCCAATCTTCCCTAGAGGAAAATTCCTTCCCGATCCCAAATATGGCGATCACTTGAACCCTGAGCATATGGGCAAGACTCACCAGCCAGCACCCAGGAAAGAATTCTCTGTAGTAACTCAGATCCCACCCCATCTAACATCCCATCACAGACCATTGGGCATATTTACCTGCTAATAATCAAAAATCAATTAATTGCCAAAATTAGGCTATCCCATCATACCATCCCCTCCATAAACTTATCAAGCTTAGTCTTGAAGCCAGATATGTCTTTTGCCCCCACTACTCCCCTTGGAAGTCTGTTCCAGAACTTCACTGCTCGAATGGTTAGAAACCTTTGTCTAATTTCAAGTCTAAATTTCCTAGTGTCCAGTTTATATCCATTTGTTCTTGTGTCCACATTGGTACTGAACTTAAATAATTCCTCTCACTCCTTGGTATTTATTCCTCTGATATATTTATAGAGACCAATCATATCTCCCCTCACCTTCTTTTGGTTAGGCTAAACAAGCCAAGCTCTTTCAGTCTCCTTTCATAAGACAGGTTTTTCATTCCTCGGATCATCCTAGTAGCCCTTCTCTGTACCTGTTCCAGTTTGAATTCATCCTCCTTAAACATGGGAGACCAGAACTGCACACAGTATTCCAGATGAGGTCTCACCAGTGCCTTGTATAACGGTACTAACACCTCCTTATCTTTACTGGAAATACCTCACCTGATGCATCTTAAAACTGCATTAGCTTTTTTAACAGCCATATCACATTGGTGGCTCATAGTCATCCTGTGATCAACCAATACTCCGAGGTCCTTCTCCTCCTCTGTTACTTCCAACTGATGTGTCCCCAATCTATATCTAAAGTTCTTGTTATTAATCCCTAAGTGCATGACCTTGCACTTTTCACTATTAAATTTCATCCTCTTACTGTTACTCCAGTTTACAAGGTCATCCAGATCTTCCTGTATGATATCCCGGTCCTTCTCTGTGTTAGCAAAACCTCCCAGCTTTGTGTCATCTACAAACTTTATTAGCACATTCCCCCTTTTTGTGCCAAGATCAGTAATAAAAAGATTAAATAAGATTGGTCCCAAAACTGATCCCTGAGGAACTCCACTAGTAACCTCCTTCCAGCCTGACAGTTCACCTTTCAGTCCGACCCTTTGTAGTCTCCCCTTTAACCAGTTCCTTATCCACCTTTCAATTTTCATATTGATCCTCATCTTTTCAAATTTAGCTAATAATTCCCCATGTGGAACCGTATCAAATGCCTTACTGAAATGGAGGTAAATTAGATCCACTGCGTTTCCTCTGTCTAAAAGATCTGTTACCTTCTCAAAGAAGGAGATCAGGCTGGTTTGGCACGATCTGTCTTTTGTAAAACCACATTGTATTTTGTCCCAGTTACCATTGACCTCAATGTCCTTAACTACTTTCTCCTTCAAAAACGTTTCCAAGATTTTGCATACTACAGATTTCAAACTAACAGGCCTATAGTTACTCGGATCACTTTTTTCCCCTTTCTTAAAAATAGGAACTATGTTAGCAATTCTCCAGTCGTACGGTACAACCCCTGAGTTTACTGATTCATTAAAAATTCTTGCTAACAGGCTTGCAATTTCATGTGCCAGTTCATTTAATATTTTTGGATGAAGATTATCTGGGCCACCCGATTTCGTCCCATTAAGCTGTTGGAGTCTGGCTTCTACCTCGGATGTGGTAGTATCTACCTCCATATCCTCATTCCCATTTGTCATCCTACCATTATCCCTAAGCTCCTCATTAGCCTCATTAAAGACTGAGGCAAAGTATTTGTTTAGATATTGGGCCATGCCTAGATTATCCTTAACCTCCACTCCATCCTCAGTGTTTAGCGGTCCCACTTCTTCTTTCTTTGTTTTCTTCTTATTTATATGGCTATAGAACCTTTTACTATTGGTTTTAATTCCCTTTGCAAGGTCCAACTCTATATGGCTTTTGGCCTTTCTCACTTTAGCCCTACATGTTCTGACCTCAGTAAGGTAGCTTTCCTTTCTAATCCCTCCCATCTTCCACTCCTTGTAGGTTTTCTGCTTTTTCTTAATCACCTTTCTGAGATGCTTGTTCATCCAGCTTGGTCTACAATTCCCGCCTATGAATTTTTTCCCCTTTCTTGGGATGCAGGTTTCTGATAGTTTCTGCAACTTTGACTTGAAGTAATTCCAGGCCTCCTCTGCCTTTAGATCCACAAGTTCTTCAGTCCAATCCACTTCCCTAACTAATTTCCTTAATTCTTTAAAGTTAGCCCTTTTGAAATAAAAAACCCTAGTCCCAGATCTATTTTTGTATATCCTTCCATCTAGTTTGAACTGAATTAGCTCATGATCGCTCGAACCAAGGTTGTTCCCTACAACCATTTCTTCTATGAGGTCCTCACTACTCACCAAAACCAAATCTAAAATGGCATCCCCTCTTGTTGGTCCTTCAACTACTTGGTGAAGGAATCCATCAGATATCGCATCCAGAAAAATCTGAGCCCTATTATTATTACCAGCACTTGTTCTCCAGTCTATATCTGGGAAGTAAAAGTCTCCCATGATCACACAATTCCCATTAGTGTTTGCCTCATTAAAAACATTAAAGAGGTCTCTATCCATATCCAAATCAGATCCCGGTGGTCTGTAGCACACCCCAAGCACTATGTCTTGGCTCTTGTAGCTTTCTTTCCCAATGTAATGTTTGCCCAGACACATTCTGTCTTATCCATTCCATCACTTCTTATTTCTTTACAGTCTACTTCATCATTGATATACAATGCTACTCCACCACCTTTGCCTTTATTTCTGTCTTTCCTAAACAGCACATAGCCTTCAATACCTATACTCCAGTCATGACTACTATTCCACCATGTTTCTGTTATCCCTATAATATCTGGTTTCACTTCCTGCACCCATAGCTCTAGTTCCTCCATTTTGTTCCCTAGGCTCCTCGCATTAGTGTACAAACATCTTAATTTTTGCCGTTTGGCTTCACTGACATTCTTTACCCAATTAGGCACAGACATTCTACCACCAGTATCACCTATTAGACCGGTATCTACACTACCCTTCCTCCTTATGTCCATTCTCTTACCCACGGCTGTATCCTTTCTTACTTTGTTTTCTTCTTTCTCAATATTAAATTCCAGCATGGAGAATACCTGGGCATCTCTCAACCATCTCCCCCAAATTCCCAGTTTAAAGCTCTCTTAATCAGTTGTGCCAGCCTCCATCCTAGAAGTCTATTTCCCTCCTTACTCAGGTGAAGTCCATTCCGAGAGAACAGTCCTCTGTCCATGAATGCTTCCCAGTGGCTATACATCCCAAAGCCCTCCTTATAGCACCACTGCCAGAGCCATCTGTTGATCGCCATAATCTTGTCACACCTTTGTTGCCCTTCTCTAGGAACAGACAGAATCCCACTGAAGATCACCTGAGCCTCGATTTCCTTAAGTGTCTTCCCCAGTCTGGCATAGTCTTCCGGCGAGAATCTAACCTTATTATTCGTTCCCACATGAAGGACAATCGATGGATTCTTTCCCATTCCTGTTAGGGATTGTTGGTCCATTTGCCTGCACTGGTCCCTAAATCACTGCTGCTTAAAGGGCTTTGGCATCTTCCAAATGCAAAATGAACTAGAGAAGAAGCCATTCTATTCTCCTGTGTGCCATATCGGGCAGATATGTGTGAGCATGTGTAAAACCCATTTGGAACTACATAGCACTGGAGTAAACCTACAGCACAGCCTGCATGTCAGAAATGCAGGGAAGCTTACAGCTCAATAGCAGAAACACATCTTCAGTATTTTGGTTAAGATCTGATGCAAAGGGCAGACTGAGGAAGCTATTTGCCATGCACAAGTTTTATTGGTCCTGCAAAACCCAGCAATATGCTACATATTTTGTGTGCCATCTATGACACTTTATCTATTCACTAATTATTTACATATATGCAGAGAGAGCATTCCTGTAACCATTTCTCTTGGACTCCAGTTACACTTGGACCTAGGTGTGGCTGTGACTCCCAGCTCATGTAGACATACTCACACTAGCTAGTAGTGTAGCAGTGGTAGCATGGTCAGTGGCACATGGTGGCATGGGCTAGCTGCCCCAAGAACAAACCTGCCTGGACCCCGTGGGTACATATTTGAAGTGGCTAGCCCATGCCACTGCTCACTGCTGCCCATGCTACCACAGTTACACTACTATTTTTAGTGCACTGACTCAATGAAAGCTAGCACAAGTGTTTATATGTGAGATGGGAATCACACCCCCAGTTCCAAGTGTAGACGCAGCCTTAATCACTGAATCTTGCCATTCACCATATATCACCTCCTATAAATCCATCACAGCCCCTGAGTGGCAGTAGACGGTACCTGCAAAACTTTACAAACAGTGAAAGCATCAGCAAAGAAGCTTCTTTTGCACTTATGTTTCTCCTGCCCTTGCCCCATGGGGGATGTTCTGGGCCCAGTCATTTTCCTCTGTAGGGACTATTTTGGGTGGCTGTGGTCTGATGCATGGTATTGTGAAGCCCTGGGTACATTGACAACAAAACTGACAAGCTAGCTACTTCTTGTCCTTCAGTCAGCTCTCTTTGCATTTTCAGTTTGGTTTTCATTGCGGAAAACAGCATTTTTAATGGTTAGAGCACAGGACTCCTAGCTCTGCTGTTGACTCAGGTTCTGACTCAGACATACTTAAGCATGTGCGTACTTTCTAACACATGAGTAACCCCATTGACTTCAATGAGGGTAATTAACCACTGGAACAATTTAGCAAGAGCTGTGGTACATTCTCCATCACCACTACTTTTAAAATCAAGATTGGATGTTTTCCTAAAAGAACTGCTTTAGTTCAAACAAACCTTCAGGACAGTTCTGTGGCTTGTGTTATGCAGGAGGTCAGAAAGGGGTCAATTATTTTTTTGTCAAGATCAAAATTTCTTGGTCAAGATACAGGCAAGGTCCAGAGAAAATTATACAAAAATAACAGTAATGATAATAATAAGTAAAAAAAAAGATTTTGGGGGTCCATTCAAAAGCATCTGGCGGTCTGGATTTGGCCCACAGTCCGCCTATTGACTACTCCTGGATGATCACAATGATCTTTTCTGACCTTGGAATCTATTAATCTACTTGCAAAACTTCAGTTATGCACATATGTAAGCATCTTGCAAAACTAGACCTCAGGCAAATCATGTGACTTCTGTGCCTCCATTTCCTCTTCTGTAGTATGGGGCAATGATAACTTCTCAGAAGATGATTGTGAGGCCTTCAATTAATAAATTAATGTTCTTAACATCTGTGACCCTCTCAAACAAAGATGCTGCCAAAGTCATTATTATATTGTAAGGTATTTGGGTCCAGGACCATCTCTGAGTTTTGTGTTTATACAGCACATTACAGTGCTAGTCCATGACTGGGGTACTAGGTGCTACTACAATACAATGGTTGTTATTATTATTAATTATTATTATTATTATTGTTGTTTGTTGTTAACCTTTCCCTAACTTGGTCACAGGAGGAGCGATGATCTGGATTTTCCTTTTTGGGTCATTTTAAAAAGATTTATTTTTTATTAATGCAACATGTCATAAACCAGCAACATAAACCACCCATCTGCTTCTCTCCAGGCATGAGAAATATTAATACTAACACCTGACATTTATCAAGTGCCTGGCTATTTTCCACAAAGCAATAGGGTAGCCACTGATGCATACCCAGAATACCTGACATTCCGGTACTTCTGAAACAGCATGGGCCCCGTCCCCACCTGCATGATCCTGGCTCCAGAAGTGTGAACTCACTCACATGGTGGATGTGAATTCAAGCCACATGGAGGACACCATTTTGCAGAGCGTGCTGCCCCACCTCCACCAGTATGACTTTGCATGCACACAGGCAGAGGCAATGATACCAGATAAAACCAGGTCCGATACTGGACAGGGCCAAACCATTCCAAAAACAGGACTGTCTGGCTTACCACTGGACAAATGGCCTGCCTGCAATAAATGAATAAAAGGAGTCTAAGCGCACCGACCAATTCCATTTCCTTCCCAGAGTTCTCTATTCTAGGAACAGGAAAAGGAGACAAACTTTGAGCTAGATCTTTGGCCCCCAGCGTGGCCAAAGTGTACGGCGCTCTGGTGATCCTGGGCTGATGCGGCAACCCCTAGGGCAGGGATCCACAACCTATGGCATGCGTGCCAAAGACAGCACTCAAGCTGATTTTTAATGGCACACGCTGCCTGCCAGAGTCCCAGCCACAGGCCCTGCTCAGCCCGCTGGCGGCTGAGTTGAACAGAACCCCAGACCAGCAGCGGGCTGAGCAGGCCGGCGGTGTAAGATCAACATTTTAATTTAATTTTAAATGATGCATCCTAAACATTTTGAAAACCTTGTTTATTTTACAATACAACAATAGTTTAGTTGTATAATATATAGACTTATAGAGAGAGGCCTTCTAAAAAACATTAAAATGTATTGTGAAGCCCTGGGTACAGTGACAACAAAACTGACAAAACCTTATGCGAAACCTTAAATTAAAGTGAATAAATGAAGACTTGGCACACCACTTCTGAAAGGTTGCTGACCCTGCTGTATATATTCTGTGGCTAAAGGCATTCAGTCTCCGGGGCTGGGCAGCGGGGCAGTGCCCTTCCCCAGTATGAAACCAACTGCAATAAAAAGGAAATGAAAAGGCCAGAGCAGTCCTGGGCCTTTGTTTGAAATGAGCTAGCTTTCTCCATCTCTCTGCACTGATGCTTTAATTCCTGTTAAAGAGAATGAATTCCAGACATGTTCGTTCCATTCAGCAGGTCCCAGGGCCTGTTAACACAGTCTATAAATGCTGCAGCAGGCTGCCTCCTTGTTCAGTTGTTTTCTAGCTCCAATTACTGACCTGGGCTTTGACGATACACGCAGTAAAGGAAAACCTTTTATTTGCACCTGGGGTACCTGCCTCTCAAGTCCTGCTGATTGCTTGGTAATTAAAATCAATTTTAAGGTCAGGCTTCACGAAGCCCTGGGCTGGGATGGTTTAGTTGGGGATTGGTCTGCTTTGAGCAGGGGGTTGGACTAGATGACCTCCTGAGGTCCCTTGTAATTTATGATTCTATGAATTTGCTTTCTTCTGTTTTACTAGAGAAAGGATTGTCTCCAGTTCTGCTGGAGAAACATTGTGAGGAATATCACAGCTCCCAGCATCTTATGAAAATTCAGCAGAGGTGAGACTCACAAACTCTGAAAGGCGCAAGATCAAACTCAGATTAGGAGCCTCTCAGCAGAGATGCACTCACTACAGGTGCTAACAGTTCTGTCTGAGAGCTCCTCCTTAACATAGCCCACGTTCAGACTAACCCGCGGCATCGGCGGGTTAAAATCGATTGCTCAGGGATCGATATATCGCATCTAGTCTGGACGCGGCGCGCTTACATCGATTCTGGAACTCCATCAACCCGAACGGAGTTCCGGAATCGACACGGAGAGCCGCGGACATCGATGCCGCGCCGTCTGGATGGGTGAGTACCTCGATTTTAGAAATTCGACTTCAGCTACGTTATTCACGTAGCTGAAGTTGTGTATCTAAAATCGATTTTAATACCCTAGTCTGGACGTGGCCTTAGAGGCAGAAACTCTGGCCTGGCTTCCCAGAAGGCAGACTCCCTTTGTTCAAGATATGATCCCTGTTTGTGTTTCCTAAAATCTATTTTATAACTGAGACAGGTCAATCTGTTTTAGAAATAAGCTACTTGCAGACAGATGGGGGACAGATAACCCAGAATACGATCCTGAATCCCCGAGCAAAACTTGGAGGGTGTGGGGAGGCACTCTAGACAGCATGATTGCTGAGAGTTGGGGCAAAATTTGCTTTCAAGAAAACGTAACCACTTTTCTGTATCTGAGACTGAGAGGCCTTGTCTACTTTAGCTTTTACCAAGTATAAATCTGGTTATTTACAACCATTTATTTCAGTTTAAATCCTTTTCTCTCCACTGTTTAATAAATTTAATTTTATCGTAAGAGCTGCTGTGTGCGTGGAACTTTCACATTGCTCTATTACTGGGGAGAAAGCGGCAAGGCAACTTTGTTGAGCAGGGCCTACAGGTTAAAGAATTTCTGGAACCCATGGTATGTCTACACTGCAGCCGCAAGGTGTAATTCCCCAGTGCAGATAGACAGACTTGTTCTAGCCCAGCTCAAGGGACGTGTTAGAAATAGCATTGTGGGCTTTTCAGTGCAGGCAGCAGCTCAGACCAGCCAACCGAGCTTGGACCTGGGGGTCAGGCAGGGTTGAATGTGGATGTGAATGGCTAGCTCATGCTGCCACCAGTGCCACAATAGCCACACAGCTATTTTTACCTTGCTAGCTCAAGCTGAGCGAGTGCAAGTCTATCCATGCAGAGAATCATTCACCCTCCCCACCCTGTTGCATTCTAGACGTACCCCTGGAGAATGATTAAAGGTCTAGACAACATGACCTATGAAGGAAGGCTGAAAGAATTGGAGTTTAGTTTGGAAAAGAGAAGACTGAGAGGGGACATGATAGCTGTTTTTAGGTATCTAAAAGGGTGTTATAAGGAAATGGGAGAAAACTTGTTCATCTTAGCCTCTAAGGATAGAATAAGAAGCAATGGGCTTAAACTGCAGCAAGGGAGATTTAGGTTGGACATTAGGAAAAAGTTCTTAACTGTCAGAGTGGTTAAACACTGGAATAAATTGCCTAGGGAGGTTGTGGAATCTCCATCTCTGGAGATATTTAAGAGTAGGTTAGATATGTCTATCAGGGATGGTCTAGACAGTGTTTGGTCCTGCCATGAGGGCAGGGGACTGGACTCGATGACCTCTCGAGGTCCCTTCCAGTCCTAGAGTCTGTGAATCTATGAATCACCCAGGGAAGTGAGTTGCAAAAGGTGAAAGTCGGTACCTTATAAGTGGAGATGGTGAGGCCAAACAGGCTAGAGAGGTGAAGATGGCTTATTGGCAAGAGCAGATACAGGTTCCAATACATTCACTTTATGTTCTACCTTTGTCGCAAGATTAAAGGGTATTCTAGTATCAGAAACCTTCTCAGCATGTAGATGCTTACAGCCCCTTTTCAAATCACCTCTTAAACTTATTTCAGATAAACAATATACCTGAGCTGCTTTAGTCTCTGCCAGTCAGGCAGGTTTTCTAGACCAAGAATCATTCTTGTAGCTCTTCACGGACCCTTTAACAGTTAGTCAACGTCCTTCTTAAAGTCTGAACATCAAAACTGGCCATAGGATCCAGTAATAGTCTCACTAATGCTGTGTAGACCAGTAATAACACTTCCTTACTGCTGCTTGGTATTACCCTGTTTGTATATTCAAGGCTCATGCTGCCCTCTTAGCCACCACAGCATGGCAGTGGGAGCACATGTTCAGTTGGTTTTCATCCAGGGCTTTGGAGCAGAGCCCGAGGCTGGAGTGCAGAGCAGCTCCGGAGCAGTGGAGCTGCAGGTTTTTGCCTGGAGCTGGAGCGGAGCCGGAGGGCAGCTCCAAAGCCCTGTTTTCACTATGCCCTCTAATCCCTCTTCAGAGCCACTGTTTCCAGGATATAGTTCCCCATCCTATAATTATGACCTGCATTCTTTGTTCCCAGCTCTATGACCTTGCATTTGGAAGCTGTTCAACTAAATCCCGTTTACAAGGTAATCCTGATCTCTCTGTAGAATTAACTTCTCCTTATCATTATTTACTACTCCATCAGTTTTTGTGTCACCTGCAAACTTTACCAGCAGTGAATTTCTGTTTTATTCCAGATCATTGGCAAAGATGTTGAACAGCAATGGGCCAAAAACAGATCCCTGTGGGATCCCATTGGATTATGATTCCCCATTTACAAGTACTTCAGTTAACAAGTTTTTATCCACTTAATATGTTCTGCATTGATTTTTGTGTACTGATACCTTGTTTTTATCTAAATGTCATGCAGGACTAAGTCAGAAGTCTAAGTGTATTCTGCCAGCACAGTTACCTCAATCAACCATCCATGTCACCTCATCAAAATACATTGAGGTTATTTGACAAGACCTTTTGTCCTATAAAATCATGACTGGCATTAATTATGCTTCCATCCATTAACTCTTTTCTGATTGCATCCTGAAACTGCCTTTCGATGATTTTGCCTGGGATCAATGTCAGGCTAACCAGCCCATAGTTACCCAGGTCACCCCATTTACTCTTTTTTTAAAATATTGGCAAGACATTCATTTTTCTCCAGTGTTCCAAGATTTGTTAAATATCAATGGCTCTGACTGCTCCGTGATTAACTCCTGGGTGCAAGTTATCCAGTGCTACAGAGTGGAAGGGGCAGTTGCATTGGGAGCAGCAGAAAGTCCCTTTGCTCTCCTGGAGGTAGGGGTGGCAGTAAGGGATTTCCCAGTACTTATCCCAGTGGCTGAGGTATACCAGCTTTACATGGCCAGCTTTAGAAAGTGCTGGGCCCAATGTGAACATTTTCAGCAGGACCCCGGCAAGGATGACTTAAAAAAAAAAGTAAAAAAAAAGCCTTTCATTTCTTAGCAACTGGTTCCCTGATTTAAGGGATGTGCCACAGTATGTATTTTTTGTACCAATAGGGTTACCATATGTCCGTATTTTCCCAGGAAAATTTCCCAATTTTAAAAATTCCTCCCTGAAGGCGATTTAAGAACCAAAAAGCCTGACATGTCCATGAAAATACGGATGTATGTTAACCCGACCTAAAGTTCTTTTTTAAAAAGATGGGCTTGAACTAGAAATGAGTTCTGTTTCACATGTGGGTCCCCGCCACTCCATGGGGGTGTGCTAAGGTGACTATAGGGACAGTCCTGATTTTTGGGCCTTTTTCTTATATAGGATCCTATTAACCCCTACCCCCATCCCGATTTTTCACACTTGCTGTCTGGTCACCCTAGGGTGTGCACATGTGTGGGTCCCAGCTGCTCCTTTCCCCTCTGATTGAAGCAGGCGTGCAGGGTTACTGCCCTGGGAACTGGAGGGCACCAGTGGACATGGGGCTGGCTGGAGACAGGGGTGTGTGGGGTGGGCTGGCTGGCTTCAGGCAGGGCAGCAGGGGGATGCAGCAGGAGACAGAGCTGGCGACAGAGGAGTGCAGGACTGGCTGGCTTCAGGCAGTGGGGTGCAGTAGGGGTTGGCTGGAGACAGGACAGAGGGTGCGGGACTGGTGTGGGAAGGGCAGGGGGTGCAGGGCTGGTACGAGCAGGGGGTGCAGCAGGGGCTGGCTGCAGGCAAGGGGTATGGGTATAGGGGATACAGCCCACCCTGTACAGTGAGTGCCTCCTCCTCCTCCTCCCTCCCCCACTGGGGTAGCAGCAGCAGCCTGGGGGCTATTTAAAGGGCCTGAGGCTCCCCTGCTTCCATCGCCCCGACCCTGTAAATAGCCAAGGGAGCCCTGGGGAAGCGGCAGGGCTCTGGTGGCTATTTAAAGAACCAGGGTGGCAGAGGCAGCTGGAGCCCTGGCCCTTTAAATAGCCCCCGGAACCCCCCGCTACCCCAGGGCTCTGGGGGCTATTTAAAGGTCCCGGGATGCCCCTGCTTCTACTGCTCCAGCCCTTTAAATATCCAGGAACCCTGGGGAAGCGGCAGGGCTCCAGTTGCTATTTAAAGGGCCGGGGCGGTAGAAGCAACGGGAGCTCTGGACTTTTTAAATAGCCCCCAGAGCCCCACAGCCCTACCCCAGGGCTCCAGCAGTGGGGCTCTGGTGGCAATTTAAAGGGCCTGGGGCTCTAGTCCCTGCTGGGAGCCCCAGGCCCTTTAAATTGCCCCCTGGGGAAGCCAGACCACCCTGGTACAGCGCACTGGTCTTGGCGGTACGCCGTACTAGGACTTGGGCACAGGGCCCTCTTAGGGGCGGGGCCCGATTCAGGGGAATTGGTTGAATTGGCCTAAAGCTGGCCCTGCCAGCTTCAGGGGGTTGGAAGTGGCAGCAGACAGGCCAGCTGCAGCCTTCTCCTCCTGACATACACAGAGACCTCTGCTGGGCTGGTGTGGCAGGGGCTGGGCGCAGAGCAGTGAGTCTTGGAATTAATATCCCATTGAGATTCAGAGGGCAGATCCCACCTCATAGAGCTACTTCTCCTCTAGGCTGTTTGCACTCAGTCTGGCAGACCTCCCTGCTTTAGTTATGCTCATCATGTTTTCAAGCTTTTCTTCACAGCCAGAGCCACGAGGTGTAGGATAGAAACTGACTTTTTTTAAAAATGAAAGCTGAGATTCTGGCCTCATCAGGTGACTCCAGAAGCTGTGGCCCATGGGTAGCCAATAGGCGGACCATGGGCCAAATCCGGACTGCCAGATGCTTTCGAACAGACCCCCGAAATCTTTTTATTTACTTATTATTACCGTTAGTGTGTTTTTTATTAGTAGTATTTTTCTCTGGACCTTGACCAAAAAATAATTGACTAGCTCTGCCCTATAGGGCTGATACCTAAATCCAGCTCTGATTGCAAGCAGTGGGATTTTCCCCCAACCTCCGTGAGTCTTCTGTTGTTTGAATCAGAAATAACACTGTGGGTCCGTGCTCCAGCCAGTGTGAATTGGTGTATTTAGCTTCAGTGTTGTCCTGGAGACAGAGCACTGACCTCATGAACGGGAAAAACAAGGCTGCCCTGACTCCTCTTGGTTTTGGGCATTTGCAGTGGAAGGAATAGCAATGTGAAGGGAACAGGATAAGGGCCTTTTACAAGGTTACAAGCTTTTTATTTTTGGACTCATTTCCCTAACACTGGAGCTGACCCAAGCCTTAGTGCTGTGAAAGATTTGGGCCCTCTGTTTGTTTAATTGAAGTGCTGTTTGTTTTTTATCCGAGGCTCTAGATAGGGCACTTCCTCTGCAGGCAGGAAGCAGTGATTTCCTGTTAACTCGCAGGCCAACTCTCACTATGCAGGAAGCTCAGCTCTGCTGAGTGTTCACTTTTCATGAAACATTTTTGGAAAGATTTTTCTGGTAGTGTTTTGTTTTCTCTTTTGTCCCCTGCTAATGGGGTTTGTATTGTTGGGATCCCCATGGGATATTTAGTGACCGCACTGAATCAACATTAGGAAATGTGCTGCCATTCCCATGACTTCCAGACTCTACCCAGAGAGTGTGGCATTCACAGTTAAAGGAGAATTTCTCTCTGTTAAAACAATCTAAAATCTGTCATTAAGGTTGCAAAGTTTAGCATTCAAGAATTAGGAAACGTCGGAATTAAGCCTGCAAGCTTAAATAGGATTGCCAACTTTCTGACTGCAGAAAATCAAACACATTTGTCCCCCTGCCTTGCCCTGCCTCTTCTCCAAGTCCTAGCGCCCACTCACTCCATCCCCCACTCTCGCTCACTTGTGCATTTTCACCGGGCTGGGGAAGTGGGTTGGGGTGCAGGATGAGGTGAGAGTGAGATCTCTGGCTGGGGGTTTGGGCTTTGGGGTTTGGCCAGGGATGAGAGGTTTGGGGTGGAGGAGAGGGCTCCAGGCTGGGGGTGGGGCCGAGGTGTTCAGGGGGTAGGAGGGGGCTTCAGGCTGGGGCAGGGTTTTGGGGTGTGGGAGGTGTTGAGGGCTCCAGCTGGGGGTGTAGGCTCCAAAATGAGGCAAGAAATGAGGGGTTCAGGGTACAAGAGGGGGCTCTGTGCTGGGGCACGGGATTAGGGTGTGGAATAGAATGGAGTGAGGACTCAGACTGTTAGTGCAGATTCTGCAGGGGAGCCAGGGATGAGAGGTTTCGGGTGCAGGAGGGGGCTCCAGGCTGGGGCCAAGAGGTTTGGAGTATGGGAGAGGTCTCAGGGCTGGTGCAGGCTCTGGGTGTGTGGGGGGACTCTGGGCTGGGGCAGAGGGTTGGGGTATAGGAGGAGGACCTAGGCTGGGGGTTTGGAGTGCAGGAGCGGGCTTAGGGCTGGTGCAGGTTCTGGGAAGGAGTTTGGGTGAGGGAGGGATCAGGGCTCGGGCAGGAGGTTGGGGTATGGGAGGAGGTGTGGCGTGTGGGCTCGGATGGCATTTACTTCCCAGCCAATGGAAACTGTAGAGCTGGCGCTCAGCGCACGGGCAGCACACAGAGCCCCCACGGCTGCCCCTGCACCTAGGAGCCAGAGAGACATGCCTGCCACTTCCGGGAGAGATGTGGAGCCGGGCAGGCAGCCCTCCTGCCCTGCTGTTGGCAGCCAATCAGACTTTTAATGGCCCGGTCAGCAGTGCAGACCGGAGCCACCAGGGTCCTTTTTTGACCAGGCAGTCCGATCGAAAACGAGATCCCTGGCAACCCCCTTATGTATGTAGATTATTATTGTGTACAATTTTCAAAAGCTCCTAAGTGATGTAGGAGACCAAGTCCCATTTACAAATGTGACATAGACTCCTCAGTTCCTAAGTCTCTTTGGCTTTTAGTTAGACTTGTGCTCCTCAGGGCCAGACATATTATACAAAGGTATTTAGCAGGGGCGGCTCCAGGCCCCAGCACGCCAAGCGTGTGCTTGGGGCGGCAAGCCACGGGGGATGCTCTGCCAGTTGCTGCGAGGGTCCGCTGCTCCCGTGGCTTCAGAGGACTTCCTGCAGGCATCAGAGGACCGCGGTACCAGCGGACCCTCCGCAGGCAAGCCGCCGAAGGCAGCCTGCTTGCCGTGCTTGGGGCGGCAAAATGCCTGAAGCCGCCCCTGGTATTTAGGTGCCTAAAGATCCAGCTAGGTGCTTTTGAAAATCCCATTAGGCACCTAGCTGGATTTTAGTCACCTAAATACCTTTCTAAGTCTGGACCACAGTATTCCATGATCATATAATATTCCGCTCCCCCTCAAGAATCCTGCCTCGGCTGGTGCACAGCGTGAATTCCCTGTGCTCATGGAATGAATTAGAGTTGTGTAGTGAGTGAGGTTGTTGCCTGCAGGACACCAGCTGCTTTGCTGTAGGGCCTACCAGTTAGAAAGTATGTACAGAATGATGTAAGGGACTGTGAGAAGTAAGAGGATAGTAAAAGCAATTGAATGCTTTTTGGGAGAACTTGGTTTCGTCTCCGGTTCTCATGCTGATTTCCTGTGTGATTCTGGGCATGTCACTTAAATCAGATCTTTCAACAGGGACCCTAACTGTGTGTTTCTCTTTTTCTGGTTGCCCAGCATTAGATATCTGGGGCCTGAGTTTCAGGATTGCTGAGCAGTCACAGCTACAAACAAAGTCAATGGGAGCTTCTGACAGTGTGGTCTGGTGGAGTAAGCACAGGTTTGGGTATCTAAAGTTCCTGTGTCCTCATCTTGACTCTGCCACTGACTCAGTTGTAACCTTGGTCAAGTCACTTTCTCAGAGTGTTTCCCATTGCAAAATGAGAATGATAATATGAATCTATTTATCTCACAGGGGTGTTGTGAGGACAAATTAGTTAACATCTGTACAATGCTTTGAACTTATAAAGTGCTGCAAACAGCTAAGTACTCTAAAAACAGGAGATCCTAGGTCTCTCAAATTGGGTTCCCGGGAGTGAAGGATCCCAAAATTAGGGGACATTTTGCAAATGTTGGTCTTAACTTCTCTGTGTTTTAGTTCCTCATTGTGAAATGTGGATAATGATACTTTCCTATTTCACAAGGAATTTGTGAGAATAAATTTGTTAATATTTAAAAGACGGTCAAATATTAATGGCGTGTGCCATAGCAAATCCCATAAGGCAATTAATAACCCTGTATTCAGTGCAGGGTTTGCATGGTGCCTAAACAAAACAACAGGCCATACAATGACTGATGAGGACAGAAAGAATTATTGAACAGCTACCCCATTTCCTGTGCTCCAGCCATCCTGTGCACCAGATGAGGAAGGGGTTGTAACAGGTCATCCCTTTAAGGGCTAGAGGTAGCCAACCCTGATTACAGAATGAGCCATACCTGGGAGAGATCCGGGTGATCCCCTTATAAAGGCTGCAGTGAAGGGGGTGGATCTTACTGCCATAACAGTGGGAGCTGGATTTTAAAGAAGTCCTATACAGGGTTCCAGGGTAGGGGCAAGATGAGTCTGGTCTGCCCTGCTGGGCTGAGAGTGTGAGTGAAAGGTCCCTTCAGGGAAGACTTATGGTTCGTCTACACTACCCGCCGGATTGGCGTGTAGTGAATTGATCTATCGGGGATCGATTTATTGTTTCTAGTGTAGACGCAATAAAATTGATCCCCGATCGTTCTGCCATCGACTCTGGAACTCCACCACAGCAAGAGGCAGAAGTGGCGTTGACGGGGGAGCGGCAGTGGTTGACTCACCGCCACCCTCACAGCCAGGTAAATTGACCTAAGATATGCCGATTTCAGCTACCGTCTTTGCGTAGCTGAAGTTGCATATCTTAAGTCAAACACTCCCCCCCTCCCCCCGGGTAGACCTAGCCCCAGAGATGTGCCAAAGAGGAGCTGCAGTGAGCAGGAGGCTCCTGCTGGAGACCCTGACTGAGAGAAGGGCTTGGACCTAGAAGCCAGAATGAGAGGGCTGAGGCAGGCTGAGCCCAGCCCCTGCTAAAGACCTGACTGGGAGAAGGGCCTGGAAGCCAGAGGACTGAAACCCTGAGCTCCAGCCAGGTAAAGCCTGAAACTTTGAACTAGGACCTAGCTCTGGGAAGAAGGGCTTGGAACTCCCTACCTAATGGTGGGAGGGGAGGGAAATGACTGAACTGGGGTTGAGCCCTGGAGGGCCTGTCTGTAGGACTCAATAAGTGGGAGCCCAGGAGGGGAATGGTCTAATTCCTGTGGACTGTGAGTTATGGGGCTTTAGAGATGGGATAAACTGGTAGCAGGGCACCTCAGACTGACCATAATGGGTGCTTGGTAAGTGGCCACCTGTAATTAAAGACCATCATAATGCACATGCACACAAGAGGACTGAATTAATGTGGTCTGTGCAACCTTAAATTTTGCATCCCCCACTTATGAGTGTTTGACTTTGCAACCTTAACATTATTTCACTGTCTTATTAATACAAGAACAATGGACAAAAAATTGAACTAAAAGGTGGCAAAATGCATAGCTAATCACCTTTCCACACATTGGCAATTAGCCTGTAGAACTCACTGCTACAAGGTGACACTGAGGAAAAGAGCTTAGCAAGGTTCAATAGAATTCATCATTTACATGGTCAATGAGGCTATCCAGCATTAGAATAGGAAATATTAAAATAAATAGAGCATTACAAAGGATAGATAACCTCTATTTTGTGCATGAGCTGACCTCTAGCTAATGAATTTTGTCAACTGTTGGGATTGGGCCACATCCACCCTAATTGAATTGGTCTTGTTAGCACTGACCCCCAAGCTTGGTAAGGCAACTCCCATCTTTTCATGTGCTGCATATTTATACCTGCCTACTGAATTTTTCACTCCCTGCATCTGATGAAGTGGGTTATAGCCTATGAAAGCTTATGCCCAAATAAATTTGTTAGTTTCTAAGGTGCCACAAGGACTCCTCGTTGTTTTTGCCAGAGACAGAATATTAGCCTAGATGGACCCTGGTCTGATCTAGGTTGGCAGTTCTCATTGTCCTATGCTTTTCTGATGGTATATCATGAATTCTGTGTTTTTTATAGCAAGCGAATTTTAGCACTGCTTGGATACATTTGTCAGCTTCTGTTGCTAGTGGTTATTATCTGAGGGCTAATTGCTGGCAGTATTCAGCCAGCTCAGGGGAAAGTGATTGTGTTGTTTCCTAGCCAGTTTGCATAACACAGTCTGGCAGCTTTGAGTCAGAGCTGACTAAATAATATATAATAGATCACTTTATTTGGCAGCCGTCACCTGTGTTTCTGCTTTTGATTTGCCAGCAGGTGGATCACAAGTTCCTCTGACTGGTTCATTATCCAAGATTAGTTGATGAATCACTAAATAATCCATGGTGTAAGGATTGGATATTTAAAATCTAAGTTGTTCTGACTAAACACATATGTCACAGGGTATCATACTGTAGAATACAAGCTAGTCATCTCTGGTCTCCCCCATGCTCTTTCTGCTCCAGTGTTCCCTCCTTGACACAAAACTCTGTCCAATCCTGTTTTTTGTGAAGCATTAGAAAGCAGTCAGAATCTGGTTTTGTTCTGATGATCCAGCACTGAGTGTAACGTTTGTTCTTGGAAGCAGAAAGCTGCCTGCATCATACAAAGTACAAATAATTTGTAGGAGATTTGACATCTCCAAACACAGCTAGGTTTATTTCTTTGTATTTACTTGTTTAGTTCAGTAGAGCCTAGGGGCCAACTCAGACCAGGGCCACATTGTTCTAGGTGCTGTACAAACACAGTAGTGTACAAACACAGCATCTGTCCTAAAGATCTCACAGTCTAACAGGCAGGACATCCTGGGAGAGGGATAGGACACACACCCACAGAGAACAGCATTTTAGTGCCAGTATGGGTTTTTGGTTGTGTTTGGGGCGGGGCTCTGTTGGGAGAGGATTTGCTAAATAGCAAGATGAGGGAAGGGAGAGAGGCTACAGTTCTGAGTTCAGGGGGTGAGTGGGTGAAGGAAAGGAAAATTTTGTGTGTGTGGGGAGGGGGGTTACAACATACTTTGACTCAGTGTCATGGTGGTGAATGGTGCTGGATTGAGGCTGTGCAGGGTATCACAGTGGTGGGTAAAGTAGGAAGGACTAAGCAAGTGGCATGAATAGAGGGAGAGGTGGAAGGTAGGTGAATAGGTGCAGCTCAGGTAGCATCAGCACAGACTCCCACACTGCTAATATGCCACACCACTGACCTGATGGGACCTCACCTCGAAGGGCAAGAAAGCAGCCCATTCAGTCCCTGACCCTCTCCTGGAGCAGCCAGCAGGGGAGACCAGTTGGTTCTGAATGTCCTGGGAGTCTCTGAAAGCTGGACCTTCCTCCCTGGGAGGAGAGAGTTTGAGCCACATTCTCAGAAGCTGGGCACTGAAGTTACCAGCTGAGGATCTGCCTCCTGGGGTTATGCATCCTGTAGAACATATTTCCAGAGCCCACAGTAGTGGGTTCCCGACAGAGCCAGCACTAAGTAGGATTTTATCTCCCCTGTATGGCTCAGCTGAGGTTCACATCCAGGCTGTCCAAGGAAAACATTCCCTGTGCTGTTTTCACACGCGCACTGGCCTTAGAAAAACACGGCCAATGCTGTTGCACAGCCTTCTTTCCCTGCCTTGTTCCTGAACATCTTTCTGTTTCCCAGGCCCCTTCCGATCCTTTCACTTTGGTGACATCACCGCTGGTTGCTATGGAGAAGCCAGGTTGTCAAAAACATGAACCCGTGGCCTCATCCCATGAGTGTCAGGAAATGAAGATTTTATAGGAGGTCTTTGGAATGGAGCCGGAGCAGGAAATGGAGCCCAGGGACACACAAACAACTCGCCCTCCATCTTTGGCCTTCTCAAGGCCTCCTGGCATGTGGCCTCTCTGACAGGGGAAGTGGGGAGAAGGGGGTGGCTAGGGACTGATTTATGTCTCCTGAGCTATTTCTGGGCTGCTGAGCCTGCAGTTTTTTTGGCCTTTGGAGAACCTTAGACTGTGGAGCCTGGGGAAAGGCAGATTGAGGGTTGAACTTGTTCCTTAGTGACCAGTCAGTAAAACTAGCCATTTAAAGCAAATGTGACAGAGACTCTGCTAACTGGAGCAGGGGTATGTTGTAATCCACTCCCTGTACCTCAGGAGGGGAGTAGGTCTGACAGATGGGGTTGGCTGAACCCAGCTGGTTTGGAGAAAGGCCTGCCACTTTCCCAGTAGGCTTGCTCTGTAGCTGACTCTGCCAATGTAATTAGTCCCCCAAAAAGAGGTTGTCATGTAATTAGCCCCCCACAAGGGGTTTTTCACTAAACCTAGCCTGAGCCAACTGCTGAACTTCCCCCCAAACCCAGCCCAAATCTGAACCCCAAAGCTTTCCCAAAGACCTCAGTTTGAACCTGAAGCGTCTTTGTGTTTGAAAGTGCTCCCACACACTTGCTCTTTCTGCTTTTAGTCAGGCCAGGAAATGGAAATGCTGCTTCTCTTGGTATTTCCAACCCAGAAGGACTGAAAGTCTCATGAGAGACAGTTCGAGATTCCCAGAGCCAACTGGTCTAGAGATGCTTGGTCTGATGTTTCACCATTTCATGCTGGTACAGAGCACAAGTATCTTAGTGGTGCCAGCGTCTGAGCTCAGAGAATGCATTGAGAGGGTCAGGCACATGCATATGTGCAAGTGTATTTTGGAGTGTCTGTCTGCATGTGTATGTTTGGGTGTCTGTCTGTGCATGTGAATACTTGTTAGTAGGACAGCAGATACCTTCACCAGACAATTCATCTAGAGTCCTGAGTCATGGTGGATGTAAATGACTAGGCTCTGGAGCAAACTTGCAGCCCTGGGGAAGGTTTTGGATCTGGTTTTCTCTATACAGATTGGGCCAATCTGTAGATTGGAGATTTCTTCCTTTGGATCCCAATCTTTCCTTCCAAGAAGGAAGCCTCTCTGAGCACTAGCTACTCAATCCCCTTATGGTGCAAAGGGTGTAGTGGATGTAAGAGAGGGGCACCTAGTTCAGGGATGTGCAGGAACATTGAAATGCAGGAGCCTCATACACCATCTGGTGGCACAATGCAAAGTCAGAGCATGCAAAGTGCATGCGTGCAGATATCAACAGTCTTGTTTTGGTCTCACTTTGCTTGAGAGGTTGCCAATCCCATCGTCAAATTACCCTGGTAACTAGCAGTTTAGCCGGCTCAGACTCAAAACTGGCCTTTGCAATGACACACACTCAAGATAACAGCAAGATAGACAGCCCACTGTGCTGTGTCTCTTTGGAGTGGGTGTTGAAGGGTTAAAAATAGACTCCAGATTTCAGTTAGTAAATGCGGAGGCAGGGAGGAGAGAACTGTTTATCATCCCTAGTGTTTCCCCTGAGACACAGAAATGAGTCAGATAAGAGACCCGCACAATGTGCACATGCCCTAGTTCACTAGCAACTGCAGCGCTGCTCCCAGCATGAGTCATTTTGGGTAACATTTGAAAATGTCTAGGTGACTTAGGAGCCAAAGTCTTATTGACTTTCAGTGTTTTCCTAAAAGTATTGGAGCAGGTTCTCAGCTCATTTAATTGGAGGAGCGATACTGTTTTACACTAGTTGCACTAGTTATGTAACCAGAAAATCCCAAAACCTGTGTATGCAGCAGGGACAGTGGTGTTATCTTTAGTGACAAGAACTTTAATAATCCAATGGAGTGAGGTGCGAGTATAAAGATTGACATCTATTTATTCCAGAGGTGGAAAATGCCTAGGGCGCTTCAGAGTTTGAAGACAAATAGTGAAAAACAATTGCTGAAGGATTTGATTGTCACCATTTGCCTCTTTCTGCTGAGTTCTTCAGGGAACACAAAGGCCCACATCCACAAAGGGACTCCCGAGCCTAAAAAACATCTGGAACACTTGTGTGTTGCACAAAGCCCGAGTAAGATTTATAAAAGTAGTTAGGTGCCTTGTGGGATTTTCAAAAGCTCATATGTGCCCAACATCCAGTGAAATCAGTGAGTTGTGGGCACCCAGGTGCTTCTGAAAATCTCACTAGGCACCTACATACCTTTAAAAATCTGGCCCTAGCTCTGTATATTATGCATGAGGAAAGAGAGGCACCTAAGAATGCAGTCCAGCAAAGCCAGCGGTCTAAGGGCTGGTCTACACTACGGGGGAAAATCGATCTCAGATACGCAACTTCAGCTACGTGAATAACGTAGCTGATGTCGAAGTATCTAAGCTCCAATTACTCACCGTCCTCACGGCGCGGGATCGATGTCCGAGGCTCCCCATGTCGACTCCGCAACTCCTTTCGGGTTGGTGGAGTTCCGGAATCGATATAAGCGCATTCAGGGATCGATATATCGCGTCTAGATGAGATGCGATATATCGATCCCCGAGCAATCGATTGCTACCCACCGATACAGCGGGTAGTGAAGACGTAGCCTAGGTGGCTCCCTGACTAAACTAGCTACAAGAGGAGTGTGTTCTAAGCCAGCTACCTTTCACGGAGGTAGGTGCCTAAGTCTGGGCTACAGGGAGTCACCTGTTTCTGTTAGTGATACACAACTGGGAACCCCTCTCCTGGAATCAGGTAGCTTAAATGCCTAACTAGTTTCTTGTTGGATCTGTTCCACTATGTATAAATACTTGTGGAGTCATTCAGCCAGAGAGACAGTGAGTGTAAGAATGACTCTACAGCCTGGTGGTTAGGGCATATGGTGTCCGCAGGGTCCAGTCACCCTGCTACAGTGATTGTTTGTTTATTTATCCAAAGTGAAGCAGCTTCACCAGGAGGGTGAGTCCCACATCAAAATATCCCATAGCTAAGGCTACGATTATGTTATGGAAGTCATGGAATCCGTGACTTCCTTTGACCTCTGTGACGTTTTCTGCCTGGGAGCTCCCAGCCAGCCCCCTTCTAGCTCTCAGCCCTACCTTGGTGGAGCTCCCTGCAGCTGTGCAGCAGGGGAACCCCTGCAGCTGCCCAGCTGCAGCGACTGGCTGGCAGACTCTGAAGCTGCTGCCCAGCCACAATGGGGGGATCCCCTGCAGCTGCAGCAGGTGGCTTGGGGACCCCCCTGAGTTCCCAGCCTCCCCAAGGAGCAGGGGGACCATGCAGCAGCCTAGCCCCTGTGAACAGGAGGACTATGGAGCTCCCACTCCCTGCAGCAGCGGGGAACCTGGGAGCCCCAGCAAGAGTGGGTGCTAAACTCGCCTCCCCATTTTCTCAGGGATATTTTTAATGAAAATCCAGGACCGGTCACGGGCTTCTGTGAATTTTTGTTTATTGCCTGTGACCTATCCATGAGTTTTACTAAAAATATCTGTGACAAAAGCTTAGCCTTACCCTTAGCTCCATGGATAGAGCACTTGCCTGAGCAATGGGAAAGCCTTGTCAAATTCTTTCTCTCCATCATGCAGAGGAGGGAATTGAACCTGGCTCACTTATATCCCAAGTAAGTGCACTAACCCTTGGGCTAAAAGTTAAAAGGTGGGCAGCAGCAGCACCTCCTCCTGGTTACCTTGAGACAACGCGCTCTCCCTGTGACACAGCTGAGATCAGACAGGCCTCCTCTCTGGAGCTCTCTCAATGTGAATGAGAGGGAGCTGCAGGCAGGACACTCTCTGGGGCTGCCCAGCGTCCCTGAGGCCACGATTATTACTTTCCAGGCACATCAAAAAGTCTGTCTTTCTTGCTCTTGGGCAAGACTGTTGAGGAGCATGTTGCTGGAGGGAGACGTTGGTGGTCAGTCCTTTGTCTGGGTTTACTGTGTGATCTGTAGTTGATGGGACTGATGCGCAGATATTGGTTGGCACTTAGTGATGAGTTTTAAAATGCAAAGAAATAGCTAACTAATAATAGAGATCAGAGCCGGCGCTAGGCATAAGCAGACTAAGCAATTGCTTAGGGCCCTGAGCATCTCAAGGGGGCCCACCATTCATTTTTTATTATGAGAACTTGCTTGATTTAGTATTGGGGGGGGCAAAATTATTCCTGTTAAGGGCCCCCAATGGGTTAGCACGGCCTCCAATAGAGATTGATGAAAAGTATTGAAATCTGAGAAGAGCCCAGGCAGGAGGGAGAAGTAGAGGCAACAGAATCTCCTCCAGGGAAAGGTAGGCTCAGTGGCGGGCTCTGTGGAAGGTCGGCATGTCAGCCTGGAGGTGCGGAGGGTGTTAGGAGAGCACAACAGGACTTAGTGAAGAAGCCAGGGGCTGCACTCCGTGCTTGGAGCACAGAGTGTTATGAGAACACCTCTAGTCAGTGAGCATTGAACTGTTCATGCACACTGCCCTGAAAACTAGCCCTGAGAAGAAGCCATGTCCAGCCAGATGGATGGGACTCTACCCAGGTTTAGAGAGGCAAGGTGGGTGAGGTAATAGCTTTTATTGGACCAAGTTCTGTCAGCGAGAGAGACAAGCTTTCATGCTTACAGAGGGCTTTTCTTCAGGTCTGATAATCTACCCAGGTTTGTCCATCCTCCAGCATAGAATATCAGGGTTGGAAGGGACCTCAGGAGGTCATCTAGTCCAACCCCCTGCTCAAAGTAGACCAATCCCCAACTAAATCATCCCAGCCAGGGCTTTGTCAAGCCTGACCTTAAAAACCTTTAAGGAAGGAGATTCCACCACCTCCCTAGGTAACCCATTCCAATGCTTCACCATCCTCCTAGTGAAATAGTTTTTCCTAATATCCAACCTAAACCTCCCCCACTGCAACTTGAGACCATTACTCCTTGTTCTGTCATCTGCTACCACTGAGAACAGTCTAGATCCATCCTCTTTGGAACCCCCTTTCAGGTAGTTGAAAGCAGCTATCAAATCCTCCCTCATTCTTCTGTTCTGCATACTAAACAATCCCAGTTCCCTTAGCCTCTCCTCATAAGTCATGTGCTCCAGCCCCCAATCATTTTTGTTGCCCTCTGCTGGACTCTTTCCAATTTTTCCACATCCTTCTTGTAGTGTGGGGCCCAAAGCTGGACACAGTACTCCAGATGAGGCCTGATCAATGTCGAATATAGGGGAATGATCACGTCCCTCGATCTGCTGGCAAGGCCCCTACTTATACAGCCCAAAATACTGTTAGCCTTCTTGGCAACAAGGGCACACTGTCAACTCATATCCAGCTTCTGGTCCACTGTAACCCCTAGGTCCTTTTCTGCAGAACTGCTGCTTAGCCATTCAGTCCCTAGTCTGTAGCAGCACATGGGATTCTTCTGTCCTAAGTGCAGGACTCTGCACTTGTCCTTGTTGAACCTCATCAGGTTTCTTTTGGCCCAATCCTCTAATTTGTCTAGGTCCCTCTGTATCCTATCCCTACCCTCTAGGGTATCTACCACTCCTCCCATTTTAGTGTCATCTGCAAACTTGCTGAGGGTGCAGTCCATGCCATCCTCCAGATCATTAATGAAGATGTTGGGGAAAAAAACGGCCCCAGGACCTACCTTTGGGGCACTCTGCTTGAAACCGGCTGCCAAGTAGACATGGAACCATTGATCACTACCCGTTGAATCCGAAGATCTAGCCATCTTTCTATCCACCTTAGAGTCCATTCATCCAGCCCATACTACTTTAACTTGCTGGCAAGACTAGTGTGGGAGACCGTATCAAGAACATTGCTAAAGTCAAGGAGTAACACATCCACTGCTTTCCCCTCATCCACAGAGCCAGTTATCTCCTCATAGAAAGCAATTAGGTTAGTCAGGCATGACTTGCCCTTGGAGAATCCATGCTGACTGTTCCTGATCACTTTCCTCTCCTCAAAGTGCTTCAAAATTGATTCCTTGAGGACCTGCTCCATGATTTTTCCAGGGACTGAGGTGAGGCTGACAGGCCTGTACTTCCCCAGATCCTCCTTCTTCCCTCTTTTAAAGATGGGCACTACATTAGCCTTTTTCCAGTCATCCAGTTCTAACATACCCAGGCTCCCTATATGCATCTGCCTCAAGATTTGCGAATCACGATGTGTTCCTGTGGGAATTTTTCTAGGCACCCAAAATTTAGACATTGCAACATTCAGCATCAAAACACCCAAGTCCCCTTGTGAATCCAGGCCAAAGTGACTTTCTTCCAGAATAGGTTTCAGAGTGGTAACCGTGTTAGCCTGTATCAGCAAAAATAACAAGGAGTCCTTTTGACACCTTAGAGACTAACAAATTTAAGGTGCCACAAGGACTCCTCATTGTTTTTCTTCCGGAATAATTACTCCACTCACAAAACAAAGTAATTAGTCTGGTGCAAAAGTGACTTCTATCCTGAATAGTGTTCACACAGAGAGCTGTTCCGCACTAGCTGTTCCACAATAACTATGTGGGTCCATTTCACTATGTACACAAGGCTTTATAGCAGAAAAGCTTATGGGGTGACTTGATCCTGGTCTGTAAGTACCTACATGGGGAAAAGATTTCTGATATTACAGGGCTCTTTAACATAGCTGACAGAGAACAGAATTTTCAAAAGCACCTAAGTCCCATTCCAAAGTGAGTGACTTTGAATGAGATTTAGGCTCTTAAGGGCCAGATTTAGAAAGGTATTTAGGTGCCTAAAGATGCAGATAAGCACCTAGTGGGATTTTCAGAAGTGCCTAAGCAGGTTAGATGCCTACCTTTCATTGAAATCAACCGCCATGAATGCCCTGTAACAAATCATTTGTGAGCATTGTTTGCTTTAACTCAGCTTTGCTTAGTGGTGAGAGCTGCTGGATTTGTTTTACTGAATTAAGTGAGACCATTTTTTCCTCTAATACCAGCTTGAGGAAGCCTGTCTCTGCTGCCGCAAGTGGCTTCCTGTTTGACTCACACCTGATAACCCTGCTGAATAAAACAGGCCTTGCACTCTCACAGCAACTGAATGGGGCTGTTTACAATTAGAGCGCATGGGATTCCCAGAAAGAGGCTCAGACCGGACATCCTGAAGCGAAATACCCTGGGTGTCACTGGCTAAAAATAACTGTAGCAGAACAGTCACCAAACAAACAGCAAGAGGAAGCTGCCAGCCTGCTGCTTACAGCTCACAGAACTCCTGGTGCGCACAGGGTGACAAACAAGAGGCCCACAAGTGACTGCTCTTTATGTCTCTGCCCCAGCCATTGGATGTGGTTCAGAGTTATAGCCTGGCGCATGGCAGAGGCCAGTGGTCCCTGTTTCACCTTCCCCTACTTTTTTAGAATCAAAGCAAATAAAACATAAAATCAGCGAAAACCAAGAGCCACAAGCCAATCCAGTTAATGAAACACGCCACAGGAGATGTCTAGAATGGGAGGCTGTGTAAGTGACTGGACCCCATTGAGAGATGAGGACTGTTCTATCAGCCGTCTGCCCATAACTACCATCTATGGGGGGAGGGATAGCTCAGTGGTTTGAGCATTGGCTTGCTAAACCCCAGGTTGTGAGTTTAGTCCTTAAGAGGGCCATTTAGGGACTGGAGTAAAAAAAATCTGTTGGGGGATTGGTTCTGCTTTGAGCAGGGGGTTGGACTAGATGAGGTCCCTTCTAACAATGATATTCTATGATCTCTCAACCCCAAGGGCTTTCTGATCACAGATGTTGCTTGCTCTCAAAACTGCTCCTTCACCAGGGCCTGTTTGGCCCTTGAAGTGAAGGAGCCAGCTGCAGCTAGTGTTTGCCACTCCTTATGGGTCCAAAAGTGGCCACACAATGAAGTGAAAGCCAGAGGTGAACAACAGGTGAGGAGAGTGGACACTGTGCCCACCCAGCATGTGATGTGGAAAAGCCTTATCCTGATCACTTAGCTGCACTGAGTATAGATGGGTCTTGGTCCAGCATGTACAAGAAAGTAATATATAACCCTGAGATGCAGGAACCTCCCCAACCCCATTAGCTTAATTAGCAGAGGAGCTGGCTGAATGTGACTAATATAAACAATTTATGGTGCCATAAAATGGAACCTAATATCAAGTTCTTTGTCAGCCTCAGTGATGCTCAGGAATACCCTGAGCAGGGAGAGAGAGCCAGTGACCAGCGGCTGGATGGACAGATCCCAACGGACAAAGGCTCGTGATTCCCCTTTTATTTAAAAGCAGTGCGGTCACTAATGGATGCACTCTCTGGTGTCAGCAGCATTGCATGCTGTAATGTTATCTGGTGTCTATGATAGATGGGGGCTCCATTACTCATTCGTCTCAGGCTGTAGCAACTTGTGAACTCACGTGTTTGAGCAGTTTAAGCTAGAGATGAGAGCCAGTGCCAGAATTCACATCCAGATCCAGTTTCCCAAAGTTCAGAGGTGGTTGGCTTTAAGTCCCCTGCACTTTATACAATGGGCTGGGCAGTCTCTTTATGTTAACTTCAGCTGGAGTTTGCCTGGCACATACTGTATTTGCAATGGAGTGCTATGTAATTGTATAATGCAGAAGAGAGGAAGTGCTGAATGAGGACTGGGATAGTAGGAAAAATGGGGTACTGCTACACAACTGTTATGCCTTGCAATCTTAAATTTCAGAGGAATCTATGCCCTGGTCTACACTACACACCTATGTCAGTATAACTATTTGTTCAGAGGCATGGTAAATTCACACTGCTGCGAGACGTAGTTATAGTGAACTACCCCCGGTGTAGACAGCACTATGTCAGCAGGAGACCGTCTCCCATGGACATAGCAGCTATAGCCGCTTGAGAAGGTGGAGTACCTGTGCTGCTATAGTGCTGTAAGTACCTAGCTACAGGGGCAGCTGCCATTTTGTGAGGCAGAGTTGACACAGACTGTTACAGAGAAGATGCACACAGTGCTCTCTCATGGAAACTTTACTGGTTCTTTCTTGTTTTGTTGTTTTCCCTTAACCTAAAATAAAATTTCCTCCGACTGAAAGCACACAGTAGCTCTTTGTGTACAGTGAGTCAATTATAAGGAGCCAATTATTTTTTGCAAGCACATTGGGCAAAAGACTTTTCTTTGAATTGTTTGAACAGTGCTGCCTCTTTGAGCAGTAAGAGCTGGTCCAAATTCCCCACGTTTAGATATTTCAAATGAAGTGTATGTGAATTTTCTTGTTTCTTGACCAACTCACAGAGCCCTGACAGGCTGTTTCAATGCTATGGCTGGAAGAGTACCTCAACAATTTTCTCTCTCTTTCAGCAGCCACTTAAGTAAAGAGGTGCATTTGCTCTGTGAGGGTTCAGCCTTCTTATGGGGCTGCTTTCTATTGACTAACATACTGGTGGAGAAATGTACTGGCAGGAATGTTCATGGAAAGTCAATTTGAAGCATATATTAGAGAATATTGCACAAATGCAGAAGGCTACTGGCTGAAAGGAAGGGTGGGCTTGCAGTCAAAGGTGCTGAGCTCAGACTCAGGTGAGCTGGATTCAATTCCTGGCTCTGCTGCCGCATTCCTGTATGAGTGTGAGCAAGTCACTGAATGCATCTGAGCCTCAGCTCCTGTTTGTGAAATGTGAATAATAATGTTTCTTTCCTCAGTCTTGGTAACTGAGACTTAAAGGAATTGGGTGCCATTGACTTGTGTAGATGCTTTAGAAATCTCAGGTCTAGATTGTTAGCTTGTTAGAGCAGAGGCTCTTTTTCACTGTGTGTACATGAAGCAGCCAGCACAATACACTGCAAGTGTGGCTATAATACATATTATAAAAGCACCTTCATTCCCCCCCATAAAAACTGTCACTTGGCTAAAAAAGCTAAATCTGCTTTGGCTGTGTCTGGTCACCTTGAATTCACACTCCTTGAATATTCTAGTGACCAAAAGTGCTGGCAGGAACGTTATGGAACTAGGCCATTCTCAGTGACTCTGAGAATATCTGCAGAAAGACAGTGCAGACCCAGCATTCTCTGGCAGTTTTGTTTTATTTTGAAACCTGTTGGTCCCCAGCCGGGTGAGAGCATAAAATAAAAGGATGCGAGATAAACCCACTCGTGCTAGAGAGCGAGCCAGTGACTGAGGCGGCACAGGGTCAGGTGCCGTCATTCTGAAACCGATCATGGAAATTACACGAGAAGAAAAAAGGTAGAGAGCAGGGCTCAGGCTCCTCGCAGCTCAGCGTGCAGACCACACTAAAGGGCTGCCGTAACTGAGCAGTGTGAGATGCACACAGGGGAGAGAGAGACAGAAAGTCGAAGGAGGACAAGCCAGCACAGTCCTCCGCTGTAGCCGGACAGATGAGCACGGGCAACAAAGGTAATGGCAAAATACCCTTCTCAACTCACCTTCTGTGTATAATTGTACCAAGGTGACTGCTTCCCTCCTCCAACACTTCCCCCACTGTCTCTCTCTTAGATGTGTTTCTATAGTGACTGTCACTGTGGTATCTAAGCATGGAGGCCTTTAGCAATAACCTGATGCAAGTTGTTAGGAAGCAGCAGGCGAACTGGCTGTGATGTGGTATGGATGGTGGTCTTCATGCTGTTTTTTTGGGTTTAAAACATTTAATTTGCATCCTTCTTTCTTATTATTGATCCAGACCCTGATGTCTGAGAGGCTGCTCATAAACTCTACAAAAAAGCTATGGTGTACAGTGTCCTGGAGTGGGTAGGGCTCTGGGATGAAGCTAGGTTCAGCGCATATTGCATAGTCTGCTTATATCTCTGTCATCTTAGAAGTGCATTAACAGCCTCAGTCAATGGTTATTGACTACTGTGAGTTATGGGTCTGTCCTTGAGCCAAAGAGACTTAAGGGCCTATGCTGACAGATGAGCTGCTCCCTCCTCCTGACAGCATTAAACTCAGAGCTCACAGCACTGAGCCGGTAGCTGGGGTACTTGATTAGCTGCCTCAGGGGACCTGAATTCTCTAAGCCTCAGTTTTCCCATCTATAAAATAGAGATAATGACCCTCCTTGGAGAGGAAAAGGACTAAGTACCATTTTTATCCTGGTGTCCTCCCCTGTCCCTCCTCCCCAGTGGTTATAAAGAACAGTGATAGATTCAGCAGCACACCAGGGTTCATGTTACTTTGCATCACATATTCAGGGCAAGGTTGGGCTTTTCACCCCCAGAATCAGGAAACTGAGAGGCATGGTTGCTCTGACAACTTTTACTCTGCCCTCTTGTGTGCTGGCATTTCAATGCCACCAGAGCCCATAGCACTGTTGGGCAAATAATATCTGGACAAACACAGATTAACTCCAGGACAAAAACCAGGATCTGTGTTGACTGGAGCACAATATCAGGTTACAAGGGTTCCTAGAACAGTGAGTATTAACCTTTCCAACCCTGGCCCATATCAGGTGGTTTGGCCAGGAAATTAAGACCATTTCCCCACTACTCCTCCAGTGAGTCTATCATTCCATTTCAGATGTGCCTGCTCTCTTCCACTCTTTCTTCACATCCCCTAGTACTGTCTCACTTCTCCAGGTTCTTCCTAAGATCCTAAGTTACCCTGAAAGCCCCCTCTTCCAATTCTCTCTCCCACTCCTTCCCCATGATTTCTTCACTGAGTAGCATGCTGATTTCCTCCCACAGCCCAGGCTCCAGGCTGTGCTCTGGACTCCTTCACCCTGAGACTACCTCCCTCCTGGGACCACCCAGGCAATGAGTGAGCAAAGGGAGCCTGAGGAACCTCCATGTCTTGTATACGTGGGATTGTAGGCCAGCTAAGATTGTCAGCTGTACCAGTACAGTTCTATCACCATTAATATTCATAGGAATATAGGACTTGCTAGACTAGAAGCCATGAATAATCTAGCCCAATATTCAGTTTCAGACAGTGGCCAGTACCATCTGCTTCAGATGAAGATGCAGAAAAACCCACAACAGGCAAAACCATCTTGCAACCCTTATAAAAAATACTCCACTGTTCTTCAAACCTCAGCAGTATCATTAGAGTATTTGTTAGATTTTTACTGTAGGATACTGCAGTACATTTTCTACAAGAAGAACCCATCCAAGGCTGTGTCTACACTGCAGTTTCATCAGTAAAACTTTTATTGGTCAGGGGTGTGAAAAAACACACTCTGACCAACAAAAGGTTTACTGAAGAAAAGCGCCGGTGTGGACAGCACTTTGTTAGTGGGAGATGCTCTCCCACCGACAAAACTATTACCCTGTGTTAGGGGTGGTTTTATTTTGTCAGCAGAAGAGCTCTCCTGCCAATAAAGAGTGGCTACACGGCATACCTTATAACAACACTGCTGTAGTACAGCTATGCCGCTGTAAGATATGCAGTGTAGACATAGCCTAAGATCCATGTTCTCACTCTATGTGGCATCCATGACTTCTGAGTAAGGAACACAGGAGAGCAGCTATCTCAATGTAACATGCAGTGTGAGAAAGAAAAGCAGCTGTTTTCACAAGCTAACTCCAAAGACACTACCAGTTTCTTCCAAACTTCCCGAAAAACCTCACCTGTGGGCTGATCCTACCTAGAGGTTGAAAACATGGTTGTAGCAGCTCCTGTATCCTTAACTATGGAGTGCAAGCAAAGCCTAAAACCCAAAGTAACTCCATCTGCACATTAGAACCAGGAGCAGTAAGGTCTAGATTTTTAAAGGTATTTAGGCGTTGCACCACTTGGTGTTGCAAAGCCTAACTAATTTAGGAGACTAAATCTTATTTTTAAAGGGATTTAGGTGCTTAGGAGCACTTGGGCATTGGGTGTTCAGCACTGCAACACATAAATACCTCTAGAAATCTGGGAAACTGCACTGTTATGGCCTGAGCCGGCAATCCTTTACTCACAGGCTTAGACCCACCTTACAAAGCAGTTGTCTTGCTTTTGATGGGATTCCCTGCATGAATCAGGATTACACATCAGCAATCTTTGGTTACTAGTGTATGTATTAGTGCAGTGAATGTGTAGGTATCTGTTCGTATGTGTGTATCTGCATAGACATGGACATGCAGGAGAAGTCTACCTGCTTGGATTTGCATGCATGCGGGATTCTGTGTGCACACATTTGTGTATCAGAGCTCAAAGGCTGTGTGGATGAGTGATTAGCCATACCTATTCTGCCTTATTAACAATTAACTAACAAGCTCTGTTTGTGCAGTGTTGTCAATTTGCATATTCTTGGCTTTTCTTAAAGCTTCAGCTCTTGGAGTCATGGGATTTTGTGAGAATTTCAACTTTTGTGAAAAAATTAACTTCAAGTTCTTTGGACTTCAGAGAACAGTTTGAAAACATGATCCAAGTACCCTCTCAGTATTCAGGAACCAGAAAGCAAATGGAAAGAGCCCAACATATTTGGAGTCTCATGATTTTTAAGCTAGTTTTGAAGGCATAAGTGTTTTGGGTGCTTGGTGTTGTCAATACAGTGGGTGATAATACGTCCTGAGCATTTCTATTCTGGGGGGAGGGGTGCTTCTCTGTGCAGGGGCTGTCCTTAGGGTTTGAGCCCCAAGTCCTTTCCCTCTAGCATGTGCCTTTTGCATCCACTCAGTCAGTCACTGCTCATTGCCGGGCCTGGAGGGCTCTGCAGTCCATTCCATTAGCTCAGCAAGAGAGTATGTTTCACTGAGGATTGATTTATACAAAAAGAACACAGACCCTAGCAGGAGATGAGTGACTCAGTAGCTGAGACTGCCAACAAAGCAGAGGGTGCCCTAGGACAGACACAGCTCACTGAGCAGGGAGTTGGACTAGATGACCTGCTGAGGTCTCTTCCAACCCTGATCTTCTATGATTCTATGAGTGGAGATCAGGGTGAAGCTGGGAAGGAGCTCAGCCCAGAGTGGTAGATGCAAGTGCTGCCATGCAGGAGCTCAGGACCACTGGATTTCTACACCTGGCTTCAGACCAAGCAAATGACTATCCCACCTGTGAGAGATGCTCTCTGCAGCCTAGGGATCCAGTGGAACTGGACAAACAGCATCCCACATAGGAGGGGCTGTGAAGTACACAGCTGCAGCTGAGCCACCAAAGTGCTAAACTCTCCCAGAAATGTGAAGCCAGCAAACCAAGTTCAGAGAGGAGGAAAGCCTAGGGAATTCTGCCAGCTGTGTGGTAAATGGAGCTAAGTGAATAATTGATTTTTCAGTCTGATGACTGAACTAAACTATCCCCCACCTCCCTGTCCCGCAAAATCATCCAGTGTTGAACAAAATGTTTCATTTGACGCAAAACATTTTCTGTTGTGTTTTCCCGTGGTTTATACCCTTTAAGTGTTTAAATAAATCAAGCCAAATTTTGAAATGAAACGTTTCAAAACAAAAAGTTGAATTTTTTTCAGTTAGTTTGGCTGGAACTATTCGCTGTCTTCTACCCAATTTCACAAATATTTTCAGTTGACCCAAAACTGCATTTTTTGCCAAATAAACTATTTGTCAAAAAAAATTCACTCAGCTGCAGTGATAGCACAATCTCCACCCCCCTCTAGGCCCTGGCCCATCCACTGCCCCCAACTACAGCATGCTCACATCTCATATTGTTCCCTTGTCTGATTCACCTCTTGGCCTGGTCCCAGTTCCCTTTTCCTTGTTGTTTTACATGGTTTCCTTTGTTTCATGAAAAGCCTGTTTTAAAACCAGACTAGAGTCTAAGGGCTGGTCTCCGCCAGCGGTTCTCAACCAGGGGTGTGTGTATCCCCAGGGGGTATATCAACTCATCTAAATATTTGTCTAGTTTCACAATGGGCTACATAAAAAGTGCTAGCGAAGTCAGTACATACTAAATTTCATACAGACAATGACTTGTTTATACACAAGTACAATATTTATGTTCCAATTTATTTATTTTATAATTATATGGCAAAAATGAGAACGTAAGCAATTTTTCAGTACTAGTGTGCTGTGACATTTTTTGTATTTTTATGTCTGATTTTGTAAGCAAGTAGATTTGAAGTGAAGTGAAACTTGGGGGTACACAAGACAAATCAGATTCCTGAAAGGGGTACAGTAGTCTGGAAAGGTTGAGAGCCACTGGTCTACACTATATAGTTAAGTCAACATAAGGCAGCTTATGTCGACCTAATTATGTCAGTGTCTACACTACAGCCTTCCTCCCACCAATGTAAGTGCTTCCCACTGATGTAAGT
The DNA here is from genome assembly GCF_025201925.1 of Gopherus flavomarginatus. Taxonomy (NCBI): domain Eukaryota; kingdom Metazoa; phylum Chordata; order Testudines; family Testudinidae; genus Gopherus; species Gopherus flavomarginatus. The sequence continues at coordinate 19,356,550 of NC_066632.1, read as the reverse complement.
GCCCTTCTATGCCAACATAATAATGCCACCTCCATGAGAGGTGTAAGTCTTATGTCAGTATATCTAGGGCGATGCAATGTCTGTGTAGACAATGTGACCTTACATCACTTGTCTTGTCAATTTCATGTCAGGAGCTGAGAAATTGACAAGAAAGCCAGGCAGCTAGATTCCAGCTGCCTGCTGCTCCCTGGAGAGCTGGGTGGCTAGACCCTGCTCCCGGCTGGGAGTCAGGTCGAGAAACCTGAATGGGACCCCTCCCTGCCCACTCCCCATCAGGAGCCAGGCAGTCTTGTCAATTAGGGGAGAGAGGCTGAACCCAGCTTGGAATCGATGACCTAAGGGGCTACTAAAGAGCTGGACGTGTCATCAGGATCTGCCACAAACCATGTCACTGGGTCAGAAACTCCCTGGCACACTGTAAAATGGCTAATAGGTTTTCAAAAGCTGAGAATTGTGATCACTGGCTCAAGAGCACTTTATGTAACCAGAATGTCATGCTTCTCTGTACTAGATGTGGACTGGTGACAAAGCTTGCTTATACACCCCAGATGTGTTGATCACAGTATCCTTCAGTGGTCTGCCAGGTATGGCTGAAGTCTATTTATATACGGTATTTTACACACAGTGCCATCTAATGGCTGAGTAATATAATACAATTTAGCATTCTATTACATCTCCCCCTTTATGTCCTACATTCCTGCCTTTTACAATATTTACACTATCACAGTTGTGTAAAGTTCAGTATGTATCACTCTGTTAAGTGTCTCTGGATTGTACTGGTTTTCTGCTTACACAACCCAAACACATAACAACTTGCTCATCTGGCTGTCCATTAGTTGCAATGACTGACTGTGGTTAGTTTGGAATCCTTGAGTCTACTTCTTGTTCTGCATCTGCTATCTATAGCATTTAATCTGTTAATTGTTTTTTCTGAGGAACAAACTGTAGATGTCAATGGTTTCTGTTGAACTCTCCACCATCGGTCTCAACCACATATGATCTGGGTGCTGAATTCCTTTTCCTTACAACAGCTGGAGTTGTCCATCCTTTTTCTCCATCCAATTTGACATGAACATGGTCACCAGGTTCTAGACTTGGCAGTTCTCTACATGACAGCTGTTGTAAAAGTGTGCATAAGCTCTTTTAGCCTTTTTTTCAGATTTGGCTTCTCTCTTCATGTCTGGCCACTTTGGAGATAATTTTTGTTCCAAAGATGGAACAATAGTTCTGAGTTTTCTTCTCATATGGAGTTGTGCTGGGACATATCCAATACCTGCTATTGGTGTTGATCTGTAACTCAGAAGAGCAAGGAATGGATCTTCTTGCACTTTCTTGGCTGTCTATACAGCTCTCTCAGCCTCTCCATTCATTTGTGTGTAATGTGGGTTGCTAATAATATGATCAAAATCATATTTTGTTTGGAATGACTTAAATTCTGCTATCATGAATTATGGTCTACTGTCCGTCACTAGTTGTTCTAGAATACCAAAATAAGTGAAATGCACTTCAGTTTCTTGATAACACTGCAACATGTTATGTCTTTCAAATTCATTATGTCTATATACCTGGGAAAATAGTGCATAATGATTAGGTAGTGATGTTCTCTGAATTTGCATAAATCTGCACCTAGTCTCTTCCAAGGTCAATCTGGTAGGGGTGTTTTTACACTCTATGGTTCAGTATTGTCGCTTACGTTGATTTCTACTGGATCTCTTTTCAAAAGTCCAATATCATCAAACTTTTCATTGAGCTCTTCCACTTTTCTCCTTAGGCTGCCACATTGCAGCTGAAAAGGGTCTTTGTCTTTGATCCTTTGATCACATGCACTCTGAATGCAAAGATGTAGTTTTTGTAATTTGTTTCTCCAGTGAACAGGCCCATGCAGCTCAGTATACCTGCAAGTCTAGTTAGAGCTGGGTCAGGTAACTTCGGCTCCAGGAGGGGTTGAAAGTTACTTTAAGTCCCTTCTGAGAATGTCTAATACAGTGAATGCTTATGGGAAGGGGGTAGGTTTAGAAGATAAAAAAAGAGCAAGTTAAAAATCACTTAGAAAAGTTAGATGCTTGCAAGTCACCAGGCCCTGATGAAATGCATCCTAGAATACTCAAGGAGTTAATAGAGGAGGTATCTGAGCCTCTAGCTATTATCTTTGGAAAGTCATGGGAGACAGGAGAGATTCCAGAAGACTGGAAAAGGGCAAATATAGTGCCCATCTATAAAAATGGAAATAAAAACAACCCAGGAAACTACAGACCAGTTAGTTTAACTTCTGTGCCAGGGAAGATAATGGAGCAAGTAATTAAAGAAATCATCTGCAAACACTTGGAAGGCGGTAAGGTGATAGGGAATAGCCAGCATGGATTTGTAAAGAACAAATCGTGTCAAACCAATCTGATGGCTTTCTTTGATAGGATAACGAGTCTGTGGATAAGGGAGAAGCGGTGGATGTGGTATACCTAGACTTTAGTAAGGCATTTGATACGGTCTCACATGATATCCTTATCGATAAACTAGGCAAATACAATTTAGATGGGGCTACTATAAGGTGGGTGCATAACTGGCTGGATAACCATACTCAGAGAGTAGTTATTAATGGTTCCCAATCCTGCTGGAAAGGTATAACAAGTGGGATTCCGTAGGGGTCTGTTTGGGGACCAGCTCTGTTCAATATCTTCATCAACGACTTAGATGTTGGCATAGAAAGTACGCTTATTAAGTTTGCAGATGATACAAAACTGGGAGGGATTGCAACTGCTTTGGAGGACAGAGTCAAAATTCAAAATGATCTGGACAAATTGGAGAAATGGTCTGAGGTTAACCGATGAAGTTCAATAAAGACAAATGCAAAGTGCTCCGCTTAGGAAGGAACAATCAATTTCACACATACAGAATGGGAAGAGACTGTCTAGGAAGGAGTATGGCAGAAAGAGATCTAGGGGTCATAGTGGACCACAAGCTAAATATGAGTCACCAGTGTGATGCTGTTGCAAAAAAAGCAAACGTGATTCTGGGATGCATTAACAGGTGTGTTGTAAACAAGACACGAGAAGTCATTCTTCCGCTCTACTCTGCGCTGCTTAGGCCTCAACTGGAGTATTGTGTCCAGTTCTGGGCACCGCATTTCAAGAAAGATGTGGAGAAACTGGAGAGGGTCCAGAGAAGAGCAACAAGAATGATTAAAGGTCTTGAGAACATGACCTACGAAGGAAGGCTGAAAGAATTGGGTTTATTTAGTTTGGAAAAGAGAAGACTGAGAGGGGACATGATAGCTGTTTTCAGGTATCTAAAAGGGTGTCATCAGGAGGAGGCAGAAAACTTGTTCACCTTAGCCTCTAAGGATAGAACAAGAAGCAATGGGCTTAAACTGCAGCAAGGGAGATTTAGGTTGGACATTAGGAAAAAGTTCCTAACTGTCAGGGTAGTTAAACACTGGAATAAATTGCCTAGGGAGGTTGTGGAATCTCCATCTCTGGAGATATTTAAGAGTAGGTTAGATATATGTTTATCAGGGATGGTCTAGACAGTATTTGGTCCTGCCATGAGGGCAGGGGACTGGACTCGATGACCTCTCGAGGTCCCTTCCAGTCCTAGAATCTATGAATCTATGAGATGACTGTGATGTCATCTCCAGAGTCAAGTTTCAAGGCCATGGTCTTGCCATGAATATTCAGTTTCACTCTCCAGGCAGGTTCTACGTCATCACAAGTGATCAATCCCAGAAACAATGGCTCTTGATTGTTTGTAATATGAGTCTACTCCCTGAGTGCTTTGGTGCAGCAAACCTATACAAAATGTCCATATTTCATGCAATTATTATACTACGCACCTCTAGCTGGACATACATCATCTCTTGGGATATGACTCTTTTCCACACTTTGTGTGTCTAGGCTGGACTTTTTCCCTCTTAGTCTGGGAGTTCTCTTTCCTTGCCTAGGAGGTTTTATGATGACTTTTAACAATCAATGTCTGTTTATAGCTTCTACGCTTGTTTCAGGTTTCTCAAGTTGCTCCTGCCTGCTGTTTGACTAAGTCTAACTGCTTTGCTATCTGTTTAGCTGTAAATAGTTTAAATAGTAGCCACAGTACAAATTTTTATCTGTTAACTCAGTAACCAGCCTGTCTCTGATATTTTAACGTTTTGCATTCCCCAAATCAGTTTTCAGCCAATGTATTCAGAGCTCTTATATAACACTTAATATTTTCCCCTGGTTCTTGAATTCTCTGGTGAAAATATGCTCTTTCATAAACCGCATTTCTCTGAGGTGTAAAGTATGCATCAACATAGCCAGAACCCTTTTATAGTCATCTTTGTGACTGTCCTCAGTAAAATCAAAGAATTTAAAGATATGCTCTGCCTGCTACTGCATAGTATAAATTAAAGAAGATACCTGTATATCTCCAGTTTCTTAATGAAGTTTGTTTGCAATGCAAACAATTGCAAAATATTCTCTGTCCATTTTGAAAGTTTGTCAAAGCTAAAGTTTTCTGGTCACTGAATGGCAAGTAGATGAGATCCTATAACCTTTATAGTTTTGTTCTTTCTGTTTGCAACTTTTTGCTGTTTATTCTGTTTCTCTTAGTTTACTCCTGACACCATGTCATGCTCCTTTGTACCAGATATGGACTGGTTATAGAATTTGCTTGCACTCAGCAGATGTATTCATCATATGATCCTTTAATGCTCTGCCAGCTATGGTTGAGGTTAATTTACATTACATATTTTACACACAGTACCTCCTAGTGGCTGAACAGTGTAGTACAGTTCAGCATTCCATTAGACAGAGATCACCAAGCTACCCACTTGGCTTCAGAGTAGGGTGACCAGACGTCCTGATAAAATCAGGACCATCCCCCATCTCAATATTTAGGCATTTGTCTCGATATTTCATGGTACTCCTTTTTTTTTTTTTTCCTCCGCTGGCAGCAATTGGCACTTTTTTTTTTCTCCACTGGCGACCTCCCTCCCCCCCATGTGTCCCAATATTTTCTTCCTCTCGTCTGGTCACCCTATTTCAGAGCCAGAACTCCAGCGTCACCCACAAGGTTCACACTGCTACTGTTAGTATGCTACCTTGAACCCTGCTAGTGCAAGTCTGTCTACCTGTGCTGGGAAGTTCGCGCCAAGCTGCAATGTCGACATCACCCTAGAGACCCCAGAGCTTGTGTCGCAGCTCAAAATTGTTACCTCAAACTGCAGCTGCTCCTCCAGCTCTAACCCTTGCACCTGAACCTCTGCTCTCTGTGAACCACTTTGAGTGGCACCATGACAGGAGAGTAACATTTGGGGGGCATGACCCCACATTCTGCCCAGTGGTTGCACTGAGGAGGACCAATCTCGGGAGGGAAGTGGGGCAAACAGGGTCAGTGCTGAATCTTGGGGGCTGAGATCTAGAAGAGGAAGTGAGGATTTCATTCCCATTCTGAGCAGCAGTGACATTAGCCCTGGAGCAGGATCTCTTGTTTCCAGTCTGCTTATACTGTACTCTTGTAGGAGTGAAGTCAGGCCTGGCACAGGGTGGTATGTCACTTCCAAAGTTTCCTTCTCTTGCTCTGGGGGCTAGAAACTGAAGCCATCAGAGCTTTCAAGTGTGAAATGGAAAAACTAGATCAATTTGACAAAGAGCAAATCCCCCCTCCTCTTTGAGCACTGGCCACAAGCCCTCCCTGCTACGGGGTAGCTGCTGCTTTTACTTCTCTGTGTTGGAGGCTGATCATGGAAATCATAGAATATGAAGGTTGGAAGGGACCTCAGGAGGTCATCTAGTCCAACCTCCTGCTCAAAGCAGGACCAATCCCCAACTAAATCATCCCAGCCAGGGCTTTGTCAAGCCTGACCTTAAAAACCTCTAAGGAAGAAGATTCCACCGCCTCCCTAGGTAACCCAAATAGGCCATTGCTTTGTACTCAAAGGTGCAGCAAGAGTGTTTGACCAACACGGGTATTTGTTCACACCATTTACGTGCAGGGGACCCTGTTATATGATGGGCTGTGTTGGAGCTGGCATTTTTACTAGGCTAAGGAGATACGTGTTTTGCCAGAGACTAAATTAATGCTGAGGAGGCTAGTTCATGCAGAAAGCTGCTTTCCTTATTCAAAATCACACCCAGTAGGTCTATAGCACTTTGCAGCCCTTTAACGTGTGTGGGCAGTGGGATAATATATCAGCCGTTTTTCCAGATATGGAAAGTGAGACACAGAGTGATTTTTCCCAAGCAGCAGAACTGAGATTTGAGCTCAGGAGTTGTGCACATCTTCTCCCCATAGCTGTCTTATGGGGTAGGGACAAGCTTGCAACAACAAACTGATTCTTAGCTTATCCCTGAGCTTGTTGGGGAAGCTTGGAACAGGGCCATTGCAAGCTTTGTCATGGGGAGATCTGAGCAGATAAAACAAAGGGCCTCTGGAGCTGGCCTGCTTGCTGAAGACTGTTTCTTTATGGGTGGGGTGTGTCTGTCTAATGGCACTTGGGCTTGTCCTTGGGCAGGTTGTGTGATCATCTCTCCTGCTGTCCTTTGGATTTGACTGGTTGGCTCTTTTCCTTAGGCCCAATTTTCCAAGTGTCCACTAATAATGGGTGTCACAGTCTTTGGGAGCCCAAGCTGGGATACTGTGGGCCTGTTTTCCAGAGATGCTGAATTCCCCTAGCTCCCACTAACTTCAGTTGGAGTTATGGCTATTCAGCACTGGACCTAAAAATAAAATGAAGCCCCAAAGTCAGCAGCTACTTGTTGGCATTGGAGCCCCTAGTGTTCTGTATTTGGGTTTATAGTAAGATGCATCCTGAAGTCCCTAGGGATACCTTTGGGATGGATTCCATTACAAGTGCATATAAAAGAAATGGAATGTTTCAAAGATAGCCATGGATGTTACAAGTGAGCCAGGAATTCCACAGTCCTTCCCCCTGAGCAACTCTGAGGAGGAGATGGAGACACCGGTGACCTTGGGTATCTTTCTCTCTGTGGCCGTGGACACTGCCAGTGTCCCTCCATCTATGATAGCACCTTGGGTCTTGTCTGCCACTGCAATTTCACCCTAGTTCGTCTTCTGAAATGTAGGATTTCTGAGACTCATGTGAGACAAGCTCAGCCAATCGACAGTCCAGTGCTGTGTTGTCATTCTGAGCTTGGGTTATTTGTGAGAGGAGGAGTTGGTGCCCAAACTGACCTCATTTGGAGGATTAGGCATGCGAGAGTAACCTATCTGGTCAACGGGTTATATGTCCCTCTTTAGCAGCTGGACAATGAGACAATGAGTCTGCTACTGCCCCAGTTAATGGGACAACTCCTTTAACTCAAGCAGTAGGAACACCTGCTGCTTGTGCTGAAGGTCTCAGTGAGTTCAGACTACTGACAACTTTGCAGGGGCTAGCTGCACCAGGACTGGCAGATCAGGACCCTCTTTTGTTTCTCTCTCCCATGCTCATTTTAAAGTAAACGCTGTGGGCTGATCTGTACATACAGGCCCTGGACACCCTCCCTGGTATTTGTTTAGTGCCTGTGGGCAGAAGCTGGCATCTGAGACTTCCTGATGCTTTCATCAAGTTGCATGGGGTGTTTCTGCTAGCTGCTGCTGTGGCCAAGGCTGTTCTGCTTAGCCATATGTTTTCTTTCAGGTCTCCAGATACAGATTTCCAACCATGTTGCCAGTTACATATGTCATGGTATAAATCCCCACTCTGAACCTTAGAGTCCAAAAGATGGGGTACCAGCATGAATTCCTCTAAGCTTAATTACCAGCTTAGATCCTGTAGTGCTGCCACCAACCAGGACTTGAGTGCCTGGTACACTCTGGTCCCCCCAAAACCTTCTCTGGGGACCCTAAGACCCAGACCCCCTGGATCTTAACACAAGGAAAGTAAACCCTTTCCCCCACCGTTGCCTCTCCCAGGCTTTCCCTTCTTGGGTTACCTTGGAAGATCACTGTGATTCAAACTCCTTGAATCTTAAAACAAAGGGAAATGCACCTTCCCCTCTCCTCTTTCTCTCCCTGTCTCCCACCAATTCCCTGGTGAGTACAGACTCAATTCCCTTGAGCCTCAACAAGGGGAAAAAATCAATCAGGTCTTAAAAAAGAAAAGCTTTTAATAAAAGAAAGAAAAAAGTAAAAGTTGTCACTGTAATTAAGATGGTAAGCATTACAGGGTCTTTTAGCTTATAGACACTAGAGAGACGCCTTCCCCCCAGCACAAATACAAATTAAAATCATTCCAGCAAAATACACATTTGCAAATAAAGAAAACAATCAAAAAGACTAAACCGCCTTTGTACTTATACTTACTATTTGAACAGAAAGTTAGAGAGCCTGTAGGTACGTCTGGTTACTCTCAGAACCCAGACAGAACAACAGACAAACAAACAACACAAAACAAAGACTTCCCTCCACTGAGATTTGAAAGTATCTTGTCTTCTGATTGGTCCTCTGGTCAGGTGGTCCAGGTTCACTGCTTGTAACCCTTTACAGGTAAAAGAGACATTAACCCTTAACTATCTGTTTATGACAACATAGGTCTCTGATGACTGGTTTTTAAGGCAAGTCTAGGCAGATTGGAAGCTATAATATTGGTAAATGCAGATCTACAAGCAACTGCGTGCAGCACAGTAAGCTTGAGAAAAGCTTAGTAAGAAGCATCCTGGAGGAAATGGATCTGGATTTATGGCAGGTTTCTCTTGCTGTCAGCCAAAGAGTTGTGTTAGAGGCAGCAACTGCTAACAACATTAGCATTAGGTGCATTTTAGCAGGTAGATCCTACTCCAGACTACTTTGTCCTGGACTAGGATGGGAAGAATTTACTGGGGTGTGGGAGGGTAAACCGTCCTTTGTTGTGGGTGTGGGAGAGCTGTCATAAACAGATAGCTAAGGGTTAATGTCTCTTTCACCTGAAAAAAAAGTAACCTGAAGCACCTGACCAGAGGACCAATCAGGAAACAGGACTTTTTCAACTCTGGGTGGAGGGAAGTTTGTGTGGGAGTCCTTTGTTCTTGGTTCTTCTGTCTGCCTGTATGCTCTCTCAGCTATGAGGGGATTTCTATTTCCTGCTTTCTAATCTTCTGTTTCCCAGTTGTAAGTATCAAAGATCAGATAGGAATTTATATGTTCTTTTGTATTTACATGTCTATAGTTGCTGGAGTGCTTTGAATTGTATTCTTTTTGAATAAGGCTGTTTATTCATATTTCTTTTAAGCAATTGACCCTGTATTTGTCACCTTAATACAGAGAGACCATTTGTATGTATTTTTCTTTTTTATATAAAGCTTTCTTTTAAGACCTGTTGGGGTTTTTCTTTAGTGAGGAACTCCAGGGAATTGAGTTTGCAGCTCACCAGGGAATTGGTGGGAGGAAGAAGTCAGGGGAAAATCTGTGTGTGTTTGATTTACTAGCCTGACTTTGCATTCCCTCTGGGTGAAGAGGGAAGTGCTTTTGTTTCAAGGACTGGAATTAGAGAGGGTGGACTCCCTCTGTTTAGATTCACGGAATTTGCTTCTGTGCATCTCTCCAGGAACACCTGGAGGGGGGAAGGGAAAAGGTTTATTTCCCTTTGTTGTGAGACTCAAGGGATTTGGGTCTTGGGGTCCCCAGGGAAGGTTTTGAGGGGGACCAGAGTGCCCCAAAACACTCTAATTTTTTGGGTGGTGGCAGCTTTACCAGGTCCAAGCTGGTAACTAGCCTTGGAGGTTTTCATGCTAACCCCCATATTTTGGATGCTAAGGTCCAAATCTGGGACTAAGTTATGACATGAGTGGCAGTGGTGAGATAGATACAATCCAGAAGCCAGTAGGAATATTATATTTTTCTTTTCTCTGCTAGAGGCTTTTTAGCAGAGAGAAACAGTTTGGTTTTAAAAGGGAACCAGAGAGAATTTTTTTTCTGCTCTCTCTGGCAGTTGTGGCTTGCATATTAAGCAAGAAACCATTAAGGAGGTATTAAGGGTCTTTTGTGACAATAGCACTCCCATTGAGAGTCATTACCAGCACTATACACATGCAAATAAAGTGGTTTTTCCGGTTTACTTTACATTGAAAAGACTAGCTAAAGGAAGAAAGGGAAAAAGGCACTGTTGCTAGGCAGACGCCAGGAGGCAACAGAGCCTGCAGTTCAGACAACAAACACCAGAGGGCACCCCAACACAAGAAAACAGGAACCATGCCTTCCAATACAAAAATGGAGGCCAAAGAACAAATCAAAGAAGCTGAACACAGGCGACAACTGGAAAAAAGACAAAAAGAGGTGGAGCTGAAAGAAAAGGAAGAAAGCATCAAACTGGCAGCCTACAAAAGAGAACAAGCAGCCAAAGAGGCAGCCAACAAAAGGAAACTAGAAGAAGAAGAGGTGGCCACCGACGTAAACAAGAAGAAGAAGAGGTGGCACACAGAAGGAAACAAGAAGAAGAAGATGCAGCCCACAAAAGACAGATAGAACTCCAGAGGGAGGCACACCGCCAGACCCTGGAATTAGAAAAGGCTAAGCAACAGGCTCCAGCCAATCCTAACAATCCTCCGCCAATTATGGTTCCACAGCACAGAAAATTTCCCACCTACAAGGCAGGGGATGACACCGAGGCCTTCTTGGAAAATTTTGAAAGAGCCTGTCTTGGGTACCGCATCCCTGAAGACCAGTACATGGTAGAATTGAGGCCACAGCTCAGTGGACCTTTAGCAGAGGTGGCAGCTGAAATGCCTAAGGAGAACATGAACGACTATAAACTGTTTCAAACCAAGGCCAGATACAGAATGGGGATAACCCCGGATCATGCCCGTCGGCGTTTCAGAACCCAAAAGTTAGCAGGTAGATCCTACTCCAGACTACTTTGTCCTGGACTAGGATGGGAAGAATTTACTGGGGTGTGGGAGAGTAAACCGTCCTTTGTTGTGGGTGTGGGAGAGCACATGGTGTGAAAGATCTGGGAACTGAGTGATGGTGATCCAGGACAAGTCGTTTCCCACTTGGTGACACACCCACTTTTGGGTGATAGTTGTCTGAATGTGTGTCCACGTATGCAACTCTGGGGAGCAGGTGTCTACATTGCGTTGTATATCTCTGAGTTTGTGTCTGTTGTGCATGTGTGCTCTTGTTAGGGTGATGATCCTGACCCATTCTATGTAATATTGTAACTGGGTCACACTCACCTCTTGCGAGCTCCCCCTGGCCCAGTGTGTGTGCCTGCACTCTCTTTCAGTTTGTGGTGGGTCTTCAGTGATTCTGCCCTCCGGTCAAGTCATACACAATCTGTCTGATTTGGGGGAGGGATAGCTCAGTGGTTTGAGCATTGGCCTGTTAAACCCAGGGTTGTAAGTTCAGTCCTTGGGGATTGGTCCTGCTTTGAGCAGGGAGTTAGACTAGATGATCTCCTGAGGTCCCTTCCAGCCCTAATAATCTATGATAAATGCAACACAAACCCCTTTTGGGGTACAAGTCCAACAAGGGCCTCTCTTGGTTTGTCCCTACTCCAGAATAGAGCAGAGCCTCTCTCAGGGCCTTTCTGGCCCCAGCTTTTCAGTGGGCCACTATAGTTTAGTTCCCCTTCTGAGGTGCCTTAAAGTCCAGGCCACTTTCCCAGTGGCTGGTGGGGGGAACTTGGGCCCACCCTCTACTCCGGGTCCCAGCCCAGGGACCTTATAGATAGCAGCCATCCACAATGTCTCTTTAAATAAACTGTGTTGCTGCTATAATTGCCTGGCCACTTGCCCATGGTTCCCGCAAATTCTTCACTTTTACCTCAGGGCCTTGTCCTTGTGGAGTCCCTGCAGCCAGTCTGGAGTGCCATCCACTCTTCTTCAGCTCTAGCAAGCAACTGAGCTCACTCTGGCCCTGCAGCTCTTCTTATACTGACCTGCTGGGTCCTGATTAGCTGCTTCCCACACAGCCACTCTAGGCAGCTTGGGGACCTCTCTACTGCCCTTTTCTGGGGCAGGGTGTGGCAGGACCAGAAGACCTCCAGCAGGGGGCCTCAGGGCCTAGTCCACCCTGTCACAAATATATAACAAATGGAAGAATGGGGAGCATGGTAATAATGAATATAAATCAGAAGTTAGGAATTGTAGTAAATTGATAAAGGAATCAAAAGGACACAAGGCAACATCTATGATCAGCAGAGCTAAGGACAATAAGAAGAAGTTTTAATGGTATTAATATATTATTAGATGAAAATGGTAGAATTATCAGTAGTAATGCAGAAAAGGCAGAAATGTTCAATAAATATTTCTGTTCTGTACTTGGGGGAAAAACAGATGATGCAGTCTCATCATATGGGAATCACAAAACTCTTTCCATTCCACTAGTATCTCTGGAGGATAGTGAGCAGAATCTACTACAGTTAGACATTTTTAAATCAGCAGGTCCAGATAACTTGCATACAAGAGTTTTAAAAAAGCTGGCTGAGGGCTCACTGGACCGTTAATGTAGGACTAGTCTACACTACCGCAGTAAATAGATCTAACTTCTGCAACTGTGAATAACATAACTGAAGTTGACGTAGTTAAATCCACTTGCCACAGTGGCTACACTGCGCTTTGTCAATGGGAGAATGTCTCTTATTGACTTCCCTTACACTTCTCGCAGAGGTGGAGTACACAAATTGATGGGAGAGTGCTCTCCCATTGATTTAGCATGTCTTCACCAGACCTGCTAAATCGACACTCGCTGCATCGATTGCAGCACTGTTGATGTACTGGTAAGTATAGACATGCTCTAAGTCTTGGAGCATTAAGGAAGTTCCAGAAGACTGGAAGGAAGCTAATATTCCAGTTTTGTAAAAGGGTAAATGTGATGACCCAGATAAATAGAGGCATGCCATCCTGCCATCAACCCAGGACAAGACAATGGAGCTGGTGATACGGGACTCTATTGATAAGAATTAAAGGATGTAATGTAATTAATGCAAATCAACATGGATTTATAGAAAATAGATCTCATCTTTATTTTTATGACATTATAAATTTGGTTGATAGCATAATAGTGTTGGCATAATAGACTTAGACTTCTGTAAGGCATTTGACTCAATATCGAACAACATATTGATTTAAAAAACTATAAAAAGATATATATTTAACATGGCACACATTAATGGATTAAGAACTAGCTAACTGTTAGATCTCAAAAAGTAATTGTAAATGGGGAATCATCATCAAGCGGGTGTGTTTCTAGTGGGATTCACAGGGATGGTTCTTGCCCCTACACTATTTTGCATTTTTATCACAGATCTGGAAGAAGACATAAAATCATCACTGATAAAGTTTGCAGATAACACAGAAACTGGGAAAGTGGTAAATAATGAAGAGGACAGGTCACTAATTCAGAATGATCTGGATCGTTTGGTAAGCTGGGCTCCAGACCGGCTCCAGGCACCAGCTGAGCAAGCTCCTGCTTGGGGCGGCAGAGTCTACGGGGCGGCATTGCGCCCAAACCTAGTGCGGCACAGCCGCCTTTTTTTTTTTGCTTTTTTTTCACTTCTCCAGCCGCCCTGTAGGGGTTTTTTGTTTTGTTTTTCCCCTGCTTTGCCGGCTGCGCTGTTGTTTCCACCCCCGCCCCCACTTTGCTGCTCCAACCTTGTGGTTTTTGTGTTGTTCCCCCCCCTTTGCCGCTCCAGCCATGCCGTGCCCCCTCCCCGCTTTTCTGCTCCGGTGGACCTGCCCCCCCTTCTTTTTTTTTTTTTTTAAGCTTGGGGCAGCAAAAAAGCCAGAGCCGGCCCTGGCTGGGCTCAAGCAAACAATATGCATTTGAATATGGCTTAATGTAAATGTGTACGGTTAAGAACAAAGAATGCAGGCATACTTACTGAATGGAGGTCTCTATCCTGGGAAGCAGTGACTGAAAAAGATTTGAGGGTCATGGTGGATAATCAGCCAAACAAAAGCTCCCAGTGAGATGCTGTGGCCAAAAAAGCAAATGCAATTCTGGGATGCATAATTCTCAAGTAGGAGTAGAAAGGCTATTTTATCGCTATATTTAGCACTAGTATCTGTTGCTGAAATACTGTGTCCAGTTCTGGTTTCCACAATTCAAGCATGATGTTGATAAATTGGAGAGGACTCAGAGAAGAGCCATAAGAATGATTAAAGTATTGGAAAACATGTCTTATAGTGACTGAGCTCTTTGAGTTTATATATTTAGCTTAACAAAGAGACGGTTCGGGGATGAATTAATTACACTGTATAAGTATCTACATGGGGAACTGTGACATACCAGGATACAATCTAAACTAATGAGCAGCTGTGTCACCCCTGACCTGAAACCCTGGGTGCCTTACAATGCCTTCCCGAAGTAGCTCCTACCTGGCCTGCTCATAAACAGCCTACCAGCATGCAGGTCACACCCGGAGTGTCTATGTGTAACTGCAGCCATCCAGCCACTCTTGGGTTACATTCTGGTTTTCACTAGAGTTGGTTATACTGCAGGATGACCCAACTCACACCCCAGTTTTACATTGTTCCCCAGAAATGTATGTCCTGTAATGCCCAGCCCTCTCTTGGACAATACAACAATATATTAAGTCTGTTATTTCTTTAAAAGGAACACTATGAACACAACTTGTCACCCAAAATGAAGTTTCCTAGACACTTCAATTTAAACACATTGAATTAGATAAAACATTAAAACAAGCTTATTAACTAGAAAGAGAGAGATTTTAAGCAAATACAAGTAATGACGCATAAAAGTCAGAAATGATTACAAGAAAAATAAAGATAAAATGCAACTGGTGCCTAACTGAACACACAGTTAAATTCAAAGCAAAGTTTTTTCACCATGTGCTTTCAGCAGCCTTATTGACCAAACTTCTTAGGTCAGGACCCCTTCTCCCAGAATCCCATTAATGCTTCCTTTATCTCTTCAGGTGCCATGAATGTGACAGGCCAGGAGAGTAGGGGTTGCTGTGGTGTGTTTGCATCTCCTTTTTATAGTTTTAGTTCCCCTCTTGAAAAACATTTGCAGCTGGGTACCAGGAGACAAAATGTCTATGTGGAAGGATGTTCCCTGATGCTTTTTCCGCACCTGTTTAAACTTTCTTTGTTTCCCCCTTCCTGCTTGATGATTCTGTTTACTGCTATATGCAAATTAAGTGGAGCAAACATTACTTTGTTTGAGACAGACCTGTTTGCCAACTTTTCTTTGGGTTGGGCTGTGGGATTTGGGACATGTGTCAATAACATACAGAGGTATCTTATAACTTCACATACAATGTGGCCACACACATTTTATTAGGGCAGTGGCAACCAGCAAATTATGAGTTTTCAAATGATACCTCACAAGGTATACTTTGAACAAACTAATAATTTTTTAGGGTATGAATAATGGGTGCATTCTGTCACAGGAACAAATATTTAATAATGGGATCTTCAGTTTAACAGAGAAAGTTCTAACTATCCAAGGGCTGGAAGTCGAAGCTGGAAAAATTCAGACTGGAAATAAGGTTAAAAGTTTTTAACCGTGAGAGTAATTAACTACTGGAACAATTTACCAAAGGTTCTGGTGGATTCTCCATCACTGACCATTTTAAAATCCAGTTTGGACTTTCCCTAAAAGATTTGCTCTAGGGATTATTTTGGGGAAGTTCTCTGGCTTGTATTATATAGGAGGTCCAACTAGATTATCACAATTGTCCTTTTTGTCCCTGAACTCTATAAATTGTATAGTACTGTGTGATCCCCAGGTGAAAGTAATACTATGTACTGCTATGGTAGCAGCAACTGATATCTGGCAGCATGCTGGTTGTGCCACAACTCACAGGAAGTGCTTCCAGTGCTGGTCTCTGCAGGCTCTAGCCCCCAGACAGTCACACACTGTGTAAATCTGAGGATTCCTTCACTGGGTCTCACCATAAAAGCGTGAGGGACTGTTGAGTGTATTTTATCGGACCCCCACTGTCCTGACATATAGATTATGAGTCTGTTACAGCCCCAGCTTGCGAGCCTGGCTCTTTAGTTCCTGTTGTAGCAGCTCATGCTTTTAACTGGAGATTCCTGGTTCAGTCCAGGCTGTCAGCCATCACACAGATAGGCACATGTGCTGTAACTGCTACAGCCAAATAAGAGACAACCTGCAGTTCCCAGCCCAGCCACAGGCTGTGAAGGTACCAGAGACCCAATATAGCCCTATTATCCTTTGGGGATGCTACACTTCTGTGCCCTCTTGCTGCAGCTACTGCTGGCCCCTGCCAGTAGCAGGGCAACATTCTGACTTTCTCTCAGGCTCTCCAGCTGGAGATCCAGGCTGTGGCCTCTGGCCTGCAGCTCCTGCCACTGAGAGGCCTCTGGCCTCAGTAAGTACTTCCCTTTCCTGTGCTGGAGGCATTATGGAGCCCTGTACCGGCAAGATGCTGAAGCAGATGGTAGCAGTGATAATCATTGTCAGTGTTTTATAGAGGACAATCATCCTCAAACTCCGAGAGATTGCTGACAGTATCAGTGAGCGGGCAGGTTCCCTACAGCATGGCTGAAGGATGTCTCAAAATGCCTCTCCCAGAGGGCAAGGCCCCAAGAGGGGGCAGCCTCGCCCCGGCAGCAGCATCACTACAATGGTGGCTGCAGTTTTCTGGAGTCTGCCAGGCTGAGA
Organism: Gopherus flavomarginatus; assembly: GCF_025201925.1. Taxonomy (NCBI): domain Eukaryota; kingdom Metazoa; phylum Chordata; order Testudines; family Testudinidae; genus Gopherus; species Gopherus flavomarginatus. Next base: position 19,340,005 of record NC_066632.1, on the reverse strand, counting down.
ACAGCAGAGAGCCGGAGAAAGGCACTAAGCCGCTCCAGGCTTCCAGGCCTACTTTGGTTCCTCTCCGAAGAACAGCTGTAACTGAAAATGGAGCATCTTAGGACTAACTGAGGTGTTCATTTTCCAAGGGTATGTCTACATCTACAATTTTGCAGCGCTGGTTGTTACAGCTGTATTAGTACAGCTGTATAGGGCCAGCGCTGCAGAGTGGCCACACTTACAGCAACCAGCGCTGCAAGTGGTGTTAGATGTGGCCACGCTGCAGCGCTGTTGCACACCGCGGGGAAGGAGACCTGCTTGGAGGGGGGGTCGGGGAACGCCAGAGCACACCGCGGGGCTGGATACCTGCTTGGAGGGGGGGTCGGGGAACGCCAGAGCACACCGCGGGGAAGGAGACCTGCTTGGAGGGGGGGTCGGGGAACGCCAGAGCAAACCGCGGGGAAGGAGACCTGCTTGGAGGGGGGGTCGGGGAACGCCAGAGCAAACCACGGGGAAGGAGACCTGCTTGGAGGGGGGGTCGGGGAACGCCAGAGCAAACCGCGGGGAAGGAGACCTGCTTGGAGGGGGGGTCGGGGAACGCCAGAGCACACAGCAGGGCTGGAGACCTGCTTGGAGAGGGGGTCGGGGAACGCCAGAGCACACCGCGGGGAAGGAGACCTGCTTGGAGGGGGGGTCGGGGAACGCCAGAGCACACCGCGGGGAAGGAGACCTGCTTGGAGGGGGGGTCGGGGAACGCCAGAGCACACCGCGGGGAAGGAGACCTGCTTGGAGGGGGGGTCGGGGAACGCCAGAGCAAACCGCGGGGAAGGAGACCTGCTTGGAGGGGGGGTCGGGGAACGCCAGAGCAAACCGCGGGGAAGGAGACCTGCTTGGAGGGGGGGGTCGGGGAACGCCAGAGCACACAGCGGGGCTGGAGACCTGCTTGGAGGGGGGGTCGGGGAACGCCAGAGCACACCGTGGGGAAGGAGACCTGCTTGGAGGGGGGGTCGGGGAACGCCAGAGCACACCGTGGGGAAGGAGACCTGCTTGGAGGGGGGGTCGGGGAACGCCAGAGCACACCGCGGGGAAGGAGACCTGCTTGGAGGGGGGGTCGGGGAACGCCAGAGCACACCGCGGGGCTGGATACCTGCTTTGAGGAGGGGTCGGGGAACGCAAGAGCACACCGCGGGGAAGGAGACCTGCTTGGAGGGCAGTGGAGTTTGCTTGATTACCGGAGAGGCTTCCTCAGGTATGCTGGGATACCTGCTTATTCCACGGAGGTCAACAAAAACGCTGGTGAGTGTCTACACCTGATGACCAGCACTGGTGATCCAGCGCTGGATCCTCTACACCCAAGGCACGACCAAGTGTACGGCCAGCGCTGCAAACAGGGAGTTGCAGCGCTGGTAATGCCCTGCAGGTGTGTACACATCCTAAGTTGCAGCGCTGTAACCCCCTCACCAGCGCTACAACTTTGTAGTGTAGACAAGGCCCAAGTCTGTCTCAGTGAGTTCCTTCTGCATAACCTAATTCCTTCTGCACCACCAGCCTTCGTTGGTGATTGTCATGGGAGCTGAGTGTTAACACGCAGGCTTCAGCCCTAGCCCGTCTGCTGGAATAGGGTGGGGACTGACATCCGAGCTGTCCTGGTGGAAAGATTTACCAATGCATTAATTTCTGATGTGTTTTCTGTGTCTCTTTTAAAGAGAAGGGAAAGAATCCAGCTTTTATCAGAGCAGCCTGGCTTTTCTGGGGGATGGTGCTTCTGGACCCAGACAGGCAGGCTGGGACCCCACAAAGGTGCACCCACTCGGCACAGGGAGTACTTTGCTTTGCTGAGCTGAGTGTATATACTATGAAGGTGAGAACCAGTGCGTGGGTTTTCCCAGCACAGAGGGAGCCTCTAGAGCTGGAAAATTATCTCTTGGGAACACATCTTGTGGGTGTATTTTTTTGTCTGTGTGTGTTGGGTCCTTTTTGTGTGCATGGACCTCTCTGAGCAGGTGTACACTGCTCTGTGTATTTCTGCTTCTGTGTGCATGCGTCCACACATACCTGTCCATGTGTGTGGTTAACATGTTGGTCCATGTGGATGCATGTGTGTCAGTGTGGGGTGTCTCTGAGTGTGTGCATCTGTGTTCTTGAGGAGGGGACATCTGTGTCATTGTATGTTTGTCCATAGGTTCAAACCCCACAACTGGAGCAGGGTTGGGGCATGACAGCTGTACATTGACGTTGTTTTGGAACCCAAAGTTTTGTGTGGATACAGGATATGTCTGCCCTGCATGTGCAGGTGTGATTGTAATGAGGGTAGCTGTACTAACTTTAATCTAGCTTGCATGGGTAAAAAGTGGTGAAAACGTGGCAGTGTGGGCTTCAGTGCAGGCAAGCCACCTCAGTACAAAATCACCAGGGACCCTGTGTAGCCACTGGGGCATCTGGCCTGTGCTGAAGTTCATGCCACCACATCTTCACTACTCTTGATACCAGTGCTAGCTAGATTAAAGTTAGCGTGGATATGTCTACCCCCACTACAATCACACCTTCTCTCACAGTGTAGACATACCCAAAGTGAAGCATATATGCATCTGCCTGTGTACATGCGTGTGTGCATGACTGTGCCTGTGCATGCCAGAACTTATGTATAGTGCTTTGTGTACTTCCCATGGTAGCCTACAGCTTTGACCACATGTTGTAATCTATACTCAGTACATTGTGTCCAGCCATCTCCCCAGTACTCCCTGTCCCTCTGTCCCAATCTACGTCTGTCTATTCCAGGCTCTGCGTCCCCCTTTACGTTCCTTTTGGTTTGTTTGTTTTCTATCTATCTGTCTATCTAGAGATGTGTGAAAAGACCATTGTTTGCAAAATCAAACGTTCCAAAATTAGGAAATGCCAGAATTAGTCAAAGATTTACAGATTTAAGGCCACAAGGGACCATTATGAACTTCTTGTCTGACCTCTTGCACAATCCAGGCTAGAGAACCTCACCCACTAATTTCTGCATCAAAACCATGACATCTGATTGAGCTAGAGCATAGGTTTTAAAAAGACATTCACTCTTGATTCAAAGACACCAAGAGAGGGAGAATCCACCACACTCCTAGATAAGTTGTTCCAATGGTCAGTTACCCATATTGTTAAAAATAGGTGTCCTATTTCTTGTCTGAACTTGTCTGGAAGTTGAAGCCAGACATTGAGCCCTCTGCAGTCAGAAATCTTCTCCCCGTGTAGGTATTTATAGACCACGATCAAATCCTGCTCTTGGATAAACTACATAGATTGAGCTATCTTAATATCTCTCTGGGAGGCAGGTTTTCTACTTTGACTTGTTCTTGTAGCCCTTCTCTGATCTCTTTCCAGTTTGTCAACACACCAGACCTGGATGCAGTATACCGGCTGTCATGCTGTCTGGAGTGGCTCATGACCATGAGTGCTAACCTCAAGGCAGACTGTCTAGGAACAGGACACAAACTCCAAATTGGTTCTATAATTAGATTTCACCAACCAAGTAACAAGTATGAACTCCTAAAACACTGTAACAGCCTTAACATGGTATCACAGACAGTGCCCTTGGGCCTTGCACCTAAGCAAGGTTGTCTTTATGCTAGATGGTCCCTTACACCAAAAATCTCAACAATATTTTGTTTACTCTCAGTCCCAAAGGACCAGTCACTTACCCCAGGTCAACTGCTTCAGATCTCAAACCAAAGACAATGTTTGTAGCCAATCCTATAATAAACTATCTAAAGATTTATTAACTAGGAAAAAGAAGTGCGTTACAGTAGAAGAACAGAGTTATAAATACCAGAGTTACGAACTGACTAGTCAACCACACACCTTATTTGGAACTGGAAGTATTCAATCAGGCAGCAGCAGCGACAGAGAGAAAAAAACAATACAGTACAGTACTGTGATAAACATAAACTATTTTAAAAAAAGGAAAAGCAGCATTTTTCTTCTGCGTAGTAAAGTTTCAAAGCTGTCTTAAGTCAATGTTCAGTTGTAAACTTTTTAAAGAAATGCCACAACGTTTTGTTCAGAGTTATGAACATTTCAGAGTTATGAACAACCTCCGTTCCCGAGGTGTTTGTAACTCTGAGGTTCTACTGTGTTTACAAGGTTAAACCAGGTAAACATACACACACAAATGAGATGCAGCCTTAGGTTTCAAAACGCGATAGAAACTTCTATAGTAAGCAAAATTCCATATGTTCTTTAGGGGTAACCTAGGCAAAACAGCAGGGGGTGAGGGGGTGTCTTTTGATTATGCTTAGTGATTCTTGAGTCCAAGCTGATGGGACAAGTTCATGCACAGGTCTCCTCTTCCTGGGCAGGAAGAGGAATGCAATTAACAAAGTCTTTATTCTTTGATGTGTCTCAATGATTTATTTGGTTTCAAAGGCCTTCTCGTTGGGCAGGACCTAACATCTTCTGCAGGAAGCCAGTATTTGTATTAGAGAAGGCATCGCTCCTGTTTGATTTGTCGCACAGGTTTACACTGCAAACACTCAATATAACTTTATACAATCAGTACATTCAGTGTCCTACAAGTATTTCATCAATCTAAATACTAAACAAACGTATCAACTTAACATCTATTCTAATAATGCTAACACACATGTAAGCTGGTTTCCAGCTATGCATTTGTCAATGTTCAGTGAGGCCTGGGCCTTGGCATGAGCTGGTACCGTGTCTGCCAGCATCACAAATGCATGGTCTCGCTAGTACTATATGCAGATGTAATACCCATGCTATGCTTGATATTCCTATTTCTACATCCAAGTATTGCATTTGCTCTCCTAGGCACATCATTGCACTAGGAGCATGTGTTATCTACCATGATACTTTACTGCAGCCACTTTCTGTGGATGCATTGTGATGTAGCTTTTAATTACATGATCACAGACTATTTTACTCCTGCAAGGATCATCATCAGGATCTGAACCCAGATCCATAGTACAAACCTCAACCACGTGAGACAAAGACATAAGTAGGCTGTTAGCCTCTGTGTGCCCAACCCACTGGAATGAGACATGATACACACTTTGCCAGCAGCAGAGTGTGGGGTGTCAGGACTCCTGGGTTCTATTCCCAGTTCTGCAATAGGACTATGGTTAAGGACTTGTCTGCACTATAAAGTTGTACTATGTTACCCATTTCAGTATAACCCTTTCCCAAATAGCAAGCAAAGCCCATTGAATGCTGCTTCTTTCCTGTTAACATGCAGCAGCAGAAACTACCCCCATATCCAATTTGCTGGGATGATCCCTTTACCCCTCCCCCCACCACGTGGCTGGTATCATGGAAGATCACTGCTAAACACCTCCCTCCCCCCCTCACTGTGTGGCTGGTAGCAGGGAAGATTCCTGCTAGCCAAATGCGAAAAAGCTCAGCGCCAATCACCTCCCTGCTTGGCTACCTGCAGGGAAGGATTTCTTTTAAGCCACAGGCAAACAGTCCAGTAGGAATGGCCATCTCTGTCCCCTTAATTAAATTCCTGAATTTCAACCAGGTTACCATGAACGATATCACTCTCCTGAGGATAACACAGTGAGATAAAGAATGGATGTTGCTTGAATGCCAGCAAACACCAGGACCATACGCAGCTAGGCTTTGTCATGCAATGATACCAGATTACTTGCTACATGCATAGCGTGGTCAAGTGTCCTACTATGGAGGATAGAATAAGGCTGCGCTGCCCAGAAACCTTCTGCAAAGGCTTTTGGAGTACCTCCAGGAGAGCTTCATGGAGATGTCCCTGGAGGATTTCCACTCCATCCCCAGACATGTTAACAGACTTTTCCAGTAATTGTACTGGCCGCGAATGCATCCCAAGTCCTCAGGGCAAATTAATCATTAAAAAATGCTTGCTTTTAAACCATGTTTTATATTTACAAAGGTACACTCACCAGAGGTCCCTTCCATGGCTTCATTGTCTGGGATAGTGGCTTGGGAGGGCTGGGAGGGTAATTCCGTCAGAGTGAGAAAAAGCTCCTGGCTGTTGGGGAGAATGGAGTGCTGTGTGCGCTCTGCAAGCTCGTCCTCCTCTTCCTCCTCCTCATCTTCCCCGTCCGCAGAATCCTCAGCCAGGGCTGAGATTATCACCTCCACCTCGGAATCCACGGACAGGGGTGGGTTAGTGGTGGCGGACTCCCCTAGAATTTTACATGCAGCTCAGCATAGAAGCGGCATGTTTTCGGCCCTGCCCCGGACCTTCTGTTTGCTTCTTTGGTTTTCTGGTGGCTTGTCTGAGCTCCTTAACTTTCACACGGCACTGTGCTGAGTCCCTGGTGTGGCCTCTGCATCATGGCCTTGGAAATTTTTTCATTTCGTCTTTTGGAACGGAGTTCTGTTAGCAAGGAATCCTCTCCCCATACAGCGATCAGATCCAGTTCCTCCCATGGAGTCCATGCTGGAGCTCTTTTTCGATTCTCTGGAGACTGCATTGTTACCTGTGCTGATGAGCTCTGCGTGGTCACCTGTGCTGATCAGCTCTCCACGCTGGCCAAACAGGAAATGAAATTCAAAAGTTTGCAAGGCTTTTCCTGTCTACCTGGCCAGTGCATCCAAGTTCAGATTGCTGTCCAGAGCGGTCACAATGATGCACTGTGGGATACCGGCCGGAGGCCAATACCGTCAAATTGCAGCCATGCTAACCCTAATCCGACATGGCAATACCGATTTGAGCGCTACTCCCCTCATTGGAGAGGAGTACAGAAATCGGTTTTAAGAGCTCTTTATATCAATATAAAGGGCTTAGTTGTGTGGATGAGTGCAGGATTAAATCGGTTTAACGCCGCTAAATTCGGTATAAACGCTTAGTGTAGACCAGGCCTTAGTGTATTGACAATGTGCCTCAGATGGCACATGACCAGGATTCATCACCGAATTTGGTCTGCTGGTTGGATCATTAGCTTTCCTGGCTTGGGCCAGTACTGACGGGGAGTGTGACATGAACGAGAGCTGTTTTATTTGCTGCAGAGAATGACAGCTCCTCTGGGATGATTCCACTGCAGCTTGGGCTCAGGACCCAGTTGTAGACATTGGAATGTTGCAGGCCAGAGGAATCAGCCTGTGAGGGGAGGATTTATAGCACTGCAGACGCCACGCTGCCTGGCAGCTCCCAGTGGCAGGAGCACACAATCTCCAGCGGCTGCCAGAAGCTTTTGTTCCTCTCAGGTTTGTTTTTGTTTATGAAAAAAATTGCCGGCAATTATTTCTTTATCCGGGCGGACGCAAACCCTGTTGGTATTTTCAAGGGAAATAAACAATTTCCAGTCACTCAGGTGGTGACATTTGCAAAATATCCTGTGGTCCTGCACAGAGTCTTTCCAGGAAGTCATTCCATCTGAGTTTCTGTGATTAGAGTAGCAAGCAGCGGGTTTGTGGAGGACAATAGGCATGTGTGTCATTGAAGGCTTTCAGCGAAGATTCCACGTGTCAGAGCTGCTATTCTGAGTGTACAGTGTTCGTTATTAAATGGCTTTTGATGATAAAAATGCTCAAGAATCCACAGAAATGCCCCATTTAAAATGATTTATGGCCTGATGAGAAAATCATATTGTTAAGGAGCTCACTCTGTAGTCACTGAAATCACAAATCTCGCTGTTACTTGTGGCTTCAGGCAGTCAAGAGGGTTTGCTAGTGCAACTGGGGCTGTAGGTTCAGGATGCAGAACCCAGCTAAGCATTGGAGATGGGGGTTTCTACAGCGGCTTCTGCAGTCAGCAGGGGGAGCTCAGCTTAGGCATCTAGAGATGGCCTATTAAAGAGGCAAGCAGCCAATTTTCAACTTGCAGCCAAGTCAGTTTCAAAAGCTGAGCTCAGCCTCAGAGCAGCTCCATGTCTTTCCCCAGTCCATTGTTGTGGTTTTACAATCACATTTTCCTGTTTTTAAAACAAATGTTTTTCTCTCCCTTGTGGCTGTGTGAAAGACCCACACAAGCTAGACGGGAAGCTGACTCTAGAAGGGAAAGAGTGAGACTGACTCTGCCCAGGGGCTGCCAAGCATGCAGTAAACAGACTGACAAAAATATTCTTTTCCTCTAATTGGTTTTGGGGTTGTGCAGTCTGAGGGCTTGCTTCTAAGAATATTAGGTTAAAATATTTCAGACAGAAGTGTGATTTTTCTTTTTAACTTGATGGTTCCTCTTTAATGTAACTGCAGCTGCAGGGTGAGCAAAGGGACTGACAGGTATTTTTGTAGGTCCTATTAAAATACTGGTTATTTAATAAAATATTCTGTGCTCGTGAGAGGCATTTAATTTAAAAAAAAACACAACCACAAGTAATTTGGGCTCTTGGTAAAATACTCTGGCTGATCCTAGTTAATGTTGCTGACATTTTGGAGCTATGAATCTTAAGCTCCGCTGTTGCAGCTGAATCCACACAGAGGATTGTGCCCACACACAATGCAGGATCAGGGCCCTGGGAAGACGAGCTAGAAAGTTCTGTTATGAGAGAATCCATCTGGCTCATCTGTGCAAAATTGGTCCTCATATTCTGTTGCCTAGTGTAGTTCCAAGGGTCTCAGTCTGAATTCTGAATGGCTTTTACTTAAGTGTTTAATTTTACGTGTGTGTGTGTGTGTGTGTGTGTGTGTGTGTATTTTAATACACAACAGTTGGCTGGAGGTGCTTTCTCAGCTCTGGGGCCATACCCTTAACTCTACCACTAACACATCACAGTTCACCATCATTATTTTTTTTGTTCTAATAAATCGAAGCGACTGGTTCCTATTTAGATACCTTTTTATGCTTTATAACTAAAAAATAAATTTGGCAATATTTTGGTCCACAATGATGCATCTGTTGCTCTGATGTTTGCTGTTCAGTAAAAACCAGCCTCTGGCTGCTACTCCACCAAACAGGATCATCTAGCATCTACCTTGTTTCCTATCTCAATAGTTACATGGGCCCCAATGGCTGCACTATCTGAGCATGGTGAGTTTATTAAATGAAAAGTCACAATGGACCTTGCTCCCATTTAACTTGGATGCCAGCCACATAGTGATAAGTAGAATGAAAGCCTCTACTTATTCCAGCCGAATTTAGCTATTGCTGTGGCTGGATGGCATAGGGTGACCAGATGTCCCGATTTTATAGGGACGGTCCCGATTTTTGAGTCTTTTTCTTAAATAGGCTCCTATTACCCCCCACCCCCGTCCCGATTTTTCACACCTGCTGTCTGGTCACCCTAAGATGGCACCATCTGCTGAGCTGACATTAGCTCTCCCAGATTATGGAGAGTCAGACTGGTTAACCTGCTAAGAACTCTGAGTGCTGCAGGAATTAGCCTGAGGATCTCAGTAGGGTGTGAGTTCTCTTCCAGACTAGGGGAGGAAATTCGATCTTAGAATAACGTAGCTGAAGTCGAATTTCTAAGATCGAGTTACTCACCCTTCCAGACGGCGCGGGATCGATGTCCGCGGCTCTCCGTGTCGATTCCGGAACTCCGTTCGGGTTGATGGAGTTCCGAAATCGATGTAAGCGCGCACGGGGATCGATACATCGCGTCCAGACTAGACGCGATATATCGATCCCCGAGCAATCGATTTTAACCCGCCGAAACAGCGGGTTAGTCTGGACGTGGGCTAAGTCAGTGCTGGCCCTAGTGCTCCAACATGTCTCTAGGGGGCACTGTGCTGCAGGAACTGGTGGGAATCTTCTGTAAAGCTCAACCTGTGGTCCCTGGACCCACTATGTCTAAGGCAGTGGGTCTCAATCAGGGACACATGTACCTCTGGGGGTACACAGAGGTCTTCCAAGGGCTACATCAACTCATCTAGATATTTGTCTTGTTTTACAATAGTCTAAATGAAAAACACTAGTGAAGCCAGGACAAATGAAAAGTTTATGCTGATCTATATACCAAAATGTAAGTACAATATTTATATTCCAATTTATTTATTTTATAATTATATGGTAAAAATGAGAAAGCAAGCAATTTTTCAGTACTAGTGTGCTGTGACACTTTGGTATGTTTATGTCTGAATTTGTAAGTAAGTAGTTTTTAAGTGAGGTGAAACTTGGGGTACACAACACAAATCAGACTCCTAAAAGGGGTACAGTAGTCTGGAAAGGTTCAGAGCCATTGGTCTAAGCGATCTGAAAAAGACTAGACTGAAAGCTGAGTGAACTGGATTCCACTATATATACACAGTCGATTTCCAAACGTTCTGCACCTCCATTTGAAAGTGTTTAGGGGTCCGCAAATGAAAAAAGGTTGAGAACCACTGCTGCAGAGAGCACTTTCCCTTCAGACTCAGCGCTAGCCCTAATGCTCAGGGCCGGCACCAGCTCAGCAAGCAGGTGCTTGGGGCGGCCAAGAGGAAGGGGCAGCATGTCGGGCTCTTCAGCAGCAATTCGGTGGCGGGTCCCTCGGCCCCTCTCGGAGGGAAGGGCCTACTGCCGAATTGCCGCTGAAGAAGAAAGTGGCGGGGTGGAGCAGCCGCTGATTGCGATTGTGCCCTTTTTTTTTTTTTTTTTTTTGCCGTTTGGGGCGGCAAAAACCCTGGAGCCGGCCCTGCTAATGCCCCAATGTGATGCTAGAGGAGCTGCACTGAAGGTAGTGGGCTGGGGCTCCGTGGAGAGAACGGTCTTCTCACAGTCAATGTCTGATCCCAGTACTCCAGCACAATGCTAGGAGAGCTGCTATAATCTGCGGAATGAGATTAAAAACCTGAAAGCCTGGACTGGGCTTCTGTGGCCTCTAGAGCTGCCTGTCCCCTAATGCCCATTAACTCTGTGTGCCAGGGGTGGTTGTCTCCATTATCCGAATGCTGCTGTCACAAAGAGTGCTGCCCTGAATCCCTGCTCTGAGGCAAGAGAGCAACTTTCCCAGCCCAGTTGGCTGAGCATTGCCCAATGCAGGGTGTGATTCGCTGCTCCGGATTTTCCCATATCACACATCAGCAATAAAATGCATCAAACACTTCTGTGCCCATGTCAGCAACTCACCCTGCCGCCCACCTGTCTGGTAGATGAGCCAGCCTGGCTGCTGCCTGGAAAAGTAACTATGTCTTGGGAATGGATCATAGGCCACCCCAGAAACCTGACCCGAATGTGGGCTGCACCATCCAAAACATCCAATCCTATCTGCAGACAAAAGGGGGCCCTCTTCCCCTTGCAATAGAGGGGGTTCTCTGACCCTCAAGAGAAAAGGGGGTCCCTCTTTCCCTGGGGAAAAGGGTGAACTCTCTGACCCCCAAGAGAAAGGGGGCTCTCTTTCCCTGGGGAAAAGGGTGAACTCTCTGGCCCCCAAGAGAAAGAGGGAGATGACCCCTGAGGGAATTATATGAACTGAGGTAACTTCTCCAATTCCTGACTGTGCTCCCTGCTGCCACCCTGGGTGACAACTGTGCTGTATCTCACTGTGTGTGTAATGGCCCTGTCTGCCACAAGGGGTAGGGTGCTGTGCGTGCCTCCTTGTCAGGGGATGGGAACAGACTTGGTTCCCGAACAGTCCAAATCACAGCCTGTATTGTGAAAATAATTTACAAAAGCAAGTACTGAGGAGGAGATCGTGCATGTCTCCTCTGAGCCCAGTTGCACTGGCTTGTGGTCTTCCAAGGCTCCCGGCCTCTCAGACCTGGCAGGGATCAAACATGGGGTTGCACACGATTTTCCTTCTCTTACAAATAACTGACTGAGTGGCCAGCAGCAAACATTGAGTGGGCCCCCAGGTATCTCTGTCGCATCTTGCTGAGTTCAGTGACTCCCACAGACGTGATGCTAGAGTTTGGGGCAGACAAAAGCCACAGATACTGAACAAGAGCAGATCATTTTGACAGGAGCAGAGGACATGAATCAGGATCCCCTTTTGACTGCAGTGCCTCAAATGTCCATCAAAAGAGAGACCTGCCATCTTGCTTATTTTCACTGGTGTCTGGTTCCACTGTGTTGTGATTTTATATTGCAGTCTAACAGCTGCTGTGAGGAGCAGCATTCTTCTCCCTTGCGGCCAAGTCTTGTCCAGATGTTAAGTTGTGTGTGCATGATCCAGGGTGATAATGGGGGCATGCTCAGCCCAGAGGGAATGTTCAGCTTTAATCAAAAGCCTCTAGCAAGCTATGCTGAGCAGAAGCAAAAAGTGATTTTCAGCAGTTGGTAATACAGCCAAATCTGAACAGATTTCCATGAGGACAATAAAAGACATCCCTCTGACCTCAGAACTATCCCACTGGCAGATTTAAAGTTCCTGCTGCAAACCGTGGAGGGGCTAGAGCTCCTCAAAAACTGCCAGGCCATTTTTTAGAATAAGAAACGAGGCAACTTTAATATTTGTATTATTTATTGTTTGTGTTACAGTAGCACCTAGAGATCCCAGTTGAGATTAGAACCCTGTTATGCCGAGCACCACACAGATCCTCACACAGGGTACGGCTATGCTGCAGTTGGGAGGTGAATTCCCAGCTCAGGTAGATATATGCGCCAGCTCTGCTCCAGCTAGTGTGCTAAAAATAGCAGTGTAGTACGGCATGGGTGGTAGCTTGGGCTAGCCGCCCCCACTACATACCTAGGCTCTCAGCTGGGGTAGTACTAAGGGCATCTAGCCCAAGCTGTAGTGAATGCTGCTGCGGCCATAGTGTTATGTTCAGCCTGCCTGCTCAAGCAGAGCTAGGTGTGTTTATCTGCCCGAGCTGGTAACTACATCTCTCAGCTGTAGTGAAGACATGACCACAGAGTTAGGGTTTGTCTGCACTTGAAATGCTACAGCTGCACCTTTGAAGCGCTTCAGTGCAGATCCAACCTATGTCAATGGGAAGGGTTCGCTAGTTGGCATAAGTAACCCACCTCCTCATGGTGCAGTAGCTACATTGATGGAAGAATTCTTCTACACTGGGGGTTAGGTCAACTTAGCTATGCTGCTCAGGAGTGTGTATTTTTCACACCACTGCGCAATGTAGTTAAGCCAACTTAATTTTCTAATGTAGACCAGGCCTGAGAGAGATACTCCCAGTCTGAAAGAGTTTACAGTCTAAAAGGCCGTCTACACTGCAGCTGGAGGTGGGATTGCAGCTGTAATCTACCTGGGCCTGGCCTACCCTTAGAAATTAGGTGGGTTATATGTCGCTTAGGGGTTTGAAAAATCCACACTTCTGAGCAACACAGTTAAACCAACCTAATCCTCGGTGTTGACAGTGCTAAGTTGATGGGAGAATACTCCTCTCAACCCAGCCACTGCCTCTCAGGGAGGTGGAGTACCTAGACCGATCGGAGAACCCTTCCCCCCCAGCGTAGGTACTGTCTTCATTGGAGTGCTACAACCGTGCCATTGCAGCATTGTAAGTGCAGACAAGCCCCTGAGGTGTCTAAAATTGGAGTAAAGGAGCAGCATGGACCCTGGCTGGTATAGATCTAGGGTTCCAAGCAGCTTGTACAGCCCATGCTGATGTCCATGCCATGACATCTTCATTGCGATTTTTAGCCACACTAGCTAGATTAAAGCTACTGTGGATATCTCTATCAGAGCTGCAATCCTATATCTGAGTGCAGTGCAGACATCCCCTAAAACCACCCAGACTGAAGCTGGGAGGGAAGGATAAAACCCCCACCCAGAGTGAGTGAACATTGTCTTCATGTCACCATGTTTCTCAGAATGTCTTTGTTGTTTGTTTGTGAGGTTTATGGAAGGGGATTGCAAACCAGGCAGGAGGGAGCAGTGACACTTAAGGGAGGAAGCAAAGGGGAGAGGGGACAGGGAGGAGTAGGGCAGTGGAGTGAGGTTGCAATGAAGACTGACGGGGGCTGGAGTGAACAGCCAGTCAGCACAAGGGAGAGCATGATCAGCGTGAACAGGAGTCAGTACAGAATCATCACTGTACAAGGTCCCTGCTACTGCTGCATATGCTCTGCCCACTGTAGTGTGCGCTCCTGCTCACTGGCTCTCGCTCTCTCTCTGTGTTGCACACTCCTGCAGTGCCTAAGCACCATCTATTATAGATGCTGTGTGCCAGGACATTGCCATTGTGGGTGCCACTTGCCTGATGCTCCCAATGTGGTGCTAGCCCGTTACTCAGTGCACCCAGTTCTTGCTAGGTGGGTCACAGAGTCCCAGGTATGAGACCAGACACTGTGATGGGGCCCAGGTTGCCTGGCTCCCTGGTGCACCATTAGAACACAGCACTCAGTTGTGTGCCCCAGGGCACCCCATGCCCAGCGCAGCACTGAGGCTGCTCAGACCTTCTAGGCACAGTGCCATGAAAGATGCTGGGGATATTTTCCTTCCCAAGGCATTGCCAGTGAGTACAGATTAGGAAAGGCCTGTGTCGTGGGAAGGCTGGCAGAGCCCCAGCGGCAGAGGCCCCTGCCAAGTGCAGCTCTATAAAACAGGGTGGGCTCAGGTGTCATGAGATGCTGTCCCCTGGGGAACAGCTCTCCTCTGACTGAATCTGCCCCTGGGGAGCAGGGGAAACACCTCTCACCCTTGCAGCACAGTCACCTCCCATTCTGGGCTTTGCCTTTCCTGCCTCTCACACTGGCAAGTGGCTGAGGAGGCTCCTGGGAGCTGCAGCATGAGTGTGAGTCAGAGCAGGCCCTGATATGAGCAGGGCCCTGAATCAGACCCACATGTGCTCTTGGCAGAGTGGAGGGTTTGGCAGCTGGAGGGTGAAGAATGAAGAAGGGTGTGTGGGAACCAGGCTGCTGGTCTCTGTGAATGCTCCAAGCTGAGGGGCACAGAGGATATATGGCACTGCCAGGATGTGGGGCTGAGAGAATGGGGTCCCTAGTCACACCAAACCCTGCAGTGCTGGCCTGGATCCATTATCTGTATTTCAGGGGCAGCTCAGGGTCTCTTCACCATCACTGTGCCCTGGGCTCACTCCTCAAGCTCATGTAATTGCCCAGTGTGCTCCTTCAGGCAACTGCTATGTTCTGCTGCAGGATACTGCAGAAAGTGCAAGTTCCTTCTCCAAAGCAGCTGCATTTCAGAAGTGGGCAATGGGATCTTGCCAATCAGGGTGCCTGAGAGCACCCTATGGTTAGGGTTGCCAACTCTGACTGAAGCTATTCCAGGAGATTTTTTCCCCCGACATGACAATGTCATTTTCTTAAAATATCCTATTAAAATCTCCCAAATGGCTTTCAATAGTTACTGGGAGATTGATGCTGATTCTGGGACACTCCAGGCCAATCCTGGACGGTTGTCAACCCTACTCAGGGACGGCTCCAGGCACCAGCATGCCAAGCGCGTGCCTGGGGTGGCAAGCCAGGGGGCGCTCTGCCAGTCGCATCGAGGGCGGCAGGCAGGTTGCCTTCAGCAGCATGCCTGCAGAGGGTCCGCTGGTCCCGCAGCTTCAGTGGACCTCCCGCAGGCATGCCGCCAAATCTGCGGGACCAGGGATCTCCCGAGGCAAGCTGCCGAAGGCAGCCTGCCTGCCGTGCTTGGGGCTGCAAAATACCTAGAGCCGCCCCTGACCCTACCTATAGTGCAGAGGGCTAAACTACAGCCCTCTGCATTGGAATGACAGTGAGTGCCCTTAGCCTTATTTCCACCTTTCCTGGATGCCTCTCGCTCACTGTGCTGCCTTTGGAAAACCATATGAGTGGGCTCTGGCTGAGCCCTCTGCTGCCTGAACATCCTGCTGCTCAGTCAAGACTTGGGTGGGGAATCCCAGCCCTGTGGGCTGGTGTCTCCTCAGATTAACTACCAAACAAGACTTTAATCCCCTTGCCCTCCTTCAGCTTCAGCTCCAATGTCCCCTGAACTTCTGGGCTGGCTGTAGAAATGCTGCAGGGAGCACCCTTGCTGGGATAATCGCGGGGAGTTTGGACCAGCCAAGCCAGCTCTGGCTTTTCTTTCTTCCGGTGTTTGCAGCCTGGTGATTGCACAACATGCGGGGGTGAATCAGGTTCATCTCCCCAGATCAAAATAGAACATTTCTTTCACAACTGAGCCATGAGTATTCTACACACAGTGCCCAAGCCTGGTCTCTGCAATAAATAGTTTGTGGGGTCTAGCAATGACCGTAAATGCAGAGAATCCTTTTATCTTGGCTTGTGGAACTGGTGCATTCTGAAATCAATGCTGGACTCAACTGGTTGGCTTCCAGAAGCATTTGAATGGCTTGGCTCATCTAATGGAGGGTGGATCTGAGTGGAACCTCCCACCTCCTCCATGAGTCTTTAGATGCCAGATCTTAGCTGTGTGGCTATCAGCAGATCAGGATTACTGGCAGAGAAGGAGGTGCTCAGATACTGCTGTGATGAGCAAGGCATAGATAGATTAGATAGAAAGATAGGTGTCAGAGAGAGAATGGGAGGGAGAGGTATGCTGGTGAGGAACCATTATCCTTGCGCATATGCCAGTGCAATGCTGGCTGCCCAGCTTTGCCCCTAGGCTGCAAAGTGATTCGCTTTTCAGGAAACATGTTTCTGAGCCCCATATTCATCCCCCACTGAAATGGACAGAATGCCATCAAGGTTGAATTTGCCACTTGGATCTGGACTTGCCCTTCCCACTCTGGCCCCTCATTTTATCTTTAAATGCACAAGTATTTTGCTCTTGGAATGTCTCAGCCATGAATGCTGTGCAGAGAGGGAATTAGGTCTGGTTTTTATTGCCCTGCTGCGGGGATGTGTTTGAGGTTTACCTGACAAGCCCTTGGGTATCTGGCAGGAGAGCAGACATGCCACGTGTTCTGAGAACTCCAAGATTCTGACCAGAGCTGGCTGGAATATTTTGGATTTTCATAATGTCAAAAAAAAATCATTACAAATTTCAAAATCCTTCACCAAATTCTCAAATTTTCCAACTGGCTCCAATTCCATCACTGTCTATCAAGTCACCAGGCTGCAAGACTGACACTGGCTTCCTCTGAGATACAACCTGAAGTTAGACTATGTTCTACTTCTAGGAGAATATGAGTTCCCCTATGTATGCTTCTTTTTGTGCCAACTCCAAAAATGTTCCACACACTGAGGGATTGGATCCTGTGTCACTTCCACAAGCATGAGGAGTTTGGTGGAGGCACGCTTTTTGGGAGCTGGGAATGATGCTTCAGATTTGGGTGGAGCTCCCCATTCTGGATCCACCACCAAACTGGATCCTTTCATGACATTTTTCAGGGAATGACTGCTTAGAAGGAAGTAGCCTTGCTGAGAAACTGGAGGAATTTACAGCAGCTTTGATTGGCATCTGAGGGCCCCCCAAGGTGCCTTCTGAAATTTATCATAAGACTATGAGGCCTGCAGCTGTCTGAAAGATGGGGGTGGGCAGGTTGGAGGAGAACAGAAGGATAGATTGAGGGAACTTAAGCGGGGTGAAAAAATTAAGGCATTTCCCCCCTCCATCTCCAACCACATACACAAAAACATCCCAATGGAGACATAGATCCATAGATTCATAAACCCTAGGACTGGAAGAGACCTCGAGAGGTCATCGAGTCCAGTCCCATGCCCTCATGGCAAGACCAAATACTGTCTAGACCATCGCTGACAGACATTTATCTAACCTACTCTTAAATATCTCCAGAGATGGAGAGTCCACAATCTCCCTAGGCAATTTATTCCAGTGTTTAACCACCCTGACAGTTAGGAACTTTTTCCTAATGTCCAACCTAAATCTCCCTTGCTGCAGTTTAAGCCCATTGCTTCTTGTTCTATCATTAGAGGCTAAGATGAACAAGTGTTCTCCCTCCTCCTGATGACACCCTTTTAGATACCTGAAAACTGCTATCATGTCCCCTCTCAGTCTTCTCTCTTCCAAACTAAACAAACCCAATTCTTTCAGCCTTCCTTCGTAGGTCATGTTCTCAAGTCCTTTAATCATTCTTGTTGCTCTTCTCTGGACCCTTTCCAACTTCTCCACATCTTTCTTGAAATGCGGTGCCCAGAACTGGACACAATACTCCAGTTGAGGCCTAAGCAGCGCAGAGTAGAGCGGAAGAATGACTTCTCATGTCTTGCTCACAACACACCTGTTAATGCATCCCAGAATCATGTTTGCTTTTTTTGCGACAGCATCATACTGTTGACTCATATTTAGCTTGTGGTCCTCTATAACCCCTAGATCCCTTTCTGCCATATTCCTTCCTAGACAGTTTCTTCCCATTCTGTATGTGTGAAATTGATTGTTCCTTCCTAAGTGGAGCACTTTGCATTTGTCTTTATTAAACTTCATCTGGTTTACCTCAGACCATTTCTCCAATTTGTCCAGATCATTTTGAATTATGACCCTGTCCTCCAAAGCAGTTGCAATCCCTCCCAGTTTGGTATCATCTGCAAACTTAATAAGCGTACTTTCTATGCCAACATCTAAGTCGTTGATGAAGATATTGAACAGAGCCGGTCCCAAAACAGACCCCTGCGGAACCCCACTTGTTATACCTTTCCAGCTGGATTGGGAACCGTTAATAACTACTCTCTGAGTACGGTTATCTAGCCAGTTATGCACCCACCTTATAGTAGCCCCATCTAAATTGTATTTGCCTAGTTTATCGATAAGAATATCATGCAAGACCGTATCAAATGCCTACCTAAAGTCTAGGTATACCACATCCACTGCTTCTCCTTTCTCCACAAGACTTGTTATCCTATCAAAGAAAGCTATCAGATTGGTTTGACATGATTTGTTCTTTACAAATCCATGCTGGCTATTCCCTATCACCTTACCACCTTCCAAGTGTTTGCAGATGATTTCCTTAATTACTTGCTCCATTATCTTCCCTGGCACAGAAATTAAACTAACTGGTCTATAGTTTCCTGGGTTGTTTTTGTTTCCCTTTTTATAGGTGGGCACTATATTTGCCCTTTTCCAGTCTTCTGGAATCTCTGCCGTCTCCAATGATTTTCCAAAGATAATAGCTAGAGGCTCAGATACCTCATCTGTTAGCTCCCATGACCTGCCTTTGATCTGCTCCGTCTTAGTAATATGCAAGTTCTGCTCGGAAAGGGGTCTGCTGGGACTTACATTGTGTAGTTATTGACTGATCTTAGAAGGAGCTGTTGGTCATAAAAATGTTACCAGGCTGATTTTTCTGTTGTGTGGGGCTCAGGGAGTGAGTTAACATTACCATCAGTGAAAAAGTAGTTCAGGAGAACTAATTGCTCCAGACAGACTCAGCTCCTCAAGGCAACTGCTAGTTCCCATGGCTGAGGAAAGGTCTGACTGAAAATACAAACCATGCAACTGTACTAACTGTAGCGCAGGTAATTCCCAGTACCCTGCCTTACAACTCTTTGTGCATATCCCATTCAGGTTACTGTGAGAATGGGCTCATGCATTAACCAACCAGGTCAGGGCAGGTCATCCTGCTTTCAGAATGATTTTGGAATGTTGTTTTATTTTCCCATTGCCCTCCCCCAGAAATGACTCAGAGGCCTCTCTGACCCTTCTCTCGCACACTAGCCTGGTCCCACTATAGCAATCGCATTTGAGGGCGTTACTGTAACTCTTATCAGGCAATGGGACAGGATTCACTTGCAACCACTGTAAATGAGTAGGAGTTCTAGTTGTGTATTAGATCCCAAATCAGCAAAGCATTTTAGTACATGCTTCATAACTGTAAATTAGCAAAGAAAACTTGTTTTCAAGTTCAGCCAAAACCTCAGACTGTATTGCTAACCTGTGCTGATCTGGATCTCTAACCAGCACCACAGTGAAAAGGTCCCCTCTACCAATCCCCTTCCATAAGACTTTCTGCCAGGGATGTGGAAAAAGGAATTGTGGGTAAAGGAAATTCTTGGGAGTCTGAAAAAAAATAGAGTGGACAGAAGGATCTGACTGACCCAGGAGAAGGATGGGGCATACAAGAGGGAGACTGCATAAGGATTGAATTAATGTCTGCAGTTTTAGCCAGTGCTGGTAGATGAGTATAAACAATGCCAAACCATTCTTCTGCAGGTTGCTGAAAGTAGTTGTCTGGTAAATGGAGTTTGAAGATGTATCCATGTGTGCATATGTTTGTGTGGGTATATGTATGTGGGGATGTCTACACTGCAATCAGGTCAAGTGATTGCAGCACATGTAGACATATTCCACTAGCTTTGATAGAGCCAGTTCAGTAAAAATAGCAAAGAAGCTACAGTGTCACAGGCAGCGGCTTGGTCCAGCGTCTGCAGTACATACTCAGGGTCTCAGAGAGGATTCTACTTAGGCAGCTAGCTCATGTCACTGCCCGTACTGCCAGGGCAACACTGCTATTTATAGTGTGCTGGTTGAATCAAAGCTAGAGAGGGTATGTCTACATGTGCTGCAGTCACACCTCCATTGCATTCTCAGCCTACCGTGTGTGTGGGTCCGTGCATGCACACATAGCTTCCCATATTCTGCTCTTACTGTAGGAAGGAGCTCATAGAATAATCATCAGTAAAGTCGAAGCAGTTAGACTTGTTGCCAGCCTTGCTGCAAGCAGGAATGGAGGATATTGCAGCAAAGGGTGAAAGGCAGTATTGGCCAAGCGCGCTCTGGCGCAGAGCTTTGTTCTGTGTCTTAAAATGTTTTTTTCTTAGGAAAGGAGAAGTGTGACTGAGTTGCTACAGAAACCCCCTGGCTTGGGTTTCCTGGAAATGCAGCTATTTGAATGTAAAGAGGAGCCACTCTAAGTAAATGTCAATCAGGATTGTTCAGTGTACACTCACTAGAGAGATCTAGCAGGGAGTTCTAGACACATTGACGGGGAGATTTTTATCCTTTTGTTGTCTGGCCATACCCTATATCAGTGTATTTATTTATTTTACATCTCAAGGTCCCAGTCTTGTATTGGGAGCTGCTATCACGGACCCCTGCATCCATTAAGACTCCAATTGACTTCAAGAAAAGCTGAGGTGCTTGTGATTTTTGCCCTTACCAAAAATGGCATCATTTTCAATGGGCTTGAAGCCAGAGTGCCCTCAGCTATGATGGCCACTCTGTAGTTATCGTCTGTGGCCTTAGTAGGAGAAAGTGAGGGATGGATGAATAAAGAGGTACAGTGAATGAAACTCAGAGTTAGGGGAAAATTGTGAGGGCAGGCTGGGAGATTGTGGGTGTAGAGAAATGTGATGATCGGCAGAGAGATGGAAGTCAATGTTGACAAATGCAACGTAATGTATACTGATCCTGGGAGAGAATAACTTGAACTATTCATACATCCAACTGGATTCTAAACTAGCTGTAGCAATCAGCACAAAGACCTGGCCATCACTGTAGACAGTCCCTGGAGAGCGCTGCTCAATGGGCAGCTATGATCTGAAAATCAAGGTTATGCCTTGAAGCATGAGCGTAGACTTGCCAACATTATATTTCAGAAATAAGGGACTGTAATCCCCAGCTCCCTCCGCCTAAATGCCGGTGGCGATCGGGGCAGCTGAAGATCCAGCCGCCGTGGTCACTGCTGAAGAAAATGGTGCCCCGCAAATGCCAGCACCCTAGGCGACCGCCTAGGTCGCCTAAATGGTTGCACTGGCCCTGGTTTCCTCCCTCCTGCCTCAATCCATACTGCCTTGTAGAGTGTGAGGCTACATTAACAGCATATTAACCCTTGAGGGATCAACCGAGTGCTAGTTCATCATTTAGCAGTAAGGCATTCCCTGGGAAATAGTACACCCTCTTACTCCACTACCTCAACCAAGCTTCATAATCATTCATTGCTGTGTACAATATTAAACTGTTTGTTTAAAATTGTATATAATGTCTTTTGTCTGGCGAAAGACATTTCCCTGGAACCTAACCCTCCCATTTACATTAATTCTTATGGGTAAATTGGATTCACTTAACATTGTTTCACATAAAGTCGCATTTTTCAGGAATATACAATGTTAAGTGAGTTACTGTATTAGGAAAAACTGTTTCACTGTGAGGGTGGTGAAGCACTGGAATGGGTTACCTAGGGAGGTGGTGGAATCTCCATCCTTAGAGGTTTTTGAGGCCCAACTTGACAAAGCCCTGGCTGGGATGATTTAGTTGGAGTTGGTCCTGCTTTGAGCAGGGGATTGGACTAGATGACCTCCTGAGGTCTCTTCCAACCCTAATATTCTATGATTCTCACTATGTTAGGTGTAGCTGTATGGAACCAGGCATTCATTCCAGCGAGCTGCCATCTGAGAAGAGGTTCAGCTGTAGCTAGAGGATACCTGCTTTCTGTGCTGTGTTAGGCAGGAAGTCCATATTGTAGAGGATCCAACTGGGACCTCTTTGCTCTGAAATTTAAGAATGTATGAACATGTTGTAAAATGTTTGAATGGCTGCAACTGTCCCTCCAGACACTGCCATTCCACTAGGGGAACAGATGTCTGCTTCACCCAGTTCTAACGCTCTCTTGAATAGTGTTGAAAGCTCTCAGATTTTATGGTGGGTCTTGCAATATTTGTTTTTTTCTTACAGCCACTTGAAGGCACATGAGAATTTCAACTTTCCTCTTTAAACAGTTGTGGCAAATTGCCAGCACTACTATGATGGGTCTTGCACTCTCTCTTATTGGGGTGGTGGGTTTCAGGGCACTGTTGCTTGCCCCAGAACTGGGATATTAACTACCCCCCTAGTGTCCTAGAGGAGAAGAATGGAGAGAGAGGGACCCAGGCCCACCCTCTACTCCAGGTCCCAGCCCAGGGGCCCTAGGGATACCAGTAAACCACTTGAACTAGTGGTTCCTTCCCCTGGGCTACTTCCCTCTCCTGCGCTTCAGCTTGTGGGGCTTTCTGCCCCTCCTCTGCACAAGCCAGGTGTCCCTTTACCTAGGGTCTTGGTCTTCTCAGCCCACCACAGTGCTTCTGCAAACTTTTCTCTGCTTCCCTCCAAACTGCTCTCTGCTCCAACACCAATCGACTCTGCTTCAACTCCTTTCCCTTGTTTGATTGAAGCAGGGCTTTTTTATCAGGTGACTGGCTTCAGGTGCTCTAATTGGCTTCGGGTGCTTTAATTAATCTATAGCAAACTTTCTTCCCTCTACCGAGAATAAGGCTCCCTTCTAACACTCTCCTGCTGCCCTCTGGCTATGCTGTATCACACAGTGTAATTTCTAGCCCTTGTAGTTGCAGAGGAAAACTTGAACTGTAGCCTGAGTGAACTGTAAATGCTCAGAAACCAGGAGGCAAATAAAACCAACCAACATTTATGAGGTTTTATTCTCATGATTTTGGGGGCCAGACTCCTGATTTGTGAATGGTTGGGATTGGCAACACATTCTCAGTGCCCAGCAGAACTTTGAAATGTACAGTTAAAGTTTTCCAGCACTGGCATGTGCCCTTCCAGAACATGGAGGGTGGCTAAATTCAAACCTCTGAAAACCAGGAAATAAAGAGTTCAGGTAATGTGTCCCACAAGAGGCTCCCCACAACCTTAATTCTCCCCTCTTTGAGTGATGCCCCAGCCTGAAGGTTTTGGGCAATGAGTTTGCCTTGGTTTTTTGAGGAAGCGGTGATAGTGAGAGGTGCAAGATTAAGGGATCCCTATGGGGAGACATGATGAGGCTCATGGATACACCTCACTGCCCCACAGCTACTGTCCTCTTCCTGGCTCCTCCATGCCCCCAGGAGGGCTAGAGGGGCCATGGGGAGAAGATGTGTTGGCGATGGGCTCTGGGAGTGCATCTACCAGCTGGATGAAGGAACGGGGAAGGGCAGAGAGCCCCAAGCCAGGTCTACACTAGGAGCCCTTTGCCAGTAACTACACCTTTATGGTATGCTGGCAAAGCACTCCTAGAGTGGATGCAGCTTATACTGGCAAAACTGAGCTTTCGCTGGTATAGCTTATTCCATTCCTGTCCCACCTCCTCCTAACAGTATAACTGCATCTACACAGAGACTTTTGCTAGCACAGCTCTGTTGGGCAGGGATCACATCTAATCGCACCCCTGGCTGACAGAAGTTTGTAGTGTAGACTTGACCCCAGAGTGCCTATTGCACATCAGGGGCTAGCACAGGGAGAAGGGCTCTGCACACCTGTCTGCAGCATGCAAGTTTGTAGGGATGTGAAAAGGACTGTTCACCTCAGTGACATGTTCTCAGTTAAATAAGAACCCCATGGAGAATGCAGTCTGAAACAACTGCCCCATTTGTCTCTGGTTCTTCTCTTCCCCTCTCTCCTAGTTTCAGCACTGTGGATATTTGGCATGCACTGAGCATGGCCGTTCTCCCCCACCCCTCATCCCTGATCTGAGCACTGAGGACATACACAGCTGTGTTGCTGCAGTACTTTAGGCCAGGTCTGCACTACCACTTATGTCACTCAGGGGTGTGAAAAAAACACTTGGGTGCACTGTGCTATGTCAGTGGGAGATGCTCTCTGTAAACATTTAGCAACAAAGAATGTAGGCCATACTTACAAGGTGAGGGATTCTATCTTAGGAAGCAATGACTCTGAAAAAGACTTGGGAGTCATGCTGGGTAATGAGCTGAACACGAGCTCCCAGAGTGACACTGTGCCAAAAAGGACTAATGTGGTCTTTGGATGCATAGCAGGGGAGTCTTGAGTAGGATTAGGGAGGTTCTCACCGCTGGAATCCTGTGAGAGTTCTGGTGTCCACAGTTCAAGAAGGATGTTGATAAATTGGAGAGAGATCAGAGAAGAGCTACAACAATGATTAAAGGATTAGAAATTGTGCCTTATAGTGATAGACTAAGGGTTTGTCTACACTTGAAATGCTCCTCAGCTGCAACGCTGTAGCTGTGCCACTCTAGCACTTCAGTGTAGACACTACCTACACCAATGGGAGGGGTCCTCCTATAGGCAGTCCATCTCCTTGAAAGGTATCAGCTAGGTTGATAGAAGAATTCTTCCATCAGCTTAGTGCTGTCTACACTGGGGGTTAGGTTGGCTTAATTACACTGGTGAGGGGTGTGGATTTTTTATGCCTCTGAGCAACATAGCTGGGTCAACCTAACTTTTAGTGCAGACCAGGCTTCAAGGAGCTCAATCTATTTAGCTTTACAAAGAGAAGGTTAAGAGGTGACTTGATCACAATCTGTTAGTATCTCCATGATGTCAGATTGGAGGGAGGTCTCAAGTGGGGTTCCACAGTTATCTGTTCTGTGTCTGGTGTTGTTTAACATCCTTATTAATGGCTTGGATGTAAAAATAGAGAGCATACTGATCAAATGTGCAGATGACACAAAGCTGGGGAGGGGAGGATTACTAACACTTTGATGGATAATCTAAAATTCAGAGGGTTCTTGATAAATTGGAGAACTGGGCTATAGACAACAAAAGTGAAATTCAACAGAGACAAATATAAGGTGCTACAGTTAGGGAAGAAAAACCAAATGCATAAATACAGAATGGGTGATAACTGGCTTGGCAGCCACACTGCTGAGAAGGATCTGGGAGTTGTGGTGGATCACAAACTCAAAATGAGTCAACAAATGAGATGCTGTTGCAAAAAAACAAATGCAATTTTGGGTTGCATTAACAGAGGCATAGCATGCAAGTCACAGGAGGTGATAGTACTGCTCTACTTGGCGCTCGTTAGGCCTCAGCTGGAGTACTGTGTCCAGTTTTAGTCACTAATATATTGAAAGGATGGAGAGAAACTGGAAAGGCTGCAGAGGTGAGTGACAAAGATGATGAAAGGGATGGAACACAAGTCATATGAGCAAAGGCTGAAGGAACTGGGTATATTTCATTTGGAAAAGAGGAGATAAGGGGGGACATGATAGTGGTCTTCAAATACTTGAAAGGCTGATATAAAAAAGATGGAGAAAAGTTGTTTTCTCTTGCCACAAAGGGCAGGACAGGAGGCAATGGGCTCAAACTACAGCATAGCAGATTTAAATTAAATCTCAGGAAAAACTTCCTAACTGTAAGAACCGTAGGGCAATGGAACAAACTGCCTCAGGATGTCATGGAAGTTCCTTCACTGGAGGTTTTCCAATAGAGGCTGGATAGCCATTGCTTTTGGATGATTTAGACCACGGGTGGCAAACTTTTTGGCCTGAGGGCCACATCTGGGAATAGAAATTGTATGGTAGGCCATGAATGCTCCCAACATTGGAGTTGGGGTGCAGGGGGGGGAGGTGAGGGCTCCGACTGGGGGTGCAGGCTCTGGGGTGGGGCTGGAGATGAGGGATTTGGGGTGCAGGAGGGTGCTTCGGGCTGGGATCAAGGGGTTTGGAGGGCTGAAGGGGGATCAGGGCTGGGGCAGGAGGTTGGGGCATGGGGAGAGGCTCAGGGGTCCAGGCTCCGGGCGGCACTTACCTCAAGTGGCTCTCAGAAGCAGCGGCATGTCCCTCCTCCAGCTCCTATTTGGGGACGCGGACAGGCAGCTCTGCCTGCTGCTCTGTCCGCAGGCACCACCCCTGCAGCTCCCATTGGAGCACTGGAGGAGGCCATTAGAACGAAACCATTGGAGCGCATTAGGAGTCGGAGGGGGGCCATGCCGTGGTTTCTGGGATCCGCGTGGTGTCGTCTCCGACAATGTGTCCTGGCTGGAGTGCCGGAGCGGGGCAAGCCCCAGATCCCACTCCCCAGTGGGAGCTCGAGGGCCGGCTTAAAATGGTTGGCGGGCCAGATCCGGCTGCGGGCCATAGTTTGCCCACCCCTGGTTTAGACACAACAAATCCTGCATATTGGCAAAGGGTTAGACTATATTACTCTTGTGGTCCTGTCTAACCCTATAATTCTATGATTCTACATGGGGAACAAATATTTGATAATGTCCTCTTCAGTCTAGTAGAGTAGGATATAACATGATCCAAAGACTAGAAGTTGAAGCTAAACAAATTCAGATTGGAAATAAGGTACAGTAGAAGTTTTTAACTGTCCCTCTTTGGCAAATTTGAAATGAGGCTTGGATGTTTTTCTAAAAGATCTGCTCTAGTTCAAACAGGAGTTAATTCAGGGAAGTCCTCTGGCCCATGCTATGCTGGAAGTATAGGATAATAGATAATCATAATGGTCCCTTCTGGCCTTGAAATCCATAAATCTATGTATCTATGACCATTTTCAAAGCAGCTAATTTTTGAGGGGGAGCTGTATTTCATGACTGTCTTGACTAAATGACCCTAAGTTTGCACCACAGTATACCCGAGCTCCTGATGTGGTACACATCACTATTAAAGACAATTTCCCTATGCAGGTGGATTTTTAAAGCACTTTCAAACATTGGCTCTGGTGTGTCTCCACTTTGCCTGAACTTTGGGCAAATCTTCCCTGATGCCAGGCAGAAGCAATAATGTACATGCCACACACTCTTAAGAAAATCCACGTTGTGCAGGAGTGGAAATCACAGTCTTTGGGTCCTGCTTGAATTCAAAGATTACTGCATGGTCCCCAGCTGCGACATGAATTTAACTCCTCCTCAGGTCGTCACGACACAGCACTGCTCCCAGGCACACTGATCTTGTGGCACATGTGCAAATAACTTTTATTGGTGCACATCCCTGAGAAGTGAGACAGACCCTCTAATCATTTTTTAAATATTGCTTCCCATACCTGGAACTGGGTGCCTGATGGTCACTAAGGTCAAATCTGATGGGTAAGGACACTGTGGGACAGGTCAGTGCCATAGTTTCAGCTAAAGATGTGTGCAATGAAGCATAGAAGACTGTGAGAATAGAGTGACGGGTTCTTTTTTCCAGGGTATCTCTGGAACCCCTTACCCAAATGACCCCAAATTTGGCACCAATAACTCAAAACCAAGCCCCAATAAGGCATACCAGTTTTCAAGACAAATGGAATATACATGTGGATTTTGAAATACTGGCTCTTAACATGAGAGCTTGGGTCGAACCTTTACTTTGAAGACACTAGCACTCTTGTATTATAAGTATCTAAACCTTTTATAAAGTGACAGAGTCCTGTGGCACCTTACAGACTAACAGACGTCTGACGAAGTGGGTATTCACCCACGAAAGCTTATGCTCCAATATATCTGTTAGTCTATAACAGGGGTAGGCAACCTATGGCACAGGTGCCGAAGGCGGCACACAAGTGAGTTTCAGTGGCACTCACACTGCCCGGGTCTTGGCCACCGGTCTGGGGGGCTCTGCATTTTAATTTAATTTTAAATGAAGCTTCTTAAACATTTTCAAAACCTTATTTACTTTACATACAACGATAGTTTAGTTATATATTATAGACTTATAGAAAGAGATCTTCTAAAAATGTTAAAATATATTACTGGCATGCGAAACCTTAAATTAGAGTGAATAAGTGAAGACTCGGCACAACACTTCTGAAAGGTTGCCGACCCCTGGTCGATAAGGTGCCACAGGACTCTTTGTCGCTCTTTACAGATCCAGACTAACACCGCTACCCCTCTGAAACTAAACCTTTTATGCATTTATGCTAAGCTATTTTGACTCAATAATATCATGTGTGAGTTCCACTTGTTAATTCTATTTTGTATAAAAAACTGTTTGCTCCAATTTTGTTGGATTTTAATTCCATTGGGTTTCTTTTACTCTGGTATAATTAGATATGGTAAAGAATAGTATTCAAATGGCCTTCTCTGGTTCCAGGTCACTATTTTATGTAGCTGCTACTTTTCATGCTGCGTCTCCTCTTTCCCTTCTCCTCTCTGAGGGAGCTGGTGTGGTAACTCTGCCCTGACCCTTAAAGACAGATGTTCACGGCAGTCTGTGATCCCATGAATATCCTTTATTAACATTATTATATTTATAAACATAATACACTTGGGAGCTTAATATATGTAGTAATAGATGAGGTTGGCTGTGCTAATTGTATGGCTCCATCCTGCTTTGTGTCTCATTCAGTAACTTCCCTTGGTTTCCAAGCAGAGTGTTTCAAATACCAATTATGTGACCATTTGAAAGGAAGTGTCACTGGTATCTGAGTCCCCAGGGCTGTATGCAGGAAATGACAGCAATCTGCCAATGGCAACCTCATCCTTTCAGTGTGTGTGTCTCTCTCCCCATCAAAGGGCCTAATCCTGCACCACTGAAGTCAGTGGGAATTCAGGGGTGCAGAACTGAAGTGAATGGCCTTAACAGAGAAGGTGGAGCCTTGATGACTAAGTGTCTCTGCTGACTGAAGGCCCTAAGCACAAAGGCTCCTGGAAATGAACCATTGGTCCTCACCTCAGTTTCATAGGGCTTTGAATGAGGTCTCAACATTTTTCTATGTATCATATCGCTCCTGACATCTGAGCTGGCAGGTGGACTGTGGTGAATAGAGGAATGGGCAATGGATGAGCATCTCTGAAATGCCACCAGCTTTAAAAAACAGCAGCAAAACTGCAATTCACAGTTCTTGTCTTTAAACTCAACCTGTGACTCAGGTCCCCAGTGATGAACTCTCTCTGGAAAGTATCAGAGGGGTAGCCGTGTTAGTCTGGATCTGTAAAAGCAGCAAGGAATCCTGTGGCACCTTATAGACTAACAGACGTTTTGGAGCATGAGCTTTCGTGGGTGAATACCCACTTCGTCGGATGCCTGTGAAAGCATATCATTGCACTGTTTTATTGTGAGCTGGCCAGCGCGGGGAGGTGGGGTTGGGAAAGAAGGTACAAAGCTGCAAAGCATTGCTGAAACAGGCCGTTTTCTTAAGTTTTTACATCTAACCAACTTTACTCTGAAATTTTCTTCACCCCCTTGGCTCTGGGATCAATGACAAGCTGTAATAACCTCACACATGCAAGGACACGTACACCCTGGTTAAAAAGTTCACATTACCGGTCTAAAAGAATGCTGCAGCCATGCACACGCTGGAAATTTGTCAAACATCAGCAGGATGGACAACTGCTTGTGGTAGCGAACATTTTAGGACTCAGTCCTTCTCCCATGAAGACCAATAGCAAATTCTCCACTGACTTCTCTGGGAGCAGGAACAGGATCAAGACGGGATTTTTTAAAAAGATCTGCTCTAGGAATTATTTTGGAGAAGTTCTATGGCCTATACAAGATCAGATTAGATAATCACAATGGTTCCTTCTGACTTTAGAATCTATGGATGAGGCCCCTGGTGAACAAAGCTGTTTTCTGTCCTGTCCCTCCCATGGCATTTCTGTCCTCTGTATTCATGCAGCAAGTACAGTATGGGCAGTGACAGCAGAAACTTCCCCTGTGCAATACCCCCAGCCAATGTGGCTCAGTCCTGACTGTGCGAGACATCTCTGTAGGCGAGAGAGTGGTCCTATCTTCATGCTCCGCTTCAGATCTTGGTCCCTCTATTCAGACTACCAACAGGAGCCAATTAGTTCCAACCATAATGGTGTTCTTTTGTTCTGTGAACTCTGCTCCATTGAGACATGGACTGAGTACCAGGAACTTAGTGTCACACATGGAACGGAACACCAGACCGTGTCTGTTTAATTATTTCCACTAAGAAAGAATTGCTATGTGCAAAAAGTGTCATGTGGCTGATTTTCTTAACTCCCCTCTAGGTAAGCGTAAGAAAGAAGCCTGAGATGATGCAGACTATAGGTCACATTCCTGACTTGGGGGAGTCATATTTCCGATGATCAGTCAGAGCCTCTTCAGTTGTCACCTATGTTTATTAATTCAATGAGTTTAAAATATATCATTTCAACTGACAATGGGGGAACCTCCAAATGTGGAGATTTAGTTCAATAAGTGTCTGATTCTTCACATACATGAGCCAAATGTCCTTTCAGTCACATGACTTATTTTAGATTAAGGAAAACAACAACAGGAAAGGAACAGTGTGTGCATTTGCTACAGATTGTGAACAAACCGTGGCTACTAACAAGCAGAGTTCCCAAGTGTAAAGGTGTAGAATGCACAGGAAACAGCCATGGTAGGTTGAAGAGATAGAGACCATAGAAGACTTTTCATAATATGTTTGGCCTTCTGCTGGTTCAACATTATGGTGATAAGTGTTAGAAAAAATCCTAAAATAGTTTATTTCAGCTTTTACTTCTGGAAGAAACCAGGATGTGCATAGAGGTAGCAAGATTGTGGAATATATCAGAAATATTTGTCACCAGAAATTATTTTTAGTTCATTTCAGTTCATTTGATATGATGTTTGAGATGTTTTCTTATTTTTTCCAACGTGGTTGGCCCATCCCTTGATACAGTCTGCCAACCCTACCTTGGCCATTCCTCCACCTCAGCTTGCCTGCATTGAAACACCCGCTCTCCAAAACTTCCCCTGGAGTTGCCCCTTTGTTTTCCTCCCCTTCTTTCCTCTCCATGCTGGCTCTTATACTCCCTCACTTTGTCCATGCTTCTCCCTCTCCTTCAGATCCCTCCTGCAAAGCCTTTTAAGCATGATCACTACAAAATTCATGCACCTCAGTGAGCATGGTGTGTATGTGTGTGCATGTGCTGTAATGGCTGTGTCTGAGATATTCTTTACAGCACAAAGCCTGTCTCATTAGGTGTTGCCCAGACCACCAGTTGGTGCTCAGTAAATAATAATAGTTGAGAGAAGATCTTCTCACTCATGGGGAAGGAGTGACTTTGGAAACACATAGTAGTGCCTTCTAATAGTTCTGCCCAGATTTCCCCAGTTCCTGCAACTAGTGCCTGAGTGGCTCATTTTCTGTAGTACCTGGGAGAAAGGTTACTAATCTTCCAGGTTGCTCTTTGGCTGTAGTGATTCAATACTGCAAGTTTCTAGAGCTCAAAAGTTATGATGAGTTGGGCCTCCAAAAATTCAAAAACACGTTGGATTATTTTATTTGCCTTCTAGAGGTTGAACCTTTAGGACAGAGTTAGGCAACCTATGGCATATGTGCCGAAGGTGGCACACAAGTTGATTTTCAGCAGCACTCACACTGCCCAGGTCCTGCCCACTGGTCCGGGGAGCTCTGCATTTTAACTTAATTTTAAATTAAGCTTCTTAAAACACTTTGAAAACCTTATTTATTTTACATACAACAACAGTTTAGTTATATATTATAGACTTATAGAAAGAGACCTTCTAAAAACGTTAAAATGTATTACTGGCACGCGAAACCTTAAATTACAGTGAATAAATGAAGACTTGGCACAGCACTTCTGAAAGGTTTCCGACCCCTGCTTTAGGAGCTCCTGTTTTTAAGCTTTGCTGTGCAAGTATGACCAACGGAAAGTTACTTTACAGACACACACGCACACCTAGAAGCAGGGTGGAGAGGCCAGGTAATTACCTAACTCCAGGAGCTGAGGTTTTCAGAAAACACCAGCTAACCTGAGACTTGTCATACCATTGTGAGACTTGCCAGGCCTGGAAAGCACAGTTGCCTGCTCAGAGCTAGATCCTGACCTGCTGTTCCCCTCTGAGCGTAACACTGTCCACCCCCAAAGGACACTTAAAGGTGGCTGCCGCTGGACGAGGGCCAGCGTCGGAGCTCATCTCTGGTGCCTTTCGCCGGGGCACCGGAATTAATCCGGATGTACCCCGGCCCTGCTGTGTGAGCGCCCTGCGCTCCCCGCAGATCCTCGGGGGATGTTGCATCAGAGCCGCGCCTGTCTTGCACAATGTGGATGCGGAGTAGGAGCCCTGCCAGGCGGGCGGGGGCCATCTCGCTGCAGCCCCCTCCAAACAGCCAGTGCGAGCCGCGGCGAAGGGGCAGCTGCGGAGCGAGCCCTCCGGAGCCCCGGCCGGGCAGGTGGGAGCGAGCTCTGCAGCCCGACCCAGCCCGCGGCCCGAGCGCTCTCTGCGGATGGAGCTCGCCCGACTTCAATTGCAAACTTTCCTGGCTCGCTCGCCATTGGCTGCGGCCCGGCCAATCAGGAGCGCCCTTCGCAAACAATGCAACTTTTTCCGTGCCCCGCTCGGAGGCCGGCTCCTGCGCTCGGGCTATTTCGGGGCGAGCCCCTCCCCGAGCTATTTGTGCGCCTGGCCTGGGCTGGGGAGGCCGCCGCAGGTGTATCGGCCACGGAGAGCCCGGAGCGGACAGGCTGCAGCCGGAGCGCACGGGGATGGGCGGCGCTCAGCTTCTCGCTGGCTCCTGAGAGCTGCCGCGGGCCGCCTGAGCGGCGGGGCTGAGATCATGGCACCGAGGGAAGCCCCTGCGCCCTGCCCCTCCTCCAGCTGAAGGAGCAGCCGGCAGGAAGCAGCTGCCTGGATGCGAGAGCGGCCGAGCCCGGCTCTGACGCCCGCTGCCTTGGCTGGAGATGGCTGAGTTGCCCCTCTGACCCCCGGCCTGGGCTCCGGCAGCAGGCTCCATGCCAGGGCTACACCAGATGCTCAACACCATTTACGAGTCGGATTCTGTTTTCTCCCCAGATGGAATTAAAGGAGGAGAAGCGAGTGTGAGCTTGGCCCAAGGGAGCGGCGCCTCCAGCCAGAGTAAGTGATCCCCGCCTGTCCCTCGGGCAGGGCCGGGTGCAGAGAACCCTTGTGGCACCTCGCTCGGGGTCAGAGCTCGCTGCGCCAGCAGAGCGGGGAGGGCAGCGCCCTGGCTTGGGATGCAGAGAAAAGGGAAATGAGAAAGGAGATGGAGCTATTTTTGCATCTGCCCACATGACTAGGCCCTGCGACATGCAATGGACTTAGTGAACCAGCCGCAGGGATTTCCTCCTCACGCCTCCTCTTCCCCCCTCGGCTTGAGAGGGAGGTCTTAAGCAGCTGAGAGGTGGGATTCCCTGGGTCCCATGTTCAGAGACGGAGCAGCTGGGTGCTCATGGAAATGGGACAAACTTTCTCTTCCCAAGAGCAGTCTGTCTGGTTGGGGTGTGTACCCTGCCATGACTCTCAGGGCTGCTGGTATAATGACGAGCCCAGTGCCTTACATGGATAGAAGTGATGGTTCCCCTAGGGAGAATGAGTCCTCTGCTTTGCCTGCGCAGAGCAGGAGTTCTCCAAGCCATGGCAACAGGAGGTCCCTTCGCAGGTGGCTGTCCAGGGAGGTGCAGGCATCAAGTCTCTGCAAAGCAAAACATTGGGGTGTAATTTGAGGAATCCAGTCTAAGGCAAGCAGGATGTTTAACCCATCTGGAAATGAAGGAGTAGGCCTTGTGGAGATTAGTTAGCTCTGCTTATGTCCTCCAGAGCACTCACACCATGCAAGGCCTGTGTCTTCCTCAGGTGAAGTTGGTTGGTATCTTATGTAGGCTACTGCAAAATCATCCAGTCCCATCCTGCATGATGCTAATGTGAGTTTAAGTCTGGGGGTTTTGTTGTTCTGAGATACAGTGTGTGGTGAGTGTCATGTCCACTCTCTGGTTCTGTGGTAGACTGTTGCATTGCTATCTTGGTGTTAGATATGTGCTGGGGATTGTGTCTGTGATGGCATCTCATGGTGTTCAAACAAGATTCTTATGCCATTAACAGGAGGGTGATGTTTGTAGTCCTGGCAGGAAGCTGCATTAGACATAGATGTAAGGGGATGTCCAGGTTAAGGAGTATCCAAGTGAGCCCAGTTCATCTTTATCACCTTCCTGGATATTCTGGATCTAGAGAGTGGATAACTCCAAGGCTTGTCTGTACAGGACACTCAGGAAAGTTAAAACAAATTAAGCTTGGAATCAAGAATAGATGTTAAAGATCTGCTCTAGGAATTATTTTGGGGAAGTTCTATGGCCTGTGTTATCCAGGAGGTGAGACTAGAGGTCACAGTGGGCCCTTCTGGCCTTAGAATCTATGAACCTATAAGCTGTGATGTTAAAGTGAATTAAACCTCTGGATAATGCTGCAGTGAACTAACGCCACTTCTGAATGAGAACATCCACACAGGAGTTAATGTGCTTTAACTTCACAGCTTTAGTTAATTCATTTTAACTTTCCTGAGTGTCCCCATGTAGCCAAGCCTTAAGGCAGTTCACAAACTGCACAAATATTGCCAACTCAAATATTCAAACTAAGGGCCCACCCAAATCAAGAGTACCTTAAAAATCATTATTTAAAAAAAAAATAAACTTGGGTCTCTTTATTTGCCGTCTTTTTTATTTTTATTTTTTAGCCTGCAGGAATCATATTTTCAAGTGTTTCTACAACAACTATGAGGGTTAGAAACTTGCACTTTTTTTTTTAAATGAAAGCTGAGATTCTCACCTAATTGTTTGACTACCAGAGTTTTAAGGAAAAACCTGAGCTATCATGCAGCTCACGATAAAATTGCAAGAGTAGGCAACACTGCAAAGTCATATGTTACCTTCCTTGGAGGCTTTGGCTGAGATGCTACTGTGATATTTTGTACAAAAAGGGACATAAGTAGTATACAGTACCTCAGAGCCTCCATAAATGGCCATTTGTAGCCATGTTTGAATCTTGATGAGGTACCAGGCTGGGTCTTTATGGGTGTTTGGAGCTGACTAGTGGGCAGTATTGGTGATACCCTTATCATAGGAGGTGTGTTTGGCTCTGTCTTGGGAACAGAAATGTCACTGTAGTGCCCTGGACATCCAGATCTTGCTCTGTTTGACACTGCTGATGCTCCAGAAGAACGGAGCTTCCTGCCCTTCCCACGTTAGCATGGCTTTAATGTGCAGAATGGGGGATTTGGATGGATACTCTGCCCAGCCCTGTAACTAAGCTATATTCAGGGCCTTCGGCAGAAATGGTGATGCTGTGCCATCTGGGCGAGGTTTGGCTCAGGTGTGTGTGCTGGGCAAAAATAGGGGCCACTTTATTTAGAGATCTAAATCTGCCCAGTGTGCTTGGCGCAGAGGAAGGAAGGGACTAGAGCTAGCACTGGGCACCCCCTGGGCTTCAGTGTACTGTGTTACTGTTAAGAGCTCGCATCTTAGCACATGCAGCATCTTCTCTGAGAGCTGAAACCCCAATGCCATGTGCTAAAGTCAGAGGCACTGGCTGCCTGGGATGGAAGGGGCATCATCCCAAGAGGGAGCAGTGCTTCTTCGGACCTCCCACCCAGTCACCAATCTGGGGATTTAGAAATATCTGAAATTAACATCACTGCATATGTGCCCTTCTCTGCGTTTGGGAGAACCAGAGACCCTGCTGTCCCAAGCATCTGGGGGATGTGGCAGCACTGGGCAACTGAACATACTGTAGGTAGATTTCTTCCTGACTGTCCTACTGTATAAAGCGTGCAGTGACTGCCCTTCAGGTGTGCTTTCCCTCTAGTCCCAGCTGTGTACTTTATTTCTGGGCCTGGGCAGGGAAGGGTGGGGCTCAAGTTCTGTGGAGATAAAAATGTGATGCTTATGACCAGATGTGTGCAGAGCTCTTCGGCCTGGAAACCGCAGGCTTTCTTGGAAGATCTCCAGTACTTCCTGATTTGGGCTGAGCCACTCCTGGGATTTCAGCATTTCCTATTCAGCTGCCTGATGTGAGTAGGAAGCAAGAGAGAGTGAAAACAAAACAGCAGTCAGATAGTTTGCATGTCAGAAAAGGTTTGGGGCTTCAGTTTGAATCTGGGGAAACGGGTCAAGGCAGTTTAGATCTTATCAGCAGGGATTTCTGACCTTGTTAATATCTCCTGTTGGTTAATATCTTACAAGCTTCAACTGTGAAAAGGGCACAAAGCCATTCCATGCAGCCACATGTTCCTGGCTTTCTTATCGTTGGGTGGGGTTGGGGGCCATGCATGTGCATGCGTGTGCACACTCTTTCCGCTTGTTTCTTACACCAGCTTGTTGCATCTTGCCTGACTTTAGACTGGAAGCTCTCCAGGGCAGGGACTGTCTCTTACTGTGTGCTTGCACAGTGCCCAGCAGAGTGGAGTCCTGACCTGCTCTGGAGCCTTTTAGTGGTTCTGGAATATAGATACTACATAATAATATCTGAACTAGTATCCAGACCTGGACTTGGTCTGCACTACCGAATTATGTCAGTATAACTATGTCACTCAGGAGTCTGGAACTCAACACCCCTGAGCGACACAGTTATACTGACTTAACCCCAAGTATAGACAGTGTTTTGTCAGTGACATAGCTGATGCCTTTTGGGGAGGTGGAGTACCTACGCTTGGTATTTAGGTAGCATCTTCACTAAGCGCTACAGCTGCAGTGCTGTAAGTGTAGCTAAGCCCTTAATAATGAGTCTTCTCTGCTCACATGAGCTTGTGGGTCTGGATTTGTATTTTGCTTTTTGTGGAGACTGGGAATTCAGATCAGATTTGTTGCTAGAGCACAGGCCTCAGTGCTTGGATTTTTGGCTCTCAATTGTATATTTACATTTCAGAAAGTCTGTGGCTTAAAATAAAACCCTGTATTCGTGTCTGATACGGGGAGCTTGGTCTTGTCTCCATCAAGGAGCTGAAGTTGTTCTAGTCAAAGCCATTTGGTGCTAGATGACTCAAGTCCAGTGCTTGTGGTAATGTCTGTGGGGATGTGAATGGCACTGCTAATCGCTTATTGGTTAGTTGGCATGAGTGAAAGCTGGGTAATTTACTCCCTTGAGAGTGGAGCACAAAGAGAGTCACAGGAGGATGTGATTACCATCCCAAGAATTCACACATCATTAGTCAGGCTCCAAAAATCATGAGATTTTTTTTAAAATACTGGAACCTTTGGGGTGCATGCTCCCAAGCTTTTTCCTGTAGCCAGGAGGGCTAGAAACACTTTTTTTTTTAAATGAAAGTTGAGATTCCCATGTAACCCCATGAATCCGGCATAGGGCTTTAGGAGGAACTCCATAACCCATGAGTCTTATGAATAAAATCATGAGTTGGCAGCATTGCAGAGTGCAAGATAAAGCAGCTCCATGCCTCTTGTCAGTCTGGTTACCTCCTGTTGGTTGCCTTCCCTGCTACACCCTCAGCCTCCCACCACTGTGGAATGTGCATTCCAGCAGCTTTCACTTACTCACTCACACACTACCATTTGTGTCCCCTTGTTCTGCTCTGTGTAGAGGGCAGGGAATGCGTCTCTCCTCTGATCCAGTGCAGATTGGGCCATGAGGTGAGACATGTTCAGCTTGGTGAGCGCTGGATTTTTGCCCAAATTCTGATGTGAGATGCTGTACTGATGCTGTTCCCCTCTCGGGGAGCAAGAGCCTGCCCTTGCAGTGGGGTCAGTCTTGGCCACTTAAGACTCTTGTTTCATTTCTAGCTCCTGCGATCCCTTACCACCCTGACTCTCCGCATGCAGGGCCTGGAATTGTCCACTCCACTTGTCCCAAGACTTGTTTTTCTGATCTGATTTGTTACCCATTTCTTTCCCCAGCCTGGACAGGGCTCCTCTGCCTCTGGCCATGCGGCTAGTCTCTGTTCTGAGCTCTGCCACCCCATCACTGTGTAGTGTTCAGTTCAGCTCCAGCCTCAGGGAATAAGAAGGGGAGCCAGCCAGTGCAGAATGGGTAGGTGAGTCAGTCCTGTGAGCAATTGTGTTCAGAGCAGAGTGTCTGTGTTTCATTATCTTGCTGTATTCCCTGAAGTCCTGACCCAGATGCCTCTTTTCCTGTCACAGGCCTTGTTTGTTGTGTGCATATTAACCCCATCTTTGCTGTGTTTCTCATGCAGTCGGTTACCATGGGAAAGTGAGCAAAAGCTGAATGAGAATTTCATGGCCTGGCTGAGTCTGAAAAGCCTCATCACAGCTGGGTGGCCCTGCCTCAGAATGCGCGGCTGCCTTTGACTGAAGAGTCAAAGGGATTCAAAGCCGCCATATTACATCCAGTTCTGCGTTTTCAGCTTTCCTCACAATGGGTTTGACTGGCCTCCTGTGCGGAAGGAGCACAGGGCAGCTCAGTGCCCGTCTCACTTATAGTCCCATCCAAAACAATAAAGAGGACCCAGAAGCTAAGCTGTTGGATGTGCCATATCCAGTTGGCAGCCATAGCGTTAGAGTGCCAAAGCCCTCTAAAACTACAGGACACAAGGTAAAAGTGGTGGTTCCACCCTGGTGCCACTCTTGAGCTGCCGTGACATTATCCCTGCACCCACAGCTATTCTATGACTTGAATGCTGTTGGAATGGGGTGGAAAATCAGCAACGACAATGAAAAAGTGCTGGATGAATCTGCTGCTAATAGGTAGGAGGTCCAGTGGCAGCTGGGCCCGGAGTCTGAGTGTGTCAGTTCTCTGTCACTCTAGGAAGGCTATAGTTTGTATGTGTATTGTTTGGGGTAGTGGGGAGGGAAACCATCCCGGGGACATGCAGCCCTCAGAGGAAGTGTCAAGGACACTAGCTGGGGGCAGTGTCTGTGAATGTCTCCTGTGATTCTAATACAGGGATCGGCGACCTTTCAGACATGGTGTGCCAAGTCTTCATTTATTCACTGTAATATAAGGTTTCATGTCCCAGTAATACATTGTAACGTTTTTAGAAGGTCTCTTTCTGTAAGTCTATAATATGTAACTAAATTACTGTTGTATGTAAAGTAAATAAGGTTTTTAAAATGTTTAAGAAGCTCCATTTAAAATTAAATTAAAATGCAGAGCCCTCTGAACTGGTGGCCAGGACCTGGGCAGTGTGAGTGCCACTGAAAATCAGCTCGCGTGCCACCTTCGGCACCCGTGCCATGGGTTGCCTACCCCTGCTCTAATACTTAGGGGAAAGAGCTTTGCATTTTGTTTTTAACTACAAACTTCTTTTCTGTTCAACCAAGTGCAGAGAAATGGGATTAGGATCCTGCCTATTTAATAGTTATATAGTGGTAGCACCTAGAGACTAGCCATTTTAGGACCCATTCTGCTACGCACCATATAAACCTATAGCAAACAATAATCCCTTCCTAAAAGAGCTTAAACTCATGGGCAGGTCTAAGCTTAAAATGCTGCAGTGGGGTCGCTGTAGCGCTTCAGTGAAAACACTATCTATTTTACACTGATGGGAGAGCTTCTTCCATTGGCATAGTTAATCCACTTTCCCGTAAGGCGGTAGCTATGTTGATGGGAGAATTCTCCTGTCAGTTTAGTGCTGTCTACACTGGGGGTTAGGTCGGTTTAATGAGTTGCTCGGGGGGTGGATTTTTCACCCTCCTGAGCGACATAGTTACACTGACCTAATTTCCTAGTGTAGACCTGGTGGAAAAGACAGGACCTAGCAGGTGAGTGAGAAAACAGTTCCTTCATGGGAATGCAGAGGCAGAAATGAGAGTCCATGGAGGAGAGCAGAGCTGAGTTCCTTGGGGCAGGTAGAGGCTGGCTGCTGTGTCACTATTTCTACCTTAACTGAGAGCTTGCACACCTCTGGGGACTGATCTCCCAGACTTCCCAGCAGTGCCTTCTCTAACAGTTGCTAGACCCACAGTGAAGGTGCATTGGGAGCACTCGAGTCTACTGTTTACTAAGCAGGACACAACCTCTGAGGTTGAAGTTTAGCCATAACAAATGGAGCTGGTATGCTTGAGTGGCTCCTTGTTCCATTATTCATGTTATAAATAGTAGCTGGAACGCAGGTGGAAAGCTGTTAATTGGCCTTGGAAAATTCCTAAGCACATCTAGGAGGGTTGGTGCTGACCATGAGCAAGTTAACCCTTGGCAGATTGGGTTTGGAGACAGCGTCTGCTCTGGCTGTTCTGTTCTGCTCTGGTGAGGCAGAAGTACCAGTAAATAAGTCACTCAGGCCACGTCCAGACTAGGAATTAAAATCGATTTTAGATACGCAACTTCAGCTACGAGAATAACGTAGCTGAAGTCGAATTTCTAAAATCGAGGTACTCACCAGTCTGGACGGCGCGGCATCGATGTCCGCGGCTCTCCGCGTCGATTCCGGAACTCCGTTCGGATTGATGGAGTTCCGGAATCGATGTAAGCGCGCTCGGGGATCGATACACCGCGTCCAGACTAGACGCGATATATCGATCCCCGAGCAATCGATTTTAACCCGCCGATGCCGCGGGTTAGTCTGGACGAGGGCTAAGAGGATGGAAGTGCAGTACCATGTGTTGCACTTGTGCTGCCCCTCTGACACCAAGCCATAGTCCTGCAGATTCTTTCTCCCCGAATTCTCCTCCCCATGGGTGCTGGGATCCAACACCAGATGCTCCTAAGCAGCGTTATCACTGGAGGACCTGGCCTAGTGCTAGTTGTTAGAAGGGGGAGAGGCAGGACTGATGCAATTGGATGATTAGTGATGAAGCCTCACAACTTCTCCAGCTGGTTTCTGATCTGTCTTTAATCCTCGTTTGTTAAGGGGGTTAGGGAGGCTGGGCACCATCATTTATCCACAGGCACAATTATCTCTCTCTCCCTCCTTTGTTCCGCCTGTCTTGTCAACTAACTGTGTATCTCTCATGCTGCCTATGGATCACCTGGCACAGTGGGACACCGATCTCGGCTGGAGCCTCTAGATGCTACTATAATGCACATTCATATTAATAAAAATGCTGTCCAAGGGTCTTTTTTTCCTTTCCTGTATATTGCTGTTATTATGGGTGCCCCAGTAGTGTCTAGGGACTCCCAGTGTGCTGGGTGCTGCACAGACATACACTGCAAAATAGGTTCGGCTTTACTTGATGCAGCTTCCCACAAAGATGGACTCTATAGAGAACATTTGTACCTGGAGCAACAGACTTGTCAAACTTGAGCACATGAGAATTTGCTTTAATGTAGAGTGTCCTCTTACCCCCTGCTCCTCTACATAATGTTTAAAGTAAAACTTATCACTGTCCTGCAAATCAATTGCATTGCACAGTTATACTGAGATGTTTTCAGATACCTAATGAGCGCTAAGAACAATACAAAGTGTGCAGTCACCTTTGGGATGAGGTGCTCTGACTTGGTGGTGTCTTGCACCCAATCTGCAGTTGCTTTGCACTGGTGTAAATGATCGCACATGGTGCAGGATAAGAGCAAATCAGGCCCAGAGACTTTTGAGGGAAAGAGTATGAATTCTAGGAGGAGATGAGGGAGCTGGGGAAGAAAGAGAGAGATTGAATGAATGGGTGGAGCTGGGGAGGACACTGAGTGGGTGTAATGCAGTTGGGAGTCTGTGTTTACAATGTTTTAGAAAGAGTAAATATCCAGGGGCCTGATGGCTCTCATGAGAGTAACTCCTATTGGATGCAGTCATGGGAGCTGTACATACTTGTAGAGGGGGAGTTGGGCATTTGCACTGGTTTCAAAATTCCAAGAGATTGTTATTTATTTCATCAGAGAAGGTGAAGATTAACACACCTCAGTATTTTGGGAGCACTGGGCTCCCAGCAAAAGCTGCTTTATTTGAGGAGCTGATGTGATGTGGCTTTTAGTTTTCAAACTTTAAGCCATCTAGCACTTATTGGTTGTAGCTATTCAGCACCACGTGTTTGCACTGGCACTTCACAAACATGGTCCTAGCCCTGAAGAGCGTACAAACTGTGGCCCCTATCCTGGCAGAATCTTGGTTGCAAGATCAGAGTAGAATAATTTCCTCATCCTAGTGTTTAACATGGAAATGAGTTGTTAGAATCAGTGCTGGATGGTTTGTGGTGCTGAATCTTCCAGCTGTGAGGAACCTCTGGCTGGCTCTGCTTTACTCTGCTGGGCTAGTCACCTATCTCCCTCTCTGACTAGAAGGGAACTCGGATGTGGAGTGTGTCATCTGGTGGTGTTTCGAGGAGGGATATTTACAGACCTGTCAACAAATTGGTTATTTCCAAGTGGTACCCCCATAATGACTGTTTCTGCCATTGGACCTTTCTTCTAGCTTTAATTGTCTTAAGTGGCCATTCAAAGGGTCAATGAAAATCAGTTGCCTCATGGAGGGAGCTATTGTAATGGATGTAGAGCAGGAGTATGCACAATTGTTTGGAGAGGTCTCATGAGGCAGGAGGATGTCCAGTAAAGATGGCCTCTTGGGCAGGTATCACCAGGGGTTGTACAGCAGGGCAGGTTGTGGATGCTGTACCGCCCTGGAGTCTATTTGGGCACATTGCATTGCCCTGTGTCTGTTTTGACATCTCCGCTCAGGAACTGTAAAGGTAGGAGCTCTGTCCATTGCCCCACAAGCTGGACAGAGTTGATGCCATCTACGACCTAATGGGCTCCTTCTGAAGGTCTTGCAAGTTCTGAGCTGAGCAGAGTTCATTTTGGGTGAACCACAGTTGCATGGTGCAGTTCCTGCATTCTTCATGCTAGGATGGAGCCGGTAAGAGGGCCAGTCTTGGCTTTTAAAACTGGTTGTCAGTTCCAGCTCTCTGCTATGGCCTCCAGCTCTCCATGCAGGTTTCTTCTGCCTGAGGGATTGTTTGCTAAAACCATCTGAATTACAGTTTAAAACAAAACAATCCGTCCTCTCTTCTTTTGTGGAGCGGGCTAGAGAGCAGCTTGTCCTTTAACCTAACTCCCAGCTCTAGCCTTCCCCTGAGAAGCCATGTTCCCCAGCTACTGCGGCCTCTGACATCAAAGTCCATCCAAACCAAACAGGACCTAATTTTTGCCCAGAAGTGCTCTCCTTTGGGGTGCACTCGGGTCAGGTCTGTACTTTCGTGTCTAGGTGAAGGGGACATTTCTCAAGTTAATGAGCTACCAGTGGCTTTAGGAACTGGCTCAGTGACCCATCTGAGTAATAGTGGGTGATTTACTACTGGGCCCAGTTCTAGGTGATATGTCCAGTCCAACCAACCCCTTTCCAAATTTTCTGGTTGAATATTATGTATAGGGTGAGATACTCATCCCTTCAACAACCACTGG
Organism: Gopherus flavomarginatus; assembly: GCF_025201925.1. NCBI lineage: Eukaryota > Metazoa > Chordata > Testudines > Testudinidae > Gopherus > Gopherus flavomarginatus. Next base: position 19,296,735 of record NC_066632.1, on the reverse strand, counting down.
CAAGGGAATTTCAGCTACGTGCTGCTGCCATAATTCTCATGCAGTGCTCTCTGCTGACTGATCCATCAAATTCCCTATTCCTGCCATCAGTATGGAAGCTGCTCATATAGGGAGTGGAAGGGACAGACAGACCAAGCTCTCTGGGTCAGTAACTCTTTTCTGTGTTCATACAGCATCCAGCACAGTGGGTTCCTATCCATGACAAGGGCTGCTCGCTGCTACTGTAATACAGATAATAAATAACTTAATCAGTTCTATTTTTCTTCTGCCACTAAAGCCTGTTATTGGCAGAACTGTCTAGAATTATGTGCGTGTGTGTGTGTGTAATTCCACATGGTTATGGAGTTAAATCAGATGTGTCCACTCGTGCTTAGTGCACACATGACAAAGGTGTGTGCAGGTGGCAGTGTCTGTGTACTTGTGTTGTTATCCACTAGTTCTGTTAATACTTCAAGGAGTAAATGAAATAAAGAGAGATCCAATCTTGTTATGGACTTCCAGTTCTTAGGTGTTGGGAATGCCATAGGAAAAGCAGAGACCACATTATTTCAGGCTACCTGAGGCAAAGGACCCTTAAAATCTAGACACAAGTGTGAATCCCAAGATAGTTGGGTTTATTTGGGCTGGCTGCAGAGTCTGAGCAGTGCACCTCACAGCACCGATCAAGTCTGTGAAAGGGCCCACTGAAGTCAATGTTGAAAGTTAAGCATACGCATCTCCCTGCTCTGCCTTGGCTCCCCCTGGGGCTGGGATGGGATTGGCACTGGTGCTGCTGCTGCACTCGCAACTTTGGTTCTGGAAAGCTGTGCCCTCCAAAGAGAGCTGGAAAGGCAGTGGGGAGCGCCCTGCTAGCTCTGCCCCTTCAGTGGGAAAGAGTCCTCTGAGGGGCTAGAGGCTGCCAGTCCAGCATGTCGTTAGCTGTCCCTCCCAAGACTGCACTGTGGGGCTGCTGCACTGAACATGCTGCGGACCTGATGTGTCTAACTCGTTCTGTGGGGAGGACTGTATGGCCCTTTCTCTGAGCTGGGGAACAAAGAGCTGGCAAGAGGCTAACGGTGTGGGTTTGTCCTGCTGCAGCCAGGTTCTCATAGTTACAGATGCTGTTAGAGTAAATGCTTGTAAGATCCCTCTCTTCTTCCGCCTAGTTAGAGGCCCCCTTTCCCCACACCCGTGTGATATTCTTCCTCAACAGTTCCTCTCTTTTCTCCCCCTACGCTCCCCGCCCATCTTTGGGAATTGTCTCTTCTCTTCTCTTCCTCCCTCCCTCTTTGGAGGAATATCCCTCATTTCCTTACACAGGGGACAGCAGGAGCCCAAGTCTGCAGGCTCAGTGATGGCAGGGAGGTGGGGGTGCTGGGGCAGAGCTGGGTGACTGAAACGTGGCTACTTGACAGCTGGGGGGAGGGATGGTGGCTCAGTGGCCTCCACCCAGAGCCATAAAGGCTGTGGGTTGGGTCCCTTGGAAACTCATGGGATGAGTTGGGGGTTGGAAGGAAGGGCCTTGGGGCTGGATCAAGCCTGAAGGCCCTGTGTTTGTTATCCTGGTATGGGCACGGCTAGCCCCTTCCTGTCATGAGTGCATGTTGTGGTGCTGCATTGAAGAGCTACAGTTTCCCTTCCCCGGCCCCCACCCATTTCCCCCCTCACCTCCTGCTGCTTTTGTTCATTGTGCTGTGGGAGAAAAGGGTTTGCTAGAAGGGTGTTGTGTGTGTCTAATGCAGTAATGGAGAGTCTCTCGTTGGTGGGACTTAGCCCCTGTGTCCTTCACTGATTTCTCCTGTGCCTGGAATCCAGTGCTGGATCTTTCCCTGAAATCAACCAGGGTCAGGCCTAGTCTACACTTAACATTTCGGTCGAAATACTTACGGCACTCAGGGGTGTGAAAAATCCTGGCATGTCCAGGTGTAGACACAGCTAAGTAGATGGAAGAATGCTTTTGTTGACCTAGCTACCATCGCTTGGGAAGGTGCGTTTCTGCAGTGATGGAAAATCCCCTTCCATTGCTGTAGGTTGTGTCTAGGATGGACTGTTATGTTGGCATAACTGCAGCACTGTAGCTGTGCTGATTTACTTCCTGTAGCGTAGACATGGTCTCAGATCCAGGCCATGGTTCCCTCCTATAGGAAGGGCTGGTCCTACGGTGACAGGCTGTCACAGCACATCCCAGACCCAGTCCCTGCAATGCTTCTGTGTCTGAGGAGCACACACAGTGGCAATAGCTCCACCTAAGTGCCTAAGCCTATCCATGGCTCTTAGTGAGGTTACAGATGTGTCACATACTGCTTCCTCCTTATGTCCTGTTATGTCATTGTGTCCCACGAGCCAAATGTGCCTAAAATAGCTGCCAATCCTGGCAGGTTTTTTTCATAGCTAGCTTCTATTCTTAGCTCACTGGCTAGTTGAGCAAGCCACATTGCCCAATAGTCTGTGCCCCATACAAAATTTTTGCTTACATTTCATAGCAACACTAAATTGAAATATGTGCATATCCCTACCCAGCAATCTCAAACTTGCAGACATTGTGCTCCTTCAGCTCGGGAGCCACAAACACACAAGTGTGAAATAAGAGCCCTGGAGGTTGGCATGTAGCCTCAGCCAGACTCAAATAAAATGACCCAAGAGGATGTGACACTTTGCTGAATGGTCTGTCATTTTTGAGCCAGCTTTTCCTATCAGACGTGGTTGTGCTGCTGGAGTGATCACTGGATGTGTACATGGCATGATGTGAGCCATAATGGATGTAGGGTATGAAAGACAGGTTCCCAGGAGTGGGACTAGGTGCATGTTATTCAGTGTAAGATTTTGCAGCAAGGCTCAGAATATTTGCCTCATTAGTGATATTTGTCACTTACTGGAAGTTTATTCCTGGATGGCTGGCATTTGTGACTTCCCTTCTCTGGCATTGCTGTGTATCTCACAGGGCTAGTCACAATTGACCTGGTTGAAAGTACTCCTTTGGGCTGTGATGTATGCAAGGAGGCATTCTGTGCACAGGAGACTAAATTAACGTGCAGGGATAGAAGTCATATTTGTGAGCCATAATAACTTCTGGCACAGGAAGTTTGAAATCGACCTCCTATTGGGTTTGTGCAGATGATCTGTGCTAACTGATGTCACTGAATGCAGGACCATTGATGAACCACTGCTGGTGCCTAGTGATCCATATCTTTCCTTGGAAGTCTGACTGGTTCTGAGGCGAGTGATGAGGATGTTGGAGAAGGATGCTTGCCAGGAGAAATTGGAGCCAATCTGCTTTGCTAACAGTTGATTGACCTGTTTCACACAAATGTGTTGTAAAATCTGTTCTTTGGCGCTGCTCTAGCATTGTTGCTCTACTATGGACCAGATTTTTCAAGAGCTCAGCAACTGTGAATGGGCTCTCTTGAAAATCTAACCACTTATTTTGGTGCCTAAATGGGAATTGAGCTCTTCTGAAAATGTGGCCCTAACTGGTTTATCAAGTAGATCCACAAATGAGATTTTTGCTATAAATTCAAAGGTACAAAACCTCTTTCTAAGGGTATGTCTTCACTAGCAACGTTAGAGCACTGCCGCAGTGTCTACACTGCCACTTTACAGCACTGAAACTTGCAGTGCTCAGCGGGTTGTTTCTTCATACCCCGAGTGAGAAAGTTGCAGTGCTGTAAAGTGGCAGTGTAGGCAAGGCCTAAGTGTTCCCTTATGGCTGGTGAGACTGATCCCACAGACTGTGCTTCTGAAGGTTCTGGACAGTGAATCTCTGAGTATTTGATAAGATCAAGGGAGTCCAGTCCTCACAGCAGAATTCAAATGCACAGTTTACTGCAGTTGAAATTCTTCACTGGATGCTTGAGAGTTTGGAGGCCATCAGAGATCAAAGCCACCGAACAGCAGTGTCAAAGGTCATCTGTCAAAGGTAATCTTTGAAGGCATTCCTTGCCTATTTCCTCCCAAATGCCTTGGGCTCTGTTTCTCAGTACAGAACTGCTTCTTCTGGAGTCTTGTATTTGCTCCCGTGGCAAGTGGGAAGGGATAAAAAGGGCTTTCTTTCCAGTGCAGAGCAGAGAGGCAGAGTGCAGTTCTAAAGGGGCTGTGGGAAGAGGCTCCATTGTTCAAACTTCTTTTAACACATTTCCTTCCAGTAACAAAAGTGCAAACTGGCTGGAGTAAACTCCACTCCCTCTTTCAGACTGTTACAGTCCTGGGATTACAGTGGGGACTTCTGTACACACACTCTGGCCTGTTCTGTTTGTAGACGGAAAGCTGTTTTTTCTACAGGTGAAATCCACACCAGGGGGGCTTTTCAGCAGATGGCGAGTTGTTTTCTTTCTTGGAGCTAGCATTTGTGCGAAACCCTTATATGATAAAGGTATTTCTTTAACCTTATTTGTATTTCTGTAGCACCGAGAGTGTCGCAACTGAGATTAGAGCCCGATTATGCTAGGCACTGCACAGACACATGGCGGGAGACAGTCACTTTATAGTCAAGTCAGGCTTCCTGGGAAGTTGTTTCCTGGTGAGAGGCTTAGCGTTTCTATTTCCACAGGTTTTTTTTTCAGGGTGTGTGAAAATGGGAGCCATGAAAAATCCTTTTGGCAAATACCCAAATTTAAGGTGTCATCGCCAGTGCAGACAGACTAGTTGCATTGAAAGGCTTGCTGAGGTTCACTAGCCTTTTTCAGTGAGCGGGGGCCCAGTTCTGTGTGATTCTGAGGCCATTTGACTGCTTTGGCACACAGTGTTGGGGCTTGCTGGTTTCAGAGCAAATCCTGGTGGAGTTCTGTGGTGCTTACTTAGCTGTGCTTTGAGTCTCAGGTGTTGATTACTCAGTCAGCGGTGAAGCCTTTCCTTGGGGTGGGCAGCCCTCTTGCATCCCCAGCACCCAGAGTGCAAATTGGGGTGTGCTACTGTACCAGATCAGGGGGAGAAGAGGCTGTTTATCTCTCTGTCACTACTCTCGTGCTAGTCTTCCCTCTACCCTCTAGCTCTTATCTCACCATTTCTCCCCCACTCCCCACCAACTCCCCTGCCCCTCCTTCCTTCACCAATTAACTCCGGTTGCCCTCTGCACTCAATCCTGCCAACCTCACCCATCCTCCCAGTTCAAACATATCAGGTCTCCTGAGCTCTCTCCAACACAACCTGCAGCTACTGAGAAATACCACCCCTCCCCCACATCCTTCTCCTCCTTCCTCTTCCTACCTGATCTCTCTGCAGCTCAAAACCACCTCCCTCAGCGCTGCCTTGTCTCCCTGACACACCCAGGCTCAGAATCACCCACAGCTGTCAGCCACTCAAGGTCAGAAAACCAACCCTCCCCACCCCTATGCTCAGAAGTCTCCCTTGCTTGCCTGATACCTACCACTGCATGGCTCCCCTTTCCTTTTTTTTTTAAATCCACAAAAAATGCAAGCAGCAGAGAACTCCCCCACCTGCACTATGTGAATGCAGATGGGGACTATGTGCAGAAATAAAAAGTATTCCTTGCTCTGGGCCTTTTCCCAGGAGCACAGCCTGAATTTCCCTAAGAAGGGGGCCCAGAGCTCTTCCCCATTCCTGCCCTGCACCCTGCCGGGACCGCTCCCGCTGCCATTCCCCCACACTCAGTCCTGCACTCTCATGCTGCCACCTCACAGCAGCTTCCAATTATCCCTGCCCTGCACCCAGCTCTGAGCTCTTCCCACACATTGCCCTGCGCCATCTCTGCCCCACACTCTTCCCCCATGTTGCCCCACCACTCAGCTTCCAGTTTGGCCAGCCCCATGTTCTTCCCCCAGCGTTGCCCCGTGCTCTCCCTACCCCATGTTCCTCCTGCTCCACACCCAACCCTGAGCTCTTCCCTCCATGTGGTCCCGCCACCAGCTCTGAGTTTACCCCACACTTAGCCCCATGCTCTTTCCCCCCTACCCTCCACATTGCCCTTCACCCAGTTCTGAACTCTTCCCATCTCGCACTTGCCCTTCTCTTACCCAGAGAAGCGGTCAGGCTGAAGAGCACCATCCCCACCAGGGCACAGCAGTTTTGGGAGTCCCATACCCCACCCTCCTCCCACATCTTCACTTCCCCAGGAAGTACCAGCAGTCTCGGGATGCCTGGTGCCCCTGACTTGTCCATGGAGGTCTGGGGGTGCCCAATGCCTGTGGGTGCTGGAAGGACTGCAAAAGTGTGGATGCCAAGCAGGCGCACAGGATTACAATGCCACTTGTGTTTGGGTGGCTGCACCTTTGTCATTCCTGCAGGGCAGGGGCTCCACCATTAGACCACCCAGCTCTGGTCAGGGACCAAGGGGGTGGCCTGGGCTCCCCTTCCAGTGGACCTCTGTCTGCTCCCCTCTGTCTCCTTTGTTGCTTGGAGTTTATGCAGGGTCACCTATTGGCAGCCTCGAGGATCTGGAGCAGCCCCAGCAGGAGCCGCCTTGTGGCAGCAGGCAGTACTACACTCAGAAGCACAGCAGCCACCTTGCACATTTGTGAGGCCCATTGCTGGGATTTTAGCCTCTGACTCTAGGGATTTAAGCAACGCTGAGTCTAAGGCTATGTCTACACTACCGTGGTAAGCCGACCTATGCTGCGCAACTCCAGCTACATGGATAATGTGGCTGGAGTCGACGTACCTTAGGCTGAGTTACCGTTGGGTCTGCGCCTCGAAGGGTCCATGGGAGAAACTCTCCCATCGACTTACCTTACTGTTCCCTTCGGGGATAGAGTACAGGAATTGACTGGAGAGCAATCTGCTGTTGATTTGGTGGGTCTTCACTCTCAGGTTATGGCTGCACTTACAGTTTTGCAGCGCTGGTAGTTACAGCTGTGTTCGTACAGCTGTGTAGGGCCAGCGCTGCAGTGTGGCCACACTTACAGTTACCAGCGCTGCAGTGTGGCCACATTTACAGCCCTTGCAGCGCTGTTGGGAGTGGTGCATTGTGGGCAGCTAACCCACAGAGCACCTCGTCCCATTTTGGCGCTGTGGCCTGTGGGAAGGGGAAGGAAGTGTGCGGGTCTTTCCGCTTCCTGTTCCAACGCCCCGTGGTGCTTTGCTACACATTCCGAGCAGTTTGGCGGCATTGTGAGTCTACAGCGCGATTTCTGAGATTTCTGTTACAAATGGAGCCTGAGCTGCTGAGGACCTTGCTGATGAATGTTGCCAGCACATCACGCATGGCAGTGGAGCTATTCCTTCAGCTGCAAAATGACAGTGAGGAGTCAGATGATGATATTGAATCGCCTGATGCTGAAGACACTCAATTGCTTGTGGCAGTAACAGACGTGCTCAGCACCGTGGAACGGTGCCTTTGGGCTCGGGAAACCAGCACTCAGTGGTGGGATCACATCGTCCTGCAATCCTGGGATGACGAGCAGTGGCTGCAGAACTTTCGGATGAGAAAAGCCGCTTTCATGTCACTGTGTGCTGAGCTCGCCCCTACCCTGCGGCGCAGGGACACGAGATTGAGAGCTGCCCTGCCAGTGGAGAAGCGGGTGGCTATTGCAATCTGGAAGCTGGCAACTCCAGACAGCTTCCGATCGGTGGCGAACCAGTTTGGAGTGGGAAAGTCCACCGTTGGAATGGTGCTGATGCAAGTTTGCACAGCCATTAATCGCACCCTGCTAAGAAGAACTGTGACTCTTGGGAACGTGCAGGACATTGTGGATGGCTTTGCAGAAATGGGGTTCCCTAACTGTGGAGGGGCAATAGATGGGACGCATATTCCTATTCTGTCACCACCCCACCTGGCATCAGAGTACGTTAATCGCAAGGCGTATTTCTCCGTGGTTCTGCAAGCGCTTGTGGATCACCGTGGGCGTTTCACTGACATTTACTCAGGATGGCCTGGAAAGGTGCACGATGCACGCATCTTTTGGAACAGTTCCCTGTTCAGGAGGCTGAGGGCCGGGACTTTTTTCCCAGACCGCAAGATCACAGTAGGGGACGTCGAAATGCCCACTGTGATCCTTGGAGACCCCGCTTACCCCTTAATGCCATGGCTCATGAAACCGTATACAGGGAAGCTTGACAGGAGCAAGGACCGGTTCAACTACAGGCCGAGCCGGTGCAGAATGACTGTGGAGTGTGCTTTTGGCCGTTTGAAAGCACGCTGGCGTTGTCTTTATGGGGAAGCTAGATTTGGGGGAAAGCAGCATCTCCGCTGTTATATCCGCGTGCTGTACCCTCCATAATATTTGAGAAGGGAAGGGTGAAAGATTCAGTGAGGAATGGACCTCCGAGGTTCGACGCCTAGAGGATGAATTTGCTCAGCCAGAGAGCAGGGCTACTAGGGAGGCCCAGGAAAGGGCTTCAAGGATTAGGGATGCTTTAAGGGAGCAATTTGATGCTGAGAGCCAACAGTAATGTTTGGTACCTTTGCTGTGCTTTGTTCTACCTTGGGGTACAATATTTACCACTTCCTGCAATAATATAACTTAGTGAAAAAGAAATAAAATCCTTTATTCAACGTTCAGTACATAAAAGGCAAGGGGGGTTAGGGTGGTGGACTGTACATTCAGAGGTTTGAATATGTCCTATTTTGATTACTGTTCAATGTCTGCTGCACTTCAGGATTACTATACTGCAGGGTAATGGGGGTGGAGTGCACAGGGTAAGAATTATTGTTATCAGGGCTGGTAGGTGATCGTACAGGTGTTGGGGGCAGCTGGGGGTAATAAGAAACTGGCTACTGGAGAAAGTTGTTTTGTGGAAATACTGGGGAACAAGAAAGAGAGCTTTGGGAGGGCTGTGGGTTACCACGGTACATATCTGCCTGCATGGCTACGAGAGACTCGAAAGACTCAGTTTGGCGAGCCAGGAGGCTTATCATCTGCTTTGAGGTTTTTTTGGCAGCCAATTCCTTTCTCCTGCTTTCTGTTTGCCTCCATTCATGCATTTTCTGTCTCCATTCATACATCTTCTCTCTCCATTCCTGTGTCTTCCTACTTTCTCTGCTGTAGTGATTCATAACTGATTTGATCAATTCCTCTTTTGATTTTCTGGGATTTCTTCTCAAGTTCTGCAATCTACGTGAGGCCGGTGATCCGGCTGCATTAGTCAAGGTCACTAGAAAAAAGAAAGATAGAACCATGTAATACACAGAGGCTACATTGTTTATTATCACACAGTGAAGGACTTTTTAGACTTTTGGTAGCATCCTTCTCACATACCTCACATAACACAGAGAGGCCAGGGAAGCTAAGTCATGGCGAGCAATGGGGTGAGTGTTTCTCCCCCGAGTTCCCCTTGGGAGGGGGAATTGACCGATGGGTCACTGGGGTTTATCTGCACTGGGTACAGGACGTAGCTGGTGTTCTGCACAGGGGACAGTAGTGAACAGGAAGGTGGCGAGCTGTTGGCGGGGGGGGGGGGGCGTGTTCATGCTGTCCTGCTGGTGAGGGGGGGGGGAAACGCACAGCTGTGCTGGCTGCCTGCTGGGAAGGGTGGGGGAGCACCGGAGCGCACCGCGGGGCTGGCTGCCTGCTGGGAAGGGTGGGGGAACACCGGAGCGCACCGCGGGGCTGGATGCCTGCTGGGAGGGGGGTGGGGGAACACTGGACCGCACCACGGGGCTGGCTGCCTGCTGAGAGGGGGGAGGTTTAACACCGGAGCGCACCGTGGGGCTGGCTGCCTGCTGGGAAGGGTGGGGGAACACCGGAGCGCACCGCGGGGATAGCTACATGCTGGGATGGGGGGTGTTGAACACCAGAGCGCAAGGGGGGGGGGACCGTGAACCTGGAGCCCTGCACTCAAGTATCCCTAAATTCTCAACAGGGTTTCCTACTGCCAGATATATCACTGCTGCGTGTTACCTGGGAAGAGAGGGAGGGTCTTCTACAGCAATGTGGATTCCGCCCTGGCCCCTATGCAGCTTGCCTGTGTGCAGCCATGGTCCCCCCACCCCTCGCTGCACAGTGGATCGGACGAGTTAGCCTGACCGGGACAAGGACCACGGTGGCTCTCCCGATCAACTTGAGAAAGCACATTGCGCACGCTCTGGCTGCAACTTTTCAAGAGATTACCGAGGCAGATTACAGAGACGTGATAGAGCAAATCAATGGGCTATTTCACGTTTAGGCATGCATGCAGGCAGCCATAACCCAAACCCTCCTCTCCCAAAACATACAAATCTGCTTACCCCGAGCACGATCCTCAGTTTCTTCCTCACCATCAACTTCCAGCTGCTGCGACTGGCTAGCCTCCTCCTGGCTTGAGAAGAGCTCCTGGCTGCATGTGTCCTGGGACTCCGAGGTGTCTCCCTCCACGCCAGTAGCCTCACTGTCGCCTTCCTCTACACCCTCCCCCACTTCTCCCTGCTGTGAACTCTCCATCGTGGTCCTCGGATTGGCAGTGGGGTCACACCCAAGTATGGCATCCAGCTCCTTGTAAAAACGGCAGGTCGTGGGGGCAGCTCCTGAGCGGCGATTTCCCTCACGGGCTTTGCAGTAAGCACTCCTCAGCTCTTTTATTTTGACCCTGCACTGCAATGCGTCCCGTTCATGGCCCCTTCTCATCAAGGACTGCGATATCTGCCCATAGGGATCATAATTTCTCCTTCTGGAGCGCAGCTATGCTTGCACAGCCTCCTCACCCCAAACACTTATGAGGTCCTGCAGCTCTGAATTGTTCCATGCTGGGGCTCGTCTGGGGCGTGGAGGCATGGTCGCTGATTGATTGAATGATTGATTGCACTCCACACCTGGCTGAGCAAACAGGAAGGGGATTTTTAAAATTCCCGGGGCATTTAAAGGAGGGGTCAGCTGAGCCCAGGGCAGTGGAGTGTGCATGATTACCAGAGAGGCTTCTAAGGTATGCTGGGATACCTCCTTATGCCAAGGAGATCAATAAAAACGCTGGTGGGTGTCCACACTTGCTGACCAGCGCTGGATCACCAGCGCTGGATCCCCTACACCCGAGGCTCGACCGGGTGTACAGCCAGCGCTGCAACCAGGGAGTTGCAGCGCTGGCCGTGCTTTGTAAGTGTGGCCACATCCTAAGTTGCAGCGCTGTAACCCCCTCACCGGCGCTGCAACTCTGTAGTGTAGCCAAGGCCTCAGAGTGTCAATCCTGTCTGTAGTGTAGACATAGCCTAACTTTTAGATGCCCTGCTATTGGTGAATGTCCAGACCACAGGGCTATACAGATGCTCGCTCTCTGGCACAATGCATTGCTTTGGGATCAGCACCAGTGCAGCTATACCAATTGCTGCATAAGTCTCTCAGTTGCAGAACCCTTCTTCCTGACAGTGACCCAGTACCACCCTGCTTTTGCATTGCTGCGCTGTGCATCATCTGAGTGACTTTCTCTGGGCAGAAATGCTGGGCTGTATTCTGATCTCAGTCACACAGTGTAAATCTGGAATAACTCCATTAACTTGAATAGAGTTACTCCAGATTTCTGTGTAAATGAGAGCAGAATTTGGTCCATTCTTATGAAGTACCTTATACACCTAAGACATTCCATCCATTTATTATTATTTCATATTTATAGAAGGCTTCAAGGCTAAGACAACTGAGGGGCTAGTTTTTAAAGAAGAGCAGTCAGGTAATTTAGCCTACCTTTCACTGAGCCTTCTGCATCCACTCTTCTGCAGGCAAGTGGGGGAATCTCCCAAACACCATCCACTTGTGATACAAAATGAGAAGACCACAGTAAATTGTATAGATCTATAAGATCCCCCTGCCCCCCGCCCGCATGCACTCACTGGCCTTCTCCTTTCTTACGAGAGCAGAGTAATAGCTAAGCATTTTGACATTTAAATGATCATCACTGGATGTCTGAATTAATACCTCACTGAGATGAATGGCGCCGTTCACCCCTCAGATCTATTGGTCCAAGCTCCCAGCAGATTAGACAGCTCTGCATTGGTTATACTGTGCTCATGTTTTATTCACAGCCATAAGTGCAGAGACTGCATGAAAACCAAGATTCTGGAGAAGAGTCTAGTGGCTGGGCGATGCACAGGCACACTGTGCCACTGTGTGGTGCCCAGTTCGAGCCCTTCTGCCAACTCTCTACCACATGTTCACCACCAACTGAGCAAGCAGGAACGGCTGCACTTGGGCTTCACATTGGACGGGAACAAGAAGCTGGCTTGTGCGTGACCAATTTGAAAGCAAACTAATTATGACCTATAGCAATTTTCGTTTGTTCAGAGGATAACTACACAGAGCTTGTCAGTTCTCAGGTACCATCTCCAGAGCTTTCAGTGGGAACAGCAGGGTCTTATATGGCCAATTAAAGCTCTCATCTACTGCAATGCAGGGGGCCATAGAGGTATCCACCATAGAGGTATCCACAAAATCCACAGCCTGTACAATGGTGGCACAGATTTTGGTAATTAAGTCTCCTTCACGCATGTGTATCCTTAAATTACTACTTGGAGCCAAGAGTAGAAGCCAAGTGTCCAGGTTGCCTCTACCTTACCATAACCATTAGTCCACACTCTCTATTTACTGAGACCGAAAGGGGTTTGCCAGGGGAGCCTCCTGTCCCATCAGATGTACTAATAAAAGTAGTTTGTGCAGCTTCCAGCCCGTGGGAAAATGCCACCTCTCATTCAGTCAAGTGCAGCATGTAGGAATGAACAGACTGAGGGGACCCGTGTTGCACACGAACAGGAATGGATTCTGGAGATGGAATGGCTTTCTGCCCCTCACCCATATTTGATTGTGGCTCTCTGACTGGCAGGATCATGCTGGTGCCTGGATACAGGCTTGGCAGGCAGGAAGCTTAGAAACCTTTCCCCAGAGGAATTAGATTATAACATGGGGTCAGGTTCAGAGGCTGCTGCTGCTTCATGCAGGATACTTTGTTACCATGATTCTGTACACAGGCTTTTGTGGCCCCCCAGCGGGGGGTGAATAGTAATGACTGAAATAGCACATGTGTTTCTACTATGGACTTGGCTTCGTTGCAGTGTTAGCTCAAGGAATAACTTGAGTTTTGCCCCTAACCAAACTCCTGTCCACACACAATCTCTAGCTGGAGTAAAGTGGTGCTTTAAGCTTGCGTCAACTGTCTAATTAGGGGAGGGTGGGTTGAAGGTCAAGTGCTGCAGATGCTCCAGCTAGGAATGCAATGAAGATGCAGCGACTCATAGATTTGAACGTCAGAAAGGATCATCATGGTCATCTAGTCTGACCTCCTGCAAGTTTCAGGCCACAGAATCTCGCCCACCCACTTCTGTAACAGACCCCTAAGCTCTGGCTGAGTTACTGAAGTTTCAAATAATGATTTAAAGACTTTGTTACAGAGAATTCACCATTTATGCTAATTTAAACCTACAAATGACATGTGCCCCATTCTTCAGAGGAAGGTGAAAACCCCTATCGTCTCTGACAGTCTGACCAGATGGAAAATGCCTTCCTGACCCCAAATATGGTGATCAGTTATACGTGGTCAAGACAGGGTACAACAAATCATCAGCTGCTAATCCTATCATTCTGCAGCTAATCTGATCACTTGTGTGACTCCAGTACTGTTTCCATGTGTGGTTACTCTCACAGGCAGGTTTACGCTACCACTGCTGGTCGATCTCAGCTGAGCAATTTGAGGTACCTTAGTAGCGTAACTCAAGTTGACGTAGCTTAGATCTACTTACTGCGGGGTCCACGCTATGCTGTGTCGATGGGAGACGCTCTCCCGCTGACGTTGCGTCCGCCTCTCGTTGAGGTGAAGTACAGAAATCGATGGAGAGCACTCACCCATTGATTGAGTGTGTCTTAGACCCACTAAATTGATGCCTCTGCATCGGTTGCAGCAGTTCTGATTTAGCCCTCAGAGTATGTCCACACTGGAGCTGATGGTGTAATTTCCAGCTCAAATAGATAATACCTGTGTGAGCTCAAATCTAGAAATACTAAAATCTGATGCAGAAATACTAAAAATAACAGTGTAGCTGCCATAGCACAAGCAGTGGGATGGATTAGCCACCCTGAGTATGAGCTGTTCGGAAACACTTGGCATACACCCAGACTAGCTAGGCCATCCTGCTCCTTGTGCCACCATGGCTGCCCTTCTGTTTGTAGTGTTCTGGCTAGATTAGAGCTAGTGTGAGTATGTCTGCCCAAGCTGGAAATTACACCTCCATCTCCAATGTATATATACTGGCAAGCTTGTTCAAGTGGAGAGACTCAAGATAACTGCTGCAGCATAGGCGCAAGAAGTAGGGGCATGGGGGGTGCTGCAGCACCCCAGGTTTTGCATCTGGCGTCTTGGCCCCGCACCCCTGCCACCCGGGGTCCGGGATGTGCCTGGGGGCTCCACTGCCGGCCCTGGTCCCAGCTGCTGGGCTTGGGGTCCCGGCTGCTGGCCCTACACCCAGCGCTCCATACCCGCCCCTAGCTTTGGCCCCAGCCTTCATTGTCTTACCCCTGTCTGCGTCCCCACCTCCTGGAGCCATGACCCTGCTCCCAGTTCCAGCTGTAGGGGTCAGTGAGGGGCACAGACAGGGATAAGAGGGGTGCAGCTTAGCACCCCCACTCCAAAAATTGTTTCAGCGCCACTGTGCTGCAGTGAAGACGTGATTTTAGAATGCACTGTGAGCAAAGGGCAGGCTGAGTGGGCGATGGGGCTTTAAGTATTGCCATTCAGGCTTGGTCCCAGAGGCTGGGGTCCAGCCCGGCAGGAATGGCTACGCTGAAGTTTTATAGCCCTGAGAGAGCCCCAGTCAGCTGCCACAGGCCAGCCACAGATGTGTTATTGCAGGGTAGACATACCCTGAGGGGCTCTCAGGGCATTTGCAGCTGCCAAAGCATGTTACTTGCTGCAAAAGGAGAGACTGAGCAAACACTACCTTTTGTTGTGCTCTTCTCTCAGTAACTTTAATGGTGGCACCAGAACGTGGCTGTGTTTTCTGAGCTGGATGGATACATGTGTGTGTCTCCTGTATTTCTTATGGAAATCTACTGGCCCCTCAAAGAGCAATAGACCCCTTGCGTGCTTAGAACTTGCAGCGACTTGATTGCACTTATGGGAGCAGGCCAGATGGGAGAGACATTCAGCGCTCTCTGCACTGCAGTGAACGGATGGGACACTAGGCCTTGTCCACCTCTCAATTCTGTGCTTAAACTTCTCTAAAAAGCTGCTGTCCAGGACAGACTCATAAGCACAGAGTCCCTCGCTGCAAGTCTGTGGCTTTCCTTCCATGCTGTTGCAGAACTGTGCATCGGTGTGAGTTTGTAATTTGGGTGTGAAGACGTGTGTGGCCTCTGGTCTTGCCAATCAGAGGTCTGGTGTTATTATCTGACCAAGAGTCATTGTCCTGGAAGCTCCCACTTGACAAGAAGAGGTGGGGGAGGGGAGAGGAGAGGGAGGGAGGCGGAGATCACCATGTCAATAATAGCAGACAAAGGAAACTTGAGTGCAGCTTCCTCTCTGTAAACACCACAGGAAGAGTCATGAGAAGGTTTCATTCTGAGCTCTGGGACCAGGGTATAGGGAAGAAGCTGCACCTGAAAGTGAGTGGCTGGAAGGACTGGAGCATGAATGTGCTACAAAGCCCATCAGCCATGTAAAAAGGAAAAGATCAAACAAACTTATCAGGAATTTAAAACTGAGGTTATGAGGCAGCAAGAGCGGCTCTATAGCTAAGTTGCAGTCCAGTGGCTGTTTAAAGCTGAATTTTGCATCCTCTCTGAAAGCAGAATTCTGAAAACTGGGTTGTTAGCAGCAGGGCCAGAGTAGAGTTTGTGGTGGAAAGTTTCAGTTCATTTGCCCAAAGGGCTCCTGAGATGCAGCCCCCACCCTCATCCCAAATGATGTTTTATAACTTCATTATTTTAATAATAATGAATATAACTGTCACTTTTGTACTCATGTCACCCTTCATTATTAACCAAGCGCTTATATGCCTACTCCAGGAATGGGGAAATCAGGCATTTTTGCCAGTTTTAGAGATCAGATAAGTTACTTCTGCTTCTTGTGTCTGATATGGTAGAGACCCAATTCTCCTCCACATCACAACAGTACCTTTAAAGCAGTTATGCTGACTATATGGGCTTGGCTATCCTGGTTGTAGCCCCTGCTGTAACCACTAGGCAACACTCCCTTCCAGAGCTAGGCATAGAACACAAGACGATTCCCAACATTCTAATATCTTGTCTAGCAAATAGCTGTGGCTCCCATTGGCAAAGAAGGTTGTGCTGTGGCTCTGAAGTCCCTTGTTTGCTCCCTGTAGCTGATACATAGCCATGGGTGGGGAGGGCGGATTATGGTTCCGCATGATGGAAGAACTGCGTTGCTAGTTTAGGTTGCAGCACCTTAACTATATTTCCTGGTTTTCGTAAGCCTGTGGTTTGCTTTTTTGTAGCACTAGCATTTCTTCAGGAGATGTGGGGAGACCTTAACTGAACATTTCTCTGTTCTCTAACGCTTGGGGTTGGGGTTTTTGAAGACCTGCTTTCTAGAACATTGCAGGGTGCAGAAGGCCCTGTTGGGTGGCACCCGCACAATGTGTTTTTAGTGAGAATCTGGTGCTGATGAAAGGCACTGGATTGGCAGGTACAGCCTGGGCTATGGCAGAGCAGGCTTCCCTCCCGACACCCACTGCTGCCCTTAGGGGTGCAGCAGACTGCGGGTGCCTGAAGGGGGAGGAGAGGGTGCCAGCACGAATGATGGAACATTGTGCTGTTTTCTCTCAGTCTATCTGGACTGGCGAGAACTTAAGTGCTGATGTTGTGGGGACAGAAGCAGGACTGAGCTCAGGAGGTCTGTGGGCTGGTGGATAGGACACTGGATTGGAAGGCCAGGCTTTGCTCCTTGCTTGCTGTGGGACACTGAGCTGCTCGTTTCCTCATCTGTGCCTCTGTTTTCCTTCCCACCCTCTCTGACTTGTTCTTTCAGCTTGTGAGCCCTTCCGAGTAGGTCTGGTTTTAGGGTGCCTGTGCCCACACAATGGGGCCTATGTTTTGCCTGAGGTGCTGCCATAATATTTCTGTTCTAGCTTCCACTCCAGATCCAGTATGTAACAGTCTCCATTTGATGCAGGTTTGGAACAGTGATGTAATGGCTTTTGGGGATTGGGGCCAGCAGGGATGAACGAAGGGATCAAGCCTGACTTCTGGGTGCCGGCTGTCAGATGAAGCATGCCAGCTAAGGAGCAGGAAGATCAGTGTGTGAGAACGAGTTGAGGTAATGCTCTGCTCTGGGAGGCAACCAGCCCCTAAAGGAGCAGGTCTTTGGGAGCTGGCAATGCAGGGCCAGGCAGACAAGGCCTTGCGTTTCAGACACCGATATTAGGACTTGACCCCTGTATGACCTCCTCTTTCTCAGAAAGAGAGCAGCAGGACAGCTGGAATGGCCTGGTTGTTCCCAATTTCTGGGAACCCAGAGCACTGGCTTTGAAGCTACCAGAATTGGCAGGCTGCTTACCCAGGAGCTCAGGCTTCCATCTTCCTGCAAAAGAATGGAGGTCTTTATGCCACTGAAGCGGGGTATGAGAAGAACTGCAGGCAGAGAGTGACCTTTGTTTCTTGACCTGTTGAATGGCAGCTTGGCTCTCTTGGGGGAAGCTGTCTTCTTTGCTGAGGCCTCTGCACCCAGGCAGCCACCCTCCATCAGCCTGGTTTGAATGGTTCATGCTCCAAGCACTGAAGGAAGCTGTATTAGTTCAATGGGCTGCCCGTGCCTTCCAGAACAGCACAAAAAAAGGCCAGTTAGAATCACTTTGGGTGGGAGATGGAAAGAGATCTGCAAACTCAGCTCCAAGTAGGGTGACCAGATGTCCCGATTTTATAGGGACACTCCCGATATTTGGGGCTTTTTCTTATATAGGCTCCTATTACCCATCTCCTTTCCCAATTTTTCACACTTGCTATCTGGTCACCCTAGCTCCAAGCCACATTAGACAATGCCTTTGGGAGAAGATAAACAGTGTAGCTATAATCCCAAGATGTGTCAGTTTCATACTCCCAAGCACCTGCTTCTGACAGCCCTGTGCTTCTCCGCCTCCATGGGACAGAAACCCTTCTTCAAAGCCTAGGCTCCATCTCCAATCTTGAGCCTGTTGTAAGAAATACTTCCTTAAGGGAGCAAAAGGTTTCCCTTAAAAGACTCTGGTGCTTGAATGAACATTTCTTCTGCCTTAACTCTGAGACTTGGGAGTGAATTTTCTGCTCATGAACATAACCAATTGTTAATGCTAAATCCAGCACCTCAGTTCTGACCTGAAACCCTGCTCCTCACTTTTCCAGCCCTGGACTCCCCAGTCACAGCTTGGCCAATGAAAGCTGCTTTGTGATCTGCAGCCCTCAGCTTTTCCAGCCCTGCATTTCATTGGCAGAGGGAGATGCTTGATAATGTACCATGATGGGCTGGTGCGCTGTAGCTTCTCCCCGGATGCGGGTGTGTGGGCAGAATGATACCCAGTGCACTGAGCCTTTGATGGGCTGGATGTTGGATCCTCTGGCTGTAGGCTAGGGCCTGACAAGTTTGAGAGCTGCCCCCTCCATGTATTCGAGTTGGCAGCGAGATGCTGGTATGTGAGATGTAAACGCAGTACTGAAGTTTAGATTAAAGTCCTGCAAAAAACATCAGCTCTCCCTAAATGGAGCCCAGATGGTGGCAGAAAGCCATGCAAACCATGGACTAGGAGCTGCTGAGGCCCTGTGAGCAATGGGATTGGGGCTGCAGGAGAGGGATATTGGGTTACAGTTCACATAGGCTGCACCATCCAGCCTGCTGGCCATGGCTGTCTGCACCAAGGATCAATTCATAAGCCGGGCTGGCTAAGATGCTACTTCTCCTTAAAACAGCTAATGTTCCCTTGAGTTGCGTCATCAATTTTAAATGCTGCGTTTCCCAAGCTGAGGTTCCCCATAGCCATAACAACTGAATTCGTGTGCACAAGGGATCAGTGCTCTTGGGCAAACTGCAGGAGACAGAGTGGATCTGAGGCAACGAGCATCCAAACGGTCATAAATTGGGAACCATTCCAAGACTCCCAAGAACATATTTTCTTCAATTCTCTGTTTAGAGAGGTTCAGAAGGGCTGAGAGCTGGGAAGAGTGTCAGCCTGGGACTTGCATGAGTCTCGGAGGCAGAGTTCTGCTGTAGCTATGGCTGGCTGTATCAGACAGGCAGCGGAGGCTGTCGCCTGTGGCAGCAAAACTGTTGGTATGGGTGACCCCAGGCTGATGGGGATACTTGTCAGTTTGCTGTTCCTGGCACAGAGGGAGGACAGTTGGTTCTAGTGCTGCCATTTGGAATTCCCTTGAATCTGGGTCTTTTTCCTGAATATTAGGCCTGGGTGACTTGTAAATGGCTGGCTCCCCAAACCAATCCTGACAGGGCAGGACAGGAATCTGGTTGTTGTCTATGCTGGAAAGGGAGACTTGTCCCAGATACCTCAGGGAAGTGGGCCAGAAGGCTGGCATGACAGCTGCAGGCATTAGAGGCGGCGGGAAAGGGGGCAGGGGAGAGAGAGGCAAAAGCTAGAACTGTTTCTGAGAGACCCAGAGAGAGAGCCTACCACCCTTACTGAACCCAGACCCAACTCTCTCCCTTATGAGCGTTATCACTCTTCCTCCTTGTCCCCCTGGCCTGCGCCCCACCCCACATGGCCTTGCATCACGCAAAAAGCCCTCCCCCACCAGGTTTCCTGTGGTCACTTGCTTTAGTCACCCTTGTATCAATCATGCACGTAGACAGAAAGTGGCTGGAAGTGGAGAGCTACCAGACCACCTGCCATAGTGAGGCACAGTCCCCTCCTTGCTGCCAGGGCTTTGGAGTGGAGCCCGGAGCTGGAGCATGGACCAGTAGGTTTTTGCCCGGAGCTGGAGCGGAGCAATTCAAAAATTTGATTGCTTCAAATCCCTGCTTGCTGCCATGATTGGGGCAGCACCAAATCCAGCCTGGCGAGCCCTGCAGATGCTGGTGGTGGTCTAGCAGGATGGGATCCCAGTGAGCCAGGCAGTGAGTGGGTTGGTTATTTATCTCCATGTTACTGGAACCTGTAATGTTTTTTTCAGGTCTGAGGTAGCTGACACTGGCCAAGGGAAGGCAGGGGCACATGGCGGGAGGGTGGGGGTGGGGACTAGCCAGTGGGATGCTGGTTTGTGGACGAGGGTGAGGGAGGCACTGTCCCTGAGAGATCCAGAAAGGAAGCTTGGGAGCATAATCCAACCCCAGAATGTGTTAATGAGCAAAGTGACAACGTGTGTGTTTATGTATTGTGAGTGCAGAGAGGGCAGAGCTAGTGCACACGCAAAAACAGTCAGCATAGCTCTGCAGGCGCACAAAGCTAAATGCACAGAGAGCCAGGGAAATGCCAGCGGACTTCAAGATGAATGCGCACATGCAGCTACATTACCAGGGAGACATGCAAACACCCTTAAAGATAAACACACAGCCAGAGAAATGCACACTGTGTTCTAAGTGTACACACAGACTCAACCCAAAGACACACACACACACACACACACACACACGAAGACAGTCAGTCACAAAAGCAAATGCATTCACACCCGCCCCGAGATATGCACTCCTATTCCCCCCTTCCCCCTTACAAGCTCACACTGTGCACAAGCAGAAACACAATCTCTTCAGCTCTGCTTCAAAGGCACATGAGCCATCCTGACCGATGATATGGCCAGAGTCTGAGGGGGTCTTGGGCACAGCCTCAAACTAAACATTAAAAGCAGATGATGGCATGTGCTGTGCCCCTGGACATGAGCAGATCCAGAGTTTGCTCAGGGAGAGGGGACTGACCCAGTATGTTTCTCTTTAAAGATGGAGTCTTATTGGCTGCATTTTGCCAGGATGCCAAATGCAACTCTGCACCAAGGGTGGTGTCTCAGTAGGGCCCCTACTTCTTTCACTCCCACTCTTATTGGGCTGTTGCTGCTATGACAGGATGGGGCAAACCCCTCTTCTGCACCAAGCCTTCCCTTAAGGAGTGATGTAGCTTTTGCTCAGGGAGTAGGGAGGGAGTCTGGAGTGCTCGCTAAAGATAGAACTCTAATCACCTATACCTGGCTTTTTGAGTGACCTTGAAGCAGGGTCCTTCCCTTTCCTGTTCTTCAGTTTCCCCCAAGGGTAAAACTGGGTTAAGACTGACCTTTTAGCAGTGGGAGATATAGGGTTTAATTTATGAAAGGGGTCCTACATCCGTCTTGAATTTGACATTCAAATTTCTGATAGAGCTGGTTTTAAAAGTTCCGAATTTAAAAAAAAAAAAAAAGTAATTTGTATTGTTAGAGAGCTTATCCCTTCACTCTGACCCTTCCCTAGTCCTTCTCGCATGAACAGAGAGCAACAATACCCGAAGTCCGAAGGTGCAAACAATTCGATGTTTATTGGGGTGAACTTCCAGCAAGCTTAAATTCAAGTTCCTTTTCCTTATTTTTCGAATACCAACTTACTTCCTGTTTGCCCCTAATTTATATAGTAATATTTTCAGCTATGCCTTAACCAATCATTTCTACTAAAATTTACCTAACCAATCCTAATGTATTGTAAAATGATTAGCTAACCAATTATATCCCACCACCTTAATTAGTTACACCTAGCAAAATTAATTATACAGCAGGCAGAAACAATCACAGAACGAGACAGGTTCTTCAGCTGTGTCTATTGATAAGTGAGTTCTTGCCAGACAGGATGCTATCAAACTAAGTTTTCTTTTACATCTTCTAGGCTCTTTCCTTTCTCTGGAGGTGATAGATCGAATCACCTTCCTAACAGTCCCAGATTGCCTTATTTTAATATGACTAGTTTGGAATGTGAGACCTGACCATACATTTCCCAGTTTATGGCTGCTAAAGAACCAGGCCTCAGACTGTCACAGTAAGAGAAGGCCACTACACAGACAGTGATTTTTGATTCTTTCTTTTATACCTCTATAACTAGCTAAGTGATAAAAATACACTTAAAGTCTTAAAGTATAGGCCTTTGCAGACAGGCCTGAATATCTATATCCTAACATGTATAAGGGTTAAAATTGTACTTTTCAGAAATATTGTGGAATTTTGGCAGGAAAGAAAACACAGGAATGAAAACGGACCAAGTATTTGAACTCTTCGTGTTGGTTTGGTGCCCATTGTGTTGATGCATGAGAATAAGAAGTAAGAAATGACCACTTTTTGAAAATTTGGACTGCGGTTCCTCACCTTTTCTGAATCTCTTTTTGGAAAAAATGTCTTGAGCTCCAAGGAATTGGAATTTTGCCTGTCAATCACTCCGCATCTTCTAATTTATGAGTTAGTGACCCTTTTCTGTTTAACTTTTGTCCACAAATTGAGAAGTTACGTCTTTAAATAACCAAGTTGAAACAGACATGTTGTTTGTCTACACTAGTTATAGTTCAGAATATGTAGTGTCTACGTGGAAGACACTGTGTCTCCATGTGCAGCTGATATCAGACAGACAGCCCCATCAATACCCTGGAGCAGAGGGGCGACATCCATGAGTCAGGACCCTCAGTTCAGATCTCACCTCTGTTGATTGACTTATATTCCCATTGACTTCACCACCATATTACGAACCAAAGCCCCAATCTAAAAGGCAGCTAAGTCTGAGCCACCACCAACAGCACCTGCCTCCCCCCCCCCCCAGCCAACTGCAAAAAGTAAATGTCAAATCCTGTGTACAGACTGGTCCAGAGAGGCTCACGATTACTCCTGTAGCTCAAGTGTTGCCACTCAGAACTAGGGGTCTCTAACGCTGGTTCAGGATGACCTGTGGGGGTTGTTAGGACTGCATGCAGGGCCGGTGCAACCATTTAGGCAGACTAGGCGGTTGCCTAGGGCGCCGAGATTTGAGGGCGCCAAAAAGCGCCCTCAAATTTTTTTTTAAATGGTTGAGCAGCCGCAGCTGCTGGGACAGAGAGGGAGTCTGAGCTGCCGGCAGCCCAGGGGGTCCCCTGGTCAGGGTGTCTCTGCGGCAGCCGGCAGCCCAGGGGGTCCGCAAGGGGCAACAGGCAGCTCCCGTGGAGCTGCCGCAGCCTGCGGACAGTCGGCTGCTCTAGCGGCTCCGGTGGACCGCTCGCAGGCACCACTTATCACTGTTTGGAATGGTCAGTGTCCCCCTTAGAAATGCTAACAAGCTTATGCAGCGAAATTTTGATGTACTTGATGCATGCTATTAGATCGTCAATTAGGCATCAACGAGATAATTTAAGAGTAAATGTCTTTTTTGTTTGAAGTACCACTGAACACTAATCTGTCCACTGCCCTCTCCCTCCTGTGTTACTCCTTGAAGCAGAATCCTGGGTAACAGTAATGGAGATGCTGGTAAAACCTTTTAAAATATTTCCCCTTTATAATGCCACATTTTTAATACAATTTTAAAATTAGATCCCATAATTTTAAGGTATCAGTTTCCCCATTTGGACAATTAAATTGCAATTGTCGGCATGAACATCATTTTAAAGCTGGGTTTTGAAAATCTAATTTAACTTCAAAAATTAATGACCAAAAGATGGGCACGTGAAGTAAGGTTAAAGTAATTAACCGAGGGTCTAGCATTCACTCCCAACACTGCAAAAGAGCTGAGGGATTTCCAAAGAACTCCGACACCACTACAGTGTATCATTCAAACATGAGAACATAGTTACTACAGATAATAAATAATAAGTTACTGGGTTGGAAATAGATCTTTGTGGAAGGGAAAGCAGGAAACTTGTCTTTTTGATTACAGACTTATTTTGCTTCTGGATCCATTAAAATCATAACTGATTTTTTGGGGGAGGGGATGTGGGGAAGAAACTCTTTTCTCTACTAGGTTTGTTTATAGGCAGCTGAAAAGAAAAGTTAACTGGCTTTGCACAGAACTGAAACCTAAAGGTCTCTCCTCCCTCCTTCTCTACTCTGACTCCTCTGGGCTATTCCAAGTTAATTGTCATCTAATTGCCCAGCAAAGAAAGAGATAGTGGCAGCAATTAGACATAGCCCCCACCAGTTCAGGAGTCATTAACACAGTACAAAGATATGCTGCATGCTTTACAGGCACCCAGGCCTAATGAGGGACTGGGGGCAAGAGGAGCAGGGCTGAGCCCCTAGGGAGTGAGCCGCAGAGAGCCAGTGCCCAGGAGGCTGAGAGGGCAAGGGGCTGCAGGGGCGTCCCCACTGCTATTTAAAATGCAGATCCTGCAGTGGTACCTCTCCATGGGACAGAGCCGGTTCCTCACAGAAGCCTCTGTCCAACAGCTCATCCTTCTGCAGCTGCTGTTTGTGCTCCAGCTCCATCCATGGCAGCTGAACCCCCTGTCCTGACTGCAGCCAACCCCTCATCCCCTGCCCTGCCTCCAGTCAGCCCCACGCCCCTTCCCCTGCCTCCAGCCAACCCCTCACCCCCTGCCCTGCCCACAGCCAGCCTCACACCCCCTGCCCTGTCTCTAGCCAGCGTCTCACCCCTTCCCCTGTCTCCAGTCAGCCCCACACCCCTTCCCCTGCCTCCAGTCAGCCCCACACCCCTTCCCCTGCCTCCAGCCAGCCTCTCACCCTCTGCCCTACCGGCAGCCACCCCTGCTGCACCCCTTGCCCTGCCCACAGCCAGCCTCACACCCCCTGCCCTGTCTCTAGCCAGCCCCACACCCCTGTATCCAGACAGCCCCTCACCCCCTGCCCACAGCCAACCCCGCACCCCCTTCCCTGCCTCAACCAGCCCTGCACCCCCTGCCCTGCCCGCAGCCAGCCCCTGCTGCACCCCCTGCCCTGCCTGCAGCCAGCCCCAGACCTCCTGCCCTGCCCACAGCCAGCCCCACACCTCCTGTCTCCTGCCACCCCACACCCCCTGTCCTGCCCACAGCCAGCCCCTCACTCCCTGCCCTGCATGCAGCCAGCCCCTGCTGTACTCCTTGCCCTGTCCATAGCCAGCCTCACACCACCTGTCTCCATCCAGCCCCTGCTGGAGCCCCTGCCCTGCACGCAGCCAGTCCCGCATCCCCTGTCTCCAGCAAACCCCACACCCCATCTCCAACCAGCTTCGCATCCCCTGCCCTGCCCAGAACCAGCCAGCCCCACACTCTGTCAGGTTATTCAATTATTTTCATTAAATATGTAGGCTAAATAATTAAATTAATAAATTTTCAAGCCGAATATGTATTAATTCTAATGAACAATGCCACATTATGCAGTATTCATTTTTGAAAGTTTATAATAAGCAATGCTCTGGGGGGAGGGGTGGGGGCAGAGGGCGCAAGGTGGAAGTTTCGCCTAGGGCGCAAAATATCCTTGCACCGGCCCTGACTGCATGTGACTAAACTGGGGTTTTCGTTTGTTTACAGATTGTTTAATCATAAAGTGAGAAAACATCATTTAAAACCAAGTGGCGCTTTTTAAAATTTAAATCACTATTATCTGAAAATTGTGGCATAAGACACTGAAATACAGGTGTTTCCCTAAGTTAATCAAACTCATTCTAATGCAAAACCTTAATGGTAACCTTTCATAAGCTCTTATACCAATGGATCAGTGCAGCTGACTGTCACACATTTGGGAAGCCTGAACATTGCTGAGGTCCCTGTTAAGGTTGTGACCTGGAGTGTGAGTTGGAAAAGGCTGGGGTACATATTGCTTTGGTGGAGATGGAAGCGAAAGCCCTGTGGATACAGTACGTTCTGAACTGTTGTTAAACAAAGTTTTGTTTGCATTAATACATTTGGGCCAGGTCTGCACCAGGAGTCCTTTGCCGGTGTGGCTGTCGTGGTAAACTGTATTGGTCTAATGTACTGATACAATGGCAAAGCACTCCAGTGTGGATACATCTTACACTGGCAAAGCTGCTCTTTTGCTAGTATAGCTTATTCTGTGCACCTGACCCTTCCCTCTCCCCTCCCAATGAAATTAGCTGTACCAGGAAATCACTTCTACCAGTATAACTGCTCTGCACTAGGGGATATGGCCCGCACAGCTCTGTCCATAGACACCGACTCCGTGGGTGCTCTGGGGCTGGAGCACTCACGGGGGAAAAATGGTGGGTGCTGAGCTGCCCCCTTCCCCCCAGTGCCTCCCGCCCGCCAGTGGGCCCCGCAGGTCAGTGCCTCCCCCTCCCTTCCTGCGCCTCCTGCCCATCACGATCGGCTGTTTTGTGGCATGCAGGAGGCCGGGCAGGAAGAAGTGGCGCGGGGGTGGGAAGAGGTGTGGGGGGGATGGCATTGAGGGAAGGGGTGGGGTGGGGGCAGGGCCTGGAGCAGAGCTGGGGGTTAAGCACCTCCCACCACATTGAAAAGTTGGCACCTGTGACTCTGTCGATCAGCGATCACACCACTTCACCCCCAACTGACAGACCTGAGCCAGCAGATTAGAGTGTAGACTTGGCCTACGATACAAAGAATGTCATTCACTTCCAGGATGGAGAGTGTATCCTGGAGACAGGGACTCTGAAAATGGTTTTGGGGTCACAGTGGCAACTAACTGAATGTGAACTCCCAGTTCAACATGACGACCAGGAGGGCTAATGCAATCCTCTGATCTATACATGGGGAGATATCAAGTAAGAGTAAGGAGGTGGTGTTACAGCATTAGTGAGACCATTACTGAGATACTGCATTCAGTTCTGGTGTCCGCACTTCAAAAAGGACAGGGTTCAGAGATGAGCTATAAGAATGATTTGAGGTCTGGAAAACCTGCCTGACAGAAGGAGATTGAGCTTCTCTAATCTATTTACCTTAGCAAAGAGAAGGCTAAGAGGTGACTTGATCAAGGTCTATAAGGTACCTATATGGGAAGATTTCTAATAGAGGGTTCTTCAGTCTAGCAGACAATGGAATAAGGCTGAAAACTGACACTTGACAAATACAAACTGGAAATTATCTGTCTTCGGGTTTTAACTGTTGCCCATCCCTGTATCTGAATGCCCTCCCTGTAAAATCAGTTAGCAACAGTGAAGTCCTTAGTGGATTTCTTAGAGTCTCTGGCTCTCCTCCCCATTTGGGACACACAAGCTTTGATTGTAGGAGTGTTCTGTTGATTTTGCAGGTTGGTTTCTTTTGGTGTTTTTCGAGGTGCAAATTTTTAGCAGTGAAAGTAATTAACCTTTGGAACTAAAGCTGGGCAAAGATTTTCAACAAACATTTTTCAGAAAAACAGGAAGATTCGGTGACACTGAAGCACTTCACAAATTCATGTTGAGTTCAGTGACTTGTTCATTTAGAAGAATAGCAAAAAATCTTAACATTTGGACAGTTTTGAAACATTTCAATATTTCTGTTCGAAAAACCTTTTCATTTTGAAATGTCTTTTAATGAAAAAAGAAAAGAAATTAAGTGCTTGAAATCTAAACGTAACACTTCAGTCAGTCTGACACAATTATTTTTCATGTTTCAGAATTGCCAGTGAACCAAAAAAAAATCCACAATTTCCCTGCTCTAATTGGAGCCACTTACCTAGGGATTCATAGATTGATAAATTCCAAGGCCAGAAGGGACCGTTGTGATCATCTAGTCTGAGCTCCTGTGTAACATAGGCCAGAGACCTGCCCCCCAAATAATTCCTTTAGAATTAGAGCATATACTAAAAAATGAAATCACATCTGGATTTAAAAATTGCCAGTGATGGGGAATCCACCACAACCCTTAGTAAGCTGTTTAAATGGCTAATTACCCTCACTGTTAACAATTATGCCTTATTTCCAGTCTGAATTTCTTTAGCTTCTTCCAGCCTCTGGATCTTGTTAGACCTTAGTCTGCTATATTGAAGAGCCCATTGTCAAATAATTGTTCCCCATATAGGCACTTACAGACTAGGATCAAGTCACTCCTTAAGATGAATAGATTGAGCTCTTTGAGTCTATCACTATAAAGCATATTGTGGTGAGTTATCAGTTACTTGGATTCAGAAAATCAAGATTGGATGTCTTGAGCTCAACCCCCTGTTATTGGGATCAATGCAGAATTTGTTGGGTGAAGCTCTCTGACCTGTGCTATGCAAGAACTCAGACTAAATGCTCAGAATGGTTCTTTCCAGCCTTAAACTAGAGTCTGTTAAAAGAGGTGGAGCTTAGCTGTTCTGTGGCAGAGGAGAGAGGAGGAGATCTGAGAGGCTCTTCCAGGTATATGGCTTGCTGTGAAAGGATCTGAAAAGTGAGGCATGAGCAAAGGAGATGGATGGCAGGTTAGGAGAGAAGCTTGGGTGGGCTGCAGGGCATAGGATGGGATGCAGGCACATGTGGAGGTGGGATGAAGATGGGGAGTGAGGAGAAGTTTGGAGAAAGGATTTGTGGACTGGGTTTGTTTGAGCTTTGAGCGGTCTCTGTCACTGCAGATTTTCGCTCCTTCCCCTCTGTTGGCTTAGGGTGACGGAGGGCTCTCCTCTTTGCTGGACTCCAGTGGAGGGGCTCTCCAATTCCTTGCAAAACTGTACAGTTTTCACTTGTCTTGGCAGCTGGGTAGCGCTCAATCCCAGGAATCTGAGACGGGAAAGACTTGCTAGGATCGCACTCCATTGTTTACTGCTCAAATACTCCACTGAAGGGTGCCCTATGTATATCTGAGCTCAGAGCCCAATGGCCAGAATCCATTCCTATACACAGTCCCTGTGTATTGCCCTGCATGCTCCAAGCAGCACCAGTGGGCAGGATGCCATGTCAGTGTTCATATCTCAGCCCCGTAACTGAACTGCAATAACAGGATGTTTCCACAGCTAATATCTGATGTCCG
Source organism: Gopherus flavomarginatus (assembly GCF_025201925.1). Classification (NCBI taxonomy): domain Eukaryota; kingdom Metazoa; phylum Chordata; order Testudines; family Testudinidae; genus Gopherus; species Gopherus flavomarginatus. The sequence goes on along the minus strand of NC_066632.1, from coordinate 19,268,180 downwards.
GAAAGGCCCTTGGGACAACCAGGAGGAATTTGGACACAGCTGAGCTGTCTCACAGGCTTCCTGTTCCCCACTAGACCCCAAAGCAGCAGCACTCTCTCCAACCTGAGCTGCAGCAAAACAGTTTCAAAGGGCTCCTCAACTGAGCAAAGCCAAGAGTTGGCAGCTGGGGCTGAGTGAGGCCTGCCTGCAGCATGGGTTACCAGGTGCAGCAGATTATACCTGGGGATGGGGCACAGAAGGGCTGTGGATGGTGGACCGAGACATGGAGGGATTCCAGAAGTAGGGAGCCAGAGGCAGGCAAGTGCTGTGATTGCTTTCCCCAGAACAGCTTCCAGAGCCGAGGTAAATTCAAAGGAGGGTGCGTGTGAGCAGGAGGAATGTGCCTAGATGACAGCTGGTCAGTAAGGAGCTGAGTGGTCTGCTTCCAGAGTTATTTGTGAATTCTGGACACTGGGACTTGTATGATCCTGTAACATCTCATGAAGCAAAGGGAAACCTTGCAGAGTCCACAGAGGATTGATCTAGGCAGTGACCCAGATGAACTAAACCAAACAGACAGCACACATCCTGGCCTTTCCCTCTGCTCAGTATCTGTCTGGGAATCTGGAATCCAGGCTGATAAGGTGGAGCTAGACTGTTCTGTTCCAAACAGAACAAACCGCTTTCAGCTCTGATGTGCTGCCAGTCACTCTTGCCTGCTCACTTAGCATCCGCACAATGAATCTCCCAGTTGGAGAGAGAGGGAGCTCTCAGTAACCCAAATATTCCTTCCAGGCTGAAGCAAAACCCTAATTACATCTAATTATAAAACCTGGTTGCTTTGTTTTGATAGAATCCGAAAATTAGGAGGACTGTAGATAAGCTGGTGTTGAAGGTAAGGGAGTTGCACTGCACCTGACTACCCTAGTGTGTCTTGATTTTAGGAAAGCATTTGATGCAGAGGCTCTAGGAATCTTAATTGAAACTTTATTTCAGATTGGCTGAGATGGGAACTCTGCCATATGGAGTGAAAACTGGCTTAGAGGGTAATGATTAACAACAAAGTATGGTTAGAGATTGGTGCTGTTTAATATACGAAATGACCTGGAAGAGGGAGATAAGTAATACCTTGATGAAACTGACAGATAATCCTAAATGCAGAGAAGCTGGGAACGTCAGAAACAGACAAATAATCCTGGGGAGACTAGAAAAATAGGCAGAATTCAACATAATGAGATTTGGCTTGGAAAAATGCAGCTTGTATATCTAGGGAAAACTCTAAAAGGCAGAGAGAAACCTTGGGAAGCAGCAGTGCTAAGCGAGGGATGAGAGCGGCCGAGCGGTATGAGACCCAATGCATCATTGCCTTACACTAGTACTAACTAACTTGGTGCCAAGTGCCCCCACTAGGATGGTGGCGTTTTGTACAAGGTGCATGGCAGTGATGAACTGCGTCTGAAATGCGATACGGTTGCAGAACAGGCTAGTGCAGTTCACGGCAGCATGTGCCAAGGTATCTCCTCCCAGAACAGGGTGGTGATATAACCTCCACAGCGTGTCCATAATGGAGATCCGGACACCCGAGTGAGAGTGGCCAAAGGGCCAGGATCTGGGTTGAGAGTAACAGAAAAGATCAGGGGCCTGATGGGATTGATTTTTTTTTTCTGCCTAGCTTGTGGGGTGCCCTTGGTTGGTAATTCCAAGTTCCCACCCTTTGGGGGAGACCCCTCGTACAGCATTGACCTAGAAATTACTCATTCATCTCTGTCATCAGCAGACCCAGCCACCCCTGATCACAGGCCTTCTCTCTGGACTCTGGCCGGAGGCACCTAGCGGCCACATGCCCAAGCTGTGTCCTGAGCCTGTCTCCTAGACTCTTGCTTGCTATACTCCTGGAACAGCAGTGCACGCCCTTCCCCAGCCCACACAGTAGAACTGGCAGCTGTGAGGATCCATGGATCTAGAAGCTGGGTCTGGTGAACCCCGAGTGACTGCTGCCTCTATGCTGCCACCCAGCAGCCCTAGCAGAGCAGCGATCATGGGACTGTGAGTTTGGGGGTCCAAGCATCACAGGTTGTGCCACCCACAGGGCCTGACTGGCAGTGCTCCCAGGGTCCCTGTGTGGTCCAGGCACTTGCACCAGGAAGTTGTCTATGCAGCTAGGTGGATCCCAGCTGGAAGCTACAACAGGCCCTGCTCGTTCACCTTGTTTCCATTCTTGGCTTCTGATTCTGGCTCTGATCTTCAGCCGCGATTCCTACCTGCCAAATCTGGCTCTGACTCTTGGCTCCTATCCACTAGACCTGACCACCCACGCCCCAGCTGTGGCAGTTACAGGAGGAAGGGGCAGGATTTTCTGCCAGTTGTCCAGCCCCAAGGTTCTCCTGTTCACCTCCTTCCTGGTCACTCAAGGCTCGAGAGACAGATCCAGTCTTCAATGCTCTGCTGCTGGTCCATGGGGTGGGGCTGCTAAGGGGGATGTACTCTTCTGGGAGGACTGGAGTGAAGTGGAAGATTTAGGGGAAGTAGCCATCTCACTGACCGGTATCAGCTGTGGAATCGTTACTTCTGTGGAGAAGGGAGCCCTATTGTTGGGGATATATACAGTTCAGCTGAACAAAGCAGTGGAAGAAGGGGAGCATCATGGGACCTGGATGTTAGCAGCCAGCTGTAGTGGTTGGCGCAAGAGTCCATAGCCAGGAAGCATACCAGGGCTTGGTCCAAGGTAGTAGCAGGACTGGAGCAAAGCTGAGAACAGGAGCTATCAAAACCATGGGCAAGTGTTTTGAGCAGCTGCTGGCTTGCTGCTGTGTTTAAGAGCCATTGCTGAGTCTTCCCACAAATCAGGTGGTGTAGCCAACCAGGCAGCCTCCTACAGGCCAGCTGCCATGGTTAGGTTGCCCGTAGACTGGCTCTGCTGTAGGCCCTGTTTCCTGACAGCTGGCTGATCTCATGGGGAGTTCCCAGAGCCAACCTCTGGAGTTCAGATCAAAACCTTCCATGTGAACATCAATTTCCCCTTCCCCCCACTGTCTGTCTGACCAATGGGCTGGGTCCGTCTGCCTGGTAATGTCCCGAGCAGACCCTGGAGCAGCATGTGCAGAGAGCACTCCACAATAGCCACTTGGCTAGAGGAAGCTTTTATCTCCCTAAAAATTCCCACTGTTGTAAGCCTGGTTCTGCTCTGCTATCAGCAGTGGGAGGCCCAGAGCAGGACAGTGCTAGTGTCTGAGCTGCACACTCTCTAGATCCACTCTGAGCACTGTGCCTGCATCATGCCACCCCTGGTGGGAACAGCAGCAGGGCATCCTAGACATCTGATGTTGTCGGAGAAGATAAACCCTCTGAGCTCTGGCCTTGCTGACTATAGGTTGTGCGAGTCGGTTCTCATATGTCCTGTTGGATTCTGACGATTGTGTCGATTGGGATCTGGATTCTAAAAAATCTTGAAAGGGAGTCTCTCCTCCTAACCCCTGAGGCAGGGATACAGCATTCTTCCCTTTCCCGGATGGGGAGATAGAGGCACACAGACTTTAAAGGGCAGGGTAATCCCTGTGCTGGCCTAGGGTCCCAAAGAGAGTCTGCAGCAGAGCTGAATACTGACCTTCTGAGCCCAAGACCAGTTTTGTGTCTGGCTTAGGACAATGTTGCACTGCGGGAGGGGCTCCAGCCCTCAGATTCCCTGGCTGCATAACCTCAGCTGAAATGAAATGTTGATGAAAATGGGAAGGCTCTTGTAAAACATTTTCCAACTTTTCCACCCAGTCGTGGCTGCAAGTCAGGAATGCCTGCAGCAGCAGCAGCACCTCCTCTGCTGATGCAAGCTGTCCTGCATCAGTCCCAGCTGCGGTGCGCAGGGTCTGGCCTGTGAAATCCCTACGGGGCTGCTGGGAGAGATGAATCTCTGCTCTGGCTGCTCTCTCACCAGAGAGAGGGGTGAGCTAGAGCAAGAAGAATGTGCCCTTCCATTTGGGTAACTGCTTCCAGTTTAAGATGAAAACATTTGCTCCTGCAGTTGGAGTCATTCGTGTGATTGCAACACCCAGGCTGTGTTTCCAATTAATCTGCTGAAATCATCATATGTTTTCAAGTGCACTAGCTCAGCACAGAGGTATCTGGCATCGAATTCACACTGATATGCCAGCTGAGACACACACAGGGCTGGCTTAGAAGAATCCATGGAAGAGAAAATGGCCTTAACATGCTGGATTTTCAGAAGCTGGCAGTGTTTAGTAGGATGCACCATTGCCATAACACCCATGGGGAAGGGGCTCAGCAGCTCGGGCAGTGCTCATGGTTGATTGTGCCAAGGGGCACACAGGAAATGATAAAGCCTGAGACTGTCACCAGAGCATAGGAGACCCTGGAAATGCTGCAGCCACATCCTCTGTGGTGCTTTTCCAGGATCTCCTTGGTCTCAGGTGGCTACATAGATGCATCTGAATTATTGCAGTTCTTTTCCTTTTCTCATTCTCTTGTGGGTGTGGTTCTTCGCCAGAAGTGGCGCCAGGGTTTTTGGCGGCCTAGGCGGGGGTCCTTTCGTGCTCCCGGTCTTCGGGGCACTTTGGCGGTGGGTCCCGGAGCGAGTGAAGGACCCGCCGCAGAATTGCCGCTGCCGACCCAGAGCGCGGAAGAACCCCCTGCCGCCGAATTGCCGCCGAGGTTGGCAAAATGCGGCCCCACTAAATCCTGGTGCCCTAGGCAACCGCCTAGGTCACCTAAATGGAAGCACCGGCCCTGTTCTTCGCTCAGCTCTGTGCTGCCTGTGTGTCTGTCAGGTGTATCTGTACATATGTATATTCACACATGCATTTCCTACCAGTAGTCAGCAGAAAGAGTTTCTTGTGCAGGGTGACCAAGTGAATCTGGTGGACGAGAGTCAGTGGCATTTCTTGTGGTGCACACTTGCTTTGTTCAAAGACCTGAACCCCAAGAATCTGAATGTCTTCACCCTTCTTCATTGGCTGGTCAGCAGTCACTTGATCAAATGCCTTGTGTGTCATGCATGAGTCTGTACTGAGGCAAAGAGGTGGGGACCTGACTTTGTTAGTGATCACTGGTAGAGACCCCTCAGTCCCCTGTCTCTCTGAGTGGGGGCATTGGCAGGTAAAGAACTCCCCTGCTCCATTCCTGTTCAGTTTTCCCCCTTAGGGCTGGGAATTGTGGAAGCCATGTTCTGACCTGGAGCTGGAAAAGCAACCTGCTGCATTCCTTTTGTTTCCCATGCTATTTTCTGAGAAAACAAAGTGAAATTGGATCTAGATGAACATTCCAGCTGGGTGGGGAGCCAGTCTCCTGCTTTAGTGAGTGCAAATGCTTTCATGGAAAGACAGAGCTCATGCAGAAAGGTCCCCTTTCCAGGAACCACGGTCAGCCAGACCCCCGCCCTCCCTCTTGAGTCAGCAGGATGACGGAGACTGGATGGGGAAGGGGGAGTTTAGACGTTCAGGCTGGGCTAGGCTGATATCTGACTGCAGAGGTCACCAGTGTTTTTTCCATTTGGGGGTTTGTAAGGAAAGTGCAGCTAGATCTGGTGGGATCATTCACTTTTACCTGTTGGACACTTGCAGTAAATACTGAAGCCTGTGCACTGTAATGGCTAGGGCACTGCTTGGGAGTCAGGATGCCTGGATTCTATTCCAAGCTCTGCCACCGACTTGCTGAGGCCCTGCCTGTCTTTGGTCTCAGTTTCCTGAGCTGTGCTGTGGGGCAGATGATCCACTCTCCTGTTCAGATCTTGCACACAATGCTGTCTACAGGAGCAGCGGCCAGGGTAAGACTTTCTGTTGTTAATTAATATGGAGGTAGAGGGCTTTCTCTGCAGTAGCCAAGGCAGGCTGATTTCTATGCTCTCGCTAGCTCAGGGGTTTTCAACCTTTAATTTTCTGAGCCCCCCATGCTATAAAAACTCCAGGGCCCACTTGTGTCACAGCTGTTCTTAATAATAAATATATCTCCAAGAATTGGAAGGGACTTTGAAAGGTCATTGAGTCCAGCCCCCTGCCTTCACTAGCAGGACCAAGTACTGATTTTTGCCCCAGATCCCTAAGTGCCCCCCCCCCGAGGGCTGAACTCACAACCCTGGGTTTAAGCAGGCTAATGCACAAACCACTGAGCTATCCTTCCCTCCTTAGATCCTTCTTCTGCATATAAAAGCCAGGGCTGGCATTAGGGGGTAGCAAGCATGCAATTGCCTGGGGCCCTGCACCACAGAGGTCCCTGCAAAGCTACATTGCTCAGGCTTTGGCTTCAGCCCTGGGTGCAAGGGCTCAAGGCCCCGGGCTTCAGTCCCATGCAGTTGGGCTTCGGCTTTCTGCCCTGGGCCCCAGCAAGTCTAATGCTGGCCCTGCTTGGCGGAGCTCCCTGAAACCTCGTGGCCCCCCAGGGGACCCCGGACCCCTGGTTGAGGACCACTGCACTAGCATGCTCTGCTCCTTCTTCGATGGGGCCAGGCTATGTGATTTTAGACACAGCAGGAGCTTTCCTTCGAAAGGGGAGGTGCCACCAGTTGAGGTTACAGGTCATTACAAGGGTGCCAGAGAAGGATGCTGGTCAGTGCCCTCTGTCCAGAGAGAGTCCAGTGGAACCCTGCCTGGAGACCTGCATGAGTGAGGGCTAAGGGTATAGCCCCACACGTGCAGAGAGCCTGTCCATGTTTGACCTCCTCCAAAGTTCTGATCTCTCCTGCTAAGGCAAACCTTGGGAGTCCTCTGCCCTGATGCTGTGCTGTGTATTTGCGGCTTTGACCCGTGCGATCAGGAATGAGTTTAACAGCATCATAGATAGTGTAATGCAGGGCACAGCAGGGCCCCATGGCATCTGCCCCCAGCAAGAACAGTTTATGTGCTGCGCCAGGTACTTCAGGTTGGATGTGACCCAGTCTCTGGTGTTTGTACTGAGCTGGGATGGCTCCAGGAGCTGATGCTCCCAACGGTCACTGGTTGTGGGAAAGGTGACTGGGTGCTGTAGGAGTAGGGGATGGTGTTTGCATGGGCCTGGACTGGTGCAGGCTCCGCATCTTCTGCTGACCCTGCTTGTGTGTCTGAGTCTGTCACCTTTTTCCACGGGCTGATGTGCCCTCCAGCTGAGGTTGTTAAAGCTGGTAGCTGCCACAGCCATTCTTTCCAGAGAGGGCAGGGGACCAGCTCTACTTTTGGTAGAAAGTTCTACCAAACCGTAGGAGTGGAGTAATCAGCCATGGTCCTCGACCCTGAGCTTTCAGTTCTTTTAGGTTAATAGATTCCAAGGCCAGTGGGAACCATTGAGATCATTGGTTGTACCTCCTGTCTAACACAGGCCAGAGACCTGCCCCAGATTAATTCCCAGAGCAGAGCTGTTAGAAAAGCATCCAAACTGGGTTGAACAATTGTCAGCGATGTAGAATCCGCCACAACCCTTAGTGTTCCAGTGGTTAATTACTCTCACCATTAAAAAATACATGCTGTATTTCTAGTCTAAATTTGTCTAGTTTCAGCTTCCAGACATTGAATTGTCTTATGCCTTTCTCTGCTAGATTGAAGCACCCGTTGTCAAATATTTGTTCCCCACGTAGCTATTTATACACCGTAATCATCACCGGAACCTTCACTTTGTTAAGATAAATAGATGAGCTCTTTGAGTCTATCACTATGATGCAGGTTTTCTATTCCTTTAATCATTCTTTTGGCTCTTCTCTGAATCCTTTCTAATTTATTAACAGCCTTCTTGAGTTGTGGACATGAGAATTGGACACAATATTTCCATCAATGTAGGGCCGGTGCAAGGATGTTTCGTGCTCTAGGCGAAACTTCCACCTTGCACCTTCCCCCGTCCCCGAGCCCCCGCCCTGACGTGCCCCCCCTGTGGCAGCTCCCCACTCCCACCCTCTGCCATGAGGCACCCCCCTGCCCCAGCTCACCCCTGCTCCACTTCCACCCCGAGCATGCCGTGGCTGCTTCACTTCTCCCGCCTCCCAGGCATGCGGCCCCGATCAGCTTAGGTGCTGCAAGCCTGGGAGGCGAGAGAAGTGAAGCAGCCACAGCGTGCTCGGGGAGGAGGCGGGGCAGGTGTGAGCTGGGGCGGGGAGTTCCCCTGCATGCCACCTCCCCCTTACTTGCTGCAGGCAGCCCTCCCTGCGCCCCCCTGCCCCAGCTCCCTCCTCCTAAATGCCGGCGGCAACTAGGGTGGCCGAAGATTCGGCCGCCACGGTCGCTGCTGGAGAAAATGGCGCCCCCCAAATCCTAGTGCCCTAGGCAACCGCCTAGGTAGCCTAAATGGTTTCATTGGCCCTGCATCAATGCCAAATACAGAGGTGAAATTACCTCTTTGCTACTACTTGAGATCCCCCTGTTTATGCATCACAGGATCGCATTAGCCCTTTTGACAACAGTGTGACACTGGGAGCTCATGTTCAGCTGATTATCCACCACGACCCCCACATCTTTTTCAGAATCCCTGCTTCTCAGGGTAGAGTCCCCCATCATGTAAGTAAAGCCGACATTCTTTGTTCCTAGACGTACACGTTTCATTTAGCCGTATTAAAACGCATATTCTTTGCTTGTGGCCGGTTTTCCAGGTGATCCAGATGCCTCTGTGTGTATCAGTGACCTGTCCTCTTTGTTATTTAGCGCTCCCTCAATTTTTGTGTCATCTGCAAACTTGATCAGTTTATGTTTGTCATTTAAAATGTTAAATAGCATGGGGCCAAGCAGGGCCGGCTTTAGACAGATTCGCCCGATTCCCGGGAATCGGGCCCCGCGCCTTAGGCACCTTTTACATTTTTTTTTTACTTACCCCAGCTGCGGTCTCCTCCGGGGTCTTCCGTGGCCCCACTCCCTTGGCCAAAGCACCAGCGGGAGCGTGGCAAGCCCCAGAGCCCCACTCCCCCGGCTGGAGCTCCGGTCGGAGCGCGGCAAGCCCCCCGGCCCCGGCTGGAGCGCCGGGCCCTTTAAATAGCCCCCAGAGCCTTGGTGTAGCGGGGGGGCTCCAGGGGCTATTTAAAGGGCCAGGGGTCCAGCTGCCTCTGCCACCCCGGTCCTTTAAATAGCCGCTGGAGCCCCGCCGCCCCCATGCATTCCCTAGGACTCCTGCGGCTATTTAAAAGATCCGGGGCGGGGTAGAAGCAGGGGAGCCCCTGGCCCTTTAAATAGCCCCAGAGCCCTGGGATAGCGGGGGGCTTGGGGGCTATTTAAAGGGCCGGGGCTCCAGCTGCCTCTGCTGCACCCCCTGCCCTGCCCGCACCAGCCCCACCCCCCCTGCCTGCAGCCAGCTCTGCACCCCATGCCCACAGCCAGCCTCTGTCAAACCCCCTGTCCTGTCTTCAGCCAACCCCTGCTGCACCCCCCTGCGGCCCTCTCTGAAGCCAGCCCGCTCACACCCCCCTGTCTCCAGCCAGCCCCGCACCCCTTGCCCTGCGTGCAGCTAGACCCTACCTCTGGTCAGCCCCTGCCCTGCCTCCAACCAGCCCCATGTCCACTGCTGCCCTGCAGTTCCCAGGGCAGCAACCCTGCACACCTGCTTCAATGAGGGGGGCAGAGAGCAGCTGGGACCCACACATGTGCACACCTCCAGGGCATGGCGGGGACCCACACATATGAAACGGCAGTCATTAATAACCAATCAACAGCATATATGATGCAATGTACATAATATATAATTTTATTATTTATATAGTTATGGAAAGTAAATAATACATGGAAAAAATAATACATGGAAAAAATGAAAGGGCCCCGCCAAAAATGTTCGAATTGGGCCCCGCACTTCCTAAAGCTGGCCCTGGGGCCAAGAACTGATCCCTGCAGAACCTCACTAGAAACACACCCACTTATTGATGATTCCCTGTGTACAGTTACATTTTGAGACCTACCAGTCAGCCAGTTTTTAATCCATTTAATGAATGTCATTTTACAGAATCTATTTGCCATAAGCCCATATTGGTTTGCATTAATTACATCATCCTTCTGTAATGCTTTATTAATCGAGTCTTATGTCAGCTGCTACATTATCCTGCCCAGAATCAATATCAGGCTGACATAGGCCTATAATTACCTGGGTCATCCCATTCACCCTTTTTAAAAACTGGTACACCATTAACTTTCTTCCTGTTTTCTGGAACTTCCCCTGTGCTCCAAGACTATTGAAAATCAACATTAATGGTCCAGTGAGTGCCTCAGCCAGCTGTTTTTAAAACTCTTGAATGCAGTTATCTGGACCTGTTGATTTAAAAATGTCTGACTGTAGAAGCTTCTGTATAATATCCTCCAGAGATACCTCTGGAATGAAAAGAGTGTTATCATGACTATATGATGAGACTGCATCATCTGTTTCCCCCCCACTAAATACAGAACATAAATATTTGTTGAATATTTCTGCCTTTTCTGCATTATTATTATTAATTCTCCCATTTCCATCTGGTAATGGACCAATACCATTGTCAGAATTCTTTTTGTTCCAAATATATTTTAAAAATGCCGTATTGTCCTTAGCTCTGCTGGCCATAGTTTTCTACATGTTCCAGTCTATGCATACAATGAAGTGGGCTGAAGCCCATGAAAGCTTATGCTCAAATAAATTTGTTAGTCTCTTAAGGTGTCATAAATGTGGGGGGGGGAGGGATAGCTCAGTGGTTTGTACATCATCCTGCTAAACCCAGGGTTGTGTATTCAATCCTCAAGGGGGCCGTTTGGGGAATTGGGGTAAAAATCTGGGGATTGGTCTTGCTTTAAACAGGGGATTGGACTAGATGACCTCCTGAGGTCTCTTCCAACCCTAATATTCTAAGTACTCCTGTTCTTTTTGCGGATACAGACTAACACAGCTGCTACTCTGAAAGATTTCTCCTTGTGTTCCTTGATCAGTTTTCTACAAATAGATACCCTTGGCCCCAGCCATGAAGAGCCTTGAGATCAGGACTGAGGCCTTGAATTTGACTCTCTATTGTGTGGGATGCTAACATAGGGATCAGAGAACTGGTGTGATGTATCCTGTGTTGCTGAGGCGCTGCACTGCAGCATTCTCTACTAGTTGGAGTTTCCTAAGGGCTGATGCCTTCCTGCCAAAGTCTGTCACGTTGCTGCAGTCCAGACAGGAGGTGACAAAGGAGTGTGTAACCAAGGCCAGGTCGTTGTCTGCCAGGATGGCACAGAGTCTCCTAGCCAAGTGGAGATGGTAGAAGGCATTCCTCATAGTTGCTGCTGCATGAGAGCTCAGTGTTGGCAAGGATTCCGGGAGCCTCCTAAACTACAGACTGAATTGACCAATTGTGAGTGTGGGTCTTCGAACAAAGGAGACTGCACCATGGCTGCAAACAACTCAAAGTGCTTTCCTCTGCTCAGCAATATCACCTCTGTCTGGGTCAGCTTCAGCCAGCTGTTCTTCATACATGAGCTGATCTTGTCCAGGCAATGGCCCATCGAGTGGTGGAGAGGAGGTCATATGTGGTGAAGGATAGATAGAGCTGAGTCATCTGTATATTGATGGTATGTGAGTCCATGTCATCTGACAGGTTCTACTATGGCTGCGTGTAGATGTTGAATAGAACTGGAGAGAGAACTTATCATTGTGGGACTCCACCACTGAGGGTTCCAGTGCTCGAAGTGCAGTATCCCATCTCTGTTCTTTGCATGGGTCCTCTCCAGGGAAGGACTTCAGCAATGTTAGTGCATTCCACCAGGCCCACCACCTCTTAGGTGGGACAGCAGGGTTGCGACTGGCTATATTGTGTTCTGTACTGAGCAGGGAGCATGAGGAGGCAATTCTGAGCCATGATTCTCAGCTTAAGTCAGCCTGTAAGTTCTGGGGAAGACACCAGCTTTGGCCATAAGCCACATGGGGAGCACAGTGGCCAGAGGCTACTGAGGGGGTTTGTCCAGGGCCAGCCTTTGAATGGAGCCCTGGGCTTTGCAGTCTGGCTGTCCCACCTACCTTCATTGCAGAGCAGGGGCAATGGCAGGAAGGGCTGGACCTGGGTCAGTAGCAGCCCCTGCTATTCTCTGCATGAATCAAGGCAGCCTGGCCCCCGCTCCCTTGCTGCTTCCAGTTCATTGTGTGTAGGAGAGGAAGGATGTTTCCAGCTTTCTCCCTTCTGCCTCAGAGAAAGGCCCTGGGGCGGGTGGGGGAGAGAGGCAAATTGTGCAAGCACTGGCTGGCTCCACCCAGGTCATTGGGCCTGTCTTTGTTGGGCTGGGAGCCCCCTGAGGCCTCCCCCTCCCTTACTCAGTACAGACATAGAGGGAAGAGCTGCCAAGTTCTGGCAGCAATAGTGCAGCTTGTTGTTATATCCCCCAGGGAGCCCATGATCTCAAACTCTTATGAGTAAGAACATCAGTCACCGACTGGCCTGTGTTGTCAGGCGTAGCAATGTCCTGATCAGTGAAGGCTCCTCCATAAGAGGGAGCATGGCCAAGTGGCTAAACATAGGGCAAGAATGGGTGTTGCTGCTGCTGCCACTGACCCCCTGTGGTCTCTTTCCCCCCTGGGTAAAGGATGAGAGCACCTCCCCCAGATGGAAGGTACTGTGGAAGGCAAAGTGTGACCATAACAGTATTAGCTGGTGTGACGAAGTGGGACTGTTCTTGCTGTGTTATGTGAATGCTCAGTGAGGAGTATTGACCTGGGAAGGTTGCAGGGGAGTTGAGCTGGGACGTGGTGCCTTGGAGAAGGGAGCATACCTGAGCATGTAACCTGAGAACCTGGAGGGGGGTTGGAGGCCAAGTGACACCTCTGCCCGGGAAAACTGGACAAAGGAGGAGCTGGGGGAGGATGAGTGAGAGGCTGGAGGGAGTTTCAGTTTGAAGCTGGCTGGGAAATGGAGAGGGGCGCCCCGACGACGCTTGGGCTTCCCAACGGGGCTGTGGCCTCCCTGGGGGCCCCAGATGGACCTAATTAAAGGGGATCCTGTTGTCTATACCGGCAAGACCTGTTTTGACCTGTGTTCCTGTCATCTAAATAAACCTCTGTTTTACTGGCTGGCTAAGAGTCACGTCTGACTGTGAAGTGGGGGGTTCAGGCCCTCTGGCTTCCCCAGGACCCCACCTGGACGGATTTGCTATGGGAAGCACACGGAGGGGCATACGCTGAATGCTCCAAGGAGAGACCCAGGAGGTAAAGCCATGTGAGCTTCTTGCCCTGTAGATAGTCTGCTCCAAGGGAGAGGAGGCTCCCCAGCGTCCTGACTGGCTTTGTGAGGAGCAGTTCCAGAGCATGGCCCGGGGACTCCATGACAGCTGGAAAAGCTGCAAGCTGGATTAGAAGAATTCTCCCTGGTGTCTCCAGCGGAGATGCCTGATGGCAGCACTGTGGGTGTGCTGGAGGAGGATGAATTTCCCTTGGTGCAGGCTCTGGCCTCAGTAGCTCAGATCTGCAGATATTCCTCTCTGGAATTCTTAAAGGAGCCCTGCACAAGGGAAAGCTCATGGGTTTGAGCTGTCATTTTGGCTTCTCTGTGATGGAGAACTCAAGGCAATGCTGGATCGGGCTTTCTCTGCTTAGCTGGAGAAAAGGCAAGGCTCACAAGGCAAAGGGAGTGAATATAGGATGAATTGCGATGGGAAGTGATTTTTATTCAGACTGGTTTAACACCAATAAAGAGATAACACTTGGGAGCAAAGCTCTCTTTGTTAAAGCTTATACAAATAGGGGCTGAGAACTCATCCACTACATACATCCCAAGGCAGGTCTACATGGGGAAGGTTTAGCAGTTCTGCCCAGATAGTTAGAATCTCTTCCCAGAAAATTGCTAAAGGCCCTTCTCATGGTGGAATAAAAATGCCTACGCGGGAATTCTACCAGTGGACCTGGTTCAGTGTAAAATCACACCTTATCTTGTAGGAGCCAGGCCATCCCCCAGTAGAAAAGGAAGACTATGTGGGGAGGGCTAGCCCAGTGGTTTGAGCATTGGCCAGCTAAACCCAGAGTTGTGAGCTCAGTCCTTGAGGGGGCCATTTTGGGGGGGGGGGAATCTGTCTGTGGATTGGTCCTGCTTTGAGCAAAGGATTGGACTAGATACCTCCTGAGGTCCCTTCCACCCCTAATATTCTATGATGATGGAGACTTGACAGTCCTGATATTTCTAAAGGGGGGGGGAGGACAAGCAGAAATAGTTAAGTATCAGAGGGGCAGCCGTGTTAGTCTGGATCTGTAAAAGCAGCAAAGAGTCCTGTGGCACCTTATAGACTAACAAACATTTTGGAGCATGAGCTTTCGTGGGTGAATAGTCTATAAGGTGCCACAGGACTCTTTGCTGCTTTTACGGAAATAGTTAAAAACCCTTTCTGACCACCTGTCTTTCCTCTTTTGTCAGACACAAATCCTGGTGAAAGGGGCTGTCTGTGTGCCAATGGAAATGGAGCTTCTACTTTACACTGTGAGAGAGGCAGCTGTGAGCATTAACAGAAATTGTGAACAAATTGTCCTCAGTGCCCCCAGGGAATAACCCCATCTCTGTGTCCTAGCTGGCCCACCCTCCTCGCTCCTTGAGAATAGCTGTCTAAATGTCCCTTCTTGGGGGGCTTGCAAGGCAGCTCCCTGTGGGGGAAATCTAGGCTTTTCTCCTTTCTTCCCCTCCTGCTGATTGTCTCACCCCTTCCCCTGCTGCAGGGCTTGTCTGCACACGCAAGTTTCACTGGTTTAGCTACAGCCAAACTAGGTTTAAACCGCTCTAGGTTGTCTGCACAGAACACTGCACTGGCTTGACTAACTCAGTGTAACATCATCCCTTTAGTTAAACTGGTACCCTTTGGTGTGTAGACCCAGCCACAGCATCATCTTAATGCAGCACATGAATGCAAGCAGCAACGTGCTGTGCTAGCAAAGCAGAGGCAAAGATGCTCCAGTAGGTTTCATATGTTATTTTTTCCACTGGCTTCTCCAGCTTCTCTTTTGGCCAGGAGCAGGCAGATGGGTGTCGGGAGGCAACATCTGTGTCTGAACTGCAAGTGTGTGGGACAAGTGGTAGATTCCCCTGCTGCAGGAGCTGGAACCACTGTTGGACTCTACTGTTGGTTCATGCACCCTTTGGCTTTTCTGAATGGGAACCTGGAGTACCTACCTGCTTAGTGCACTTGGCTCGAGTACCAGCCACCTGCATGCTGCCCACGCAAAGACTGTTTGTTTTGTCTAAAAGCAACATCCCAGGAAGAAAGGGCAAAAATCCTGCTTTAATTTAATTGCATTGAATGAGGCTGAGTGGGCTCCTTGCCAGTAGAGGCTAATGTTTTTGCTAAAATCTGTAATTGCCTGTGAGAACTGCAAGGGTGTGGTGAGCACACAACAGCAGCTCTTGCCATGCCTGGCCCTGCAAATATTAGAAGATCCGAAAATCCGCTGGCACTAGTGCTTTCTCTCATGGGCTGGGGGTTACCACCAGCCAGTTCTGTTGCAGGGTCTGGCTAGAGGGGTAATCCAGCTTCCTCAGCACAGGAGCGCACAGGATCCTTGCACAGTCAATGGGGAACTACTCCCAGACAAAACTCTTTCTGATCTTCTGTTGTTTTCATGGATAATATATTTTAAAGGGGAACTGGCAGACGCAATGTAAGGAATGGAACCTGAGCCTTTCACCTCTAGGGCTTTGGTTTTAAGCTGGCCCTTGGTGGGGGAACTGACTGGTTTTCGGGAGCCAGGGGCTGGAATCCTGAATCTTTTACCTTTAGCGTTCTAGTTCCAATCTACCTCAGTGCAACAGTGCTGGAAAGAAGTTGCTGTCTGGATGTTTGAGTTCAGCATGAAATGAGTTTGGGGGATCACAGTCCAGTGCCTGGTGGGACAGGTCTGCATATTGCACCTAGCACTACTTGTGGGCATGGGTATTGTCAACAGAGGAAGCAATTGCAGATGAGCCAATGGAGATAGGCACGCCTCTCTCAGCCCTAGAGATTTTCCGTCAAGCCAGCAAGCTCACCGCCACCCTTGCCCTACTGCTGCTGCCCCTGGATTATGGAAGAGCAGTGGCTTCCATTCTACAGAGCTGTCATTCTCCCACTTTGAAGAGCATTAGAATCCACAGCATTCTTTGGAGGGGAGGGGTCAGGGAAGGTGGAGGAATTGTCTTAAATACAGTAACCAACACTCAGAACTCCTCTCCCCAGAGTGACTGACCTGGGACCTGAATTAACATGGAAGGGGTCCAGCTGGGGCCACTGCAGACCATGTAAGGAGCTACACACTATGAAGAGGGTCAGCATAAAAGGGATAAGTTGCTCAGAAAGACTGTCATAGAATTATTGAATATTAGGGTTAGAAGAGACCTCAGGGGATCATCTAGTCCAACCTTCTGCTCAAAGCAGGACCAACACCAACTAAATCATCCCAGCCAAGGCTTTGTCAAGCAGGACCTTAAAAACCTCTAAGGATGGAGATTCCACCACCTCCCTAAGTAACCCATTCTAGTGCTTCACCACCCTCCCAGTGAAATAGTGTTTCCTAATATCCAACCTAGATCTCTCCTACTGCAACTTGAGACCATTACTCCTTGTTCTGTCATCTGCCACAACTGAGAACAGCCTAGCTCCATCCTCTGTGGTAGCTGAAGGCTGCTATCAAATCCCACCTCATTCTTCTCTTCTGCAGACTAAATAATCCCAGTTCCCTCAGCTTCTCCTCATAAGTCAAGTGCCCCAGCCCCATTTTCATTGCCCTTCGCTGGACTCTTTCCAATTTGTCCATATCCTTCCTGTAGTGGGGGGACCAAAACTGGATGCAGTACACCAGATGTGCCCTCACCAGTGCCGAATAGAGGGGAATAATGACTTCCCTCGACCTGCTGGCAATGCTCCTACTAATACAGCCCAATATGCCATTGGCCTTCTTGGCAACGACGGCACACTGCTGATTCATATCCAGCTTCTTGTCCACTGTAATCCCCAGGTCCTCTTCTGCAGAACTGCTGCTTAGCCAGTTGGTTCCCAGCCTGTAGCAGTGCATGGGATTCTTCCTTCCTAAGTGCAGGACTCTGCACTTGTCCTTGTTGAACCTCATCAGATTTCTTTTGGCCCAATCCTCCAATTTGTCTAGGTCACTCTGGACCCTATCCCTACCCTCCAGCATATCTACCTCTCCTGCCAGCTTAGTGTCATTTGCGAGCTTGCTGAGGGTGCAATTAATCCCATCATCCAGATCATTGATAAAGATGTTGAACAAAACTGGCCCCAGGACCGACCCCTGGGGCACTCCGCTTGATACCGGCTACCAACTAGACATTGAGCCATTGATCACTACCCGATCACTGTCCTCTGGTTAACAGGTCACTACTTGCTGGCTGTGTCAAGTTTCCTTCCCCACTCTAAACTCTAGGATACAGATGTGGGGTCGTGCATGAGAACCTTTAAGCTTAACTACCAGCTTAGATCTGGTTTTGCTGCCACCACCTAAATTATTTATGATTTGGGAAACTCTGTCTACCTTCCCCCCAGAATATCTCCTCCCAAGTACTATAACCCTTCCCTGGGCAGCCTTGAGAGACTCCTCCACCAATTTCCTGGTGAACACTGATCCAAACCCTTGGATCTTAAAACAAGGAGAAATTAACCATTCCCCCTACTTTCCCCCCCATCCCCCAACCAATTCCTGGTGAGTCCAGACCCCCTTGGATCTTAAAACAAGGAAAAATCAATCAGGTTCTTAAAAATAAGACTTTTAATTAAAGAAAGGTAAAAATCATCTCTGTAAAATCAGGACAGAAGATAACTTTACAGGGTAATCAGATTCAGATTGCCCAGAGGAACCGCCTCTAGCCTTAGGTTCAAAGTTACAGCAAACAGAGGTAAAGGTAAACCCCTTAGCAAAAGGAACATTTACAAGTTGAGGAAACAAAGATAAAAACTAACACGCCTTGCCTGGCTGTTACTTATAAGTTTTTGAAATATGAGAGACTTGTTCAGAAAGATTTGGAGAGCATGGATTGATGTCCGATCCCTCTTATTCCCAAGAGCGAACAATCCCCAAAACAAAGAGCACACAAACAAAAGCCTCCCCCCACCAAGATTTGAAAGTATCTTGTCCCCTTATTGGTCCTTTGAGTCAAGTGTCAGCCAGGTTACCTGATCTTCACAGGTAAAAGGATTTTGGTGTCTCTGGCCAGGAGGGATTTTATAGTATTGTACACAGCAGGGCCATTACCTTTCCCTTTATAGTTATGACAGGCTACCTATCCATTTCAGACCTACTGCTGGCTGTGTGTAGTGTGGACTCAGGCCTTGTCTATCCTACAAAGTTTTGTTGGCAAAAGTTATGCCACTTTAATTAAAGTGCTTTAGTTAAAACTGCTAATACATGTCCACGCTAGCTCCTTGTGTTGGCAGAGTGCATCCACACTAACAGTTCTTGCATTGACACAGAGGGCAGAGCTCTGTGGGTAGCTATCCCACTGTGCAACTGGCTGCAGGGTGCTTTGGGAAGGGTTTGCAGTGCCTCATGGGGCAGGTACAGCATCACATGATGCAGTTTTCTCAATCCCATCTTCCAGCCGCATCCTAGTAGATTGTCAGCTGCTTTTTCAACTGGTGTCTGCGGGAGGGAGGGAGCAGGGCTGCCAGGTGGTCGTTGATACATACTTTTAGAGCAGGGGTCAGAAACCTTTGGGAAGTGCTGTGCCAAGTCTTCATTAATTTAAGGTTTTGACTGCCAGTGAAAGGTTTCGTATGCCAGACCGGCAGCACAGGTGGCAGATGGAAACCCAGACTGGCAGCGGGCTGAACGGCTCATCCTGCTGCTGGTCTGGGGTTCCATAATTGAGGCCGGCAGCGGGCTGAGCAGGGCCGGCAGGCAGGACCCCGGCTGGCAGCAGTGTGCCACTAAAAATCATCCCACGTGCCGCAGGTTGCTAACCCCTGCTTTAGAGGGAGAGGAGAGTGGTGTGTCTGGGGTGGAGGAGAGGGACCCCCCCTCCCCACATCAGCCCCTGGCTCTGCTCGGCACAGCAGTGTCTCCCCAAGCACAAGCCGCCCGCTCTGCCTGCCTATGGTTCTATGATTCCCTCCCAGAGCGGCATCCTGAGCAGCTCTATGAGCTGTCCGTGCTGAGGAGTGTCAAAGCAGCACAGCAGTTCCCAACTCTCGGCAACAGCAGTCTGCCTGTGTTCCTGGTGCAGGGCAGAACCGGAGCATTCCACATGAATTTGCTCATTGTTCCCCAAACGAGGCAGCAGGCTCAGCTGTCAGATATTTCCCTGGAGCTTTGAAAGGAGAGTGGCCTATGCCTGCAGAGCAGCAGAGATCAAACCAGTGAGCAGAGCAGTCATGGGGGGCGTTGTGGGATACTGGTGGAAGCCAATTCTGTAGACAGAACAAGCAGCAGTATCATCAACACTGATGCTTTGTCCTTTAACTTTGCTGCAAAAAGTTTTATGCCTCTTGTTGAGGTGGTTTTATTTTGTCGGCAAAACAGCAGAGTTTTGCCGCCAAAAGTTGCTTTGTATCATATACACTTCCCCTGTTTAGTCGGCAAAAGGCAGCTTTTGCCAACAAAACTTTGTAGTGTTGGCAGGGCATTCTTGATAGACATCCCTCAGGCCAGGTCCACACTACAGCGTTATATCGATTTAACGCTGTTTAAATCGATATAACGCTGTAACTGTCCACACTACAAGGCACTTAAAATCGATTTTAAGGGGTCTTAAAATCGATTTCTGTACTCCAGCTAAACGAAAGGAGTAACCCTAAAATCGATTTTACAAAATCGATTTTGGGCTAGTGTGGACGGAAATCGAAGTTAATGGCCTCCGGGAGGTATCCCACAGTGCACCAGTGGCCGCTCTGGACAGGTAAAGGGACTCTACTGCACTGGCCAGGTACACAGGAAAAGCCCCGGGAACTTTTGAATTGCATTTCCTGTTTGGCCAGCGTGGAGCTCTCAGCAGCACAGGTAACAATGCAGTCTCCTGAGAATAGGAAAAGAGCTCCAGCGTGGAACGCACAGGAGTTATTGGATCTGATCGCTGTATGGGGAGAAGATTCTGTGCTATCAGAACTGCGTTCCAGTAGACGAAATGAGAAAACTTTTGAAAAGATTTCTAATGCCATGAGGCAGAGAGGCCATAGCAGGGACTCGGTGCAGTGCAGAGTTAAAGTGAAGGAGCTCAGACAAGCGTACCAGAAGACCAAAGCAGCAAATGGCAGATCCGGATCTGGGCCAAAAACATGCCGCTTCTACGGGGAGCTTCACGCAATTTTAGGTGGCTGCGCCACGACAAGCCCCCCTTGTCTGTGGATTCAGAGGTGGGGGTAGTAATCTCAGCCACTGCTGATGATTCTGCGGACGGCGAAGATGTGGAGGAGGAAGAGGAGGACGAGATGGCAGAGACCACACAGCACTCCATTCTCCCCAACAGCCAGGAGCTTTTCCTCACCCAACCAGAATTACCATCGCAGCCCTCCCAAGCCACTCGCACAGATAATGAAGCCATGGAAGCGACCTCTGGTGAGTGTACTTTTTTAAATAAAAACCATAGTTTAAAAGCGAGCGTTTTTTAATGATTGATTTGCCATGAGGGCTTGCATGCAGTAGCTGGCATTAAAGTTACTGGAAAAGTCTGTTAACATGTCTGGGGATGGAGCGGAAATCCTCCAGGGACATCTCTATGAAGCACTCCTGGAGGTACCCCAATAGCCTTTGCAGAAGGTTTCTGGGCAGGGCAGCCTTATTCCGTCCACCATGGTACGAAACTTTACCACGCCATGCCTGGAGCACGTAATTGGGTATCATTGCATGACAAAGCCTAGCTGCGTATGGCCCCGGGGATTGCTGGCATTCCAGAAGCATAATTTCTTTTTCTCTGTCTGTTATCCTCAGGAGAGTGATATCGTTCATGGTCACCTGTTAATAAGTAATGTAGTTTATTAAGGGGACAGAGATGACCATTCCTTCATTTCTGCTTTCCTGCTCCTTTAAAAAAAACCTTCCCTAGCAGTTAGCCATTGGGGGGGGGAGAGGGTAAAAACCAGCACATTCCTACGGGGAGGTGTCTCTAATGGCGCTGACCTTTTTAGCATTTGGGCAGCAGGAATTATCGCTGCTAATTGCCAAGGCATGGGGGGGGGGGGGAGGTGGTAAGGTTTCAGTGACCTGCCATTACAGCAGACATGCAGTGTGGGGGGGGAAACCATTCACAATTTTCCTCTAGTGCTTAACCTTTCTGATGGCATAAGAAAAGAAGCAAAAGATGTGCTTTTTAGCAGTTTGGCTGCCAAGCATGAATGTTACCTGTTAATAGCCAGTGGTACGGGGGAATAAAAGAGGTTGCACGGTTAACTGCCATTAGATGTATGCCTTACCATGTCCGCCTGCAAGCTGATTTGTAATCCCCGGACCTGCGTCTGTGTTGATCTCTGACACCACAGCCGCAAGCACTAAATACTAAAAGAATCCAAAGGCGACCTTGTAGTGAAGTGACATGTGCTACGTACGGTGAATAGTGTAGTTCACTGTGAAAGAGTATAACCATTGTTCTGTGAAATGTATCTCTTATGATCCTTCTATCACTCTTTTCCCCCACTCATGCAGCTGCACATTTTTCAAGCCTCCCTACTCCAGTCCGAAGGATAGGTCAGATAAGGAGAATAAGGAAGAAGAGGACACGGGAGGAGACGTTCCCAGAAATAATGGCAGTAACCCGCAGTGCAAGAGCTCATCTGGGGGAGTGGAAAGACGTGGTCGCAAAGTACAGGAACGCTGCCAGTGAACGTGAGGACAGGAGGGACGCTCGAGATGAGATGTGGCGGCAGGAAGATCAGAGGTGTAGGCAGGAAGATCAGCGGTGGCGGGCTGCAACGCTGGAGCTGCTGCGCGATCAAACTGACATCCTCCGAAGTCTGGTGGAAGAGCTGCGGGGTCACAGAGTGCCACTCCAGCCCATGTTTAACCTCCCTCACCACTCACCATGTCCCATATCTTCCACACCCAGACGTGTAAGAACGCGTGGGGGAAGGCTTTCTGCACCTGCCCACTCCACCCCCGTGGACAGTCCAACCAAAAGGCTGTCATTACATTGAAATGCCCTTAATGGCCTTTTTCTTCCCTCCTATACTCCTCCCAAACCACTCCCGGGGTACCTTTTCATTTCTTTTGCTCTTCTTATAATGACATGCTATTCAAAGGCAGTGGGAGGGTGGGTTGGTTACAGGGAATGACTTTATTTCCATAAGCAAGCTGTTATGGAAGGGTGGAGGGTAGCTTGCTTGCAGCAGCAGGAGTCAATACATAGGGGGGGAGGTTCATGAAGGGGAAAGAAACACAGCAGTCACAGCGTACCCTGGCCCATGATGAAACTCGTTTTCAAGGCTTCTCTGATGCGCACCACTTCCTGGTGTGATCTTCTAATTGCCCTGGTGTCTGGCTGCACATAATCAGCGGCCAGGTGATTTGCCTCAGCTTCCCACCCCGCCATAAAGGTCTCCCCCTTACTCTCACAGAGATTGTGGAGCACACAGCAAGCAGCAATAACAAAGGGGACATTGGTTTGGCTGAGGTCTGAGCGAGTAAGTAAGCTTCTCCAGCGACCTTTGAGACAGCCAAATGCACATTCTACCACCATTCTGCACTTGCTCAGCCTGTAGTTAAACAACTCCTGACCACTGTCCAGGCTGCCTGTGTATGGCTTCATGAGCCATGGTATCAAGGGGTAGGCTGGGTCCCCCAGGATAACTACAGGCATTTCAACATCCCCAACTGTAATTTTCTGGTCTGGGAAGTAAGTCCCTTGTTGCAGCCGTTTAAACAGAGTAGTGCTTCTGAAGACACGAGCGTCATGAACCCTTCCTGGCCATCCCACGTGGATGTTGGTGAAACGTCCCTTGTGATCCACCAGTGCTTGCAGCGCCATTGAAAAGTACCCCTTGCGGTTTAGGTACTGGGAGCCCTGGTGCTCCGGTGCCAAGATAGGGATATGGGTTCCATCTATGGCCCCCCCACAGTTTGGGAATCCCATTGCAGCAAAGCCATCCACTATGACCTGCACGTTTCCCAGAGTCACAACCTTTCGTAACAGCAGCTTAATGATTGCTTTGGCTACTTCCAGCACAGCAGCCCCCACAGTAGATATGCCCACTCCAAATTGATTCCCGACTGACCGGTAGCTGTCTGGCGTTGCAAGCTTCCAGAGGGCTATTGCCACTCGCTTCTCCACTGTGAGGGCTGCTCTCATCCTGGTATTATGGCGTTTCAGGACACGGGAAAGCAAGTCACAAAGTTCAAAGAAAGTGCTCTTACGCATGCGAAAGTTCCGCAGCCACTGCGAATCGCCCCACACCTGCAAAACTATGCGGTCCTACCAATCTGTGCTTGTTTCCCGGGCCCAAAATTGGCGAGCAATGGTTAGAACCTCCCCCATTACCATCAGGAGCTCCAAAGCGCGGGGTCCCGCGGTTTCGGAGAACTCAGGCTCCAGGTCCTCATCACTCTCGTCGCCACGCTGCCGTCGCTGCAGCATCCTCTCCTGCATTTGCTGTTCATGGTTCATCATAGACAGCACGAGAATGTGTGAACTGTTTACAACGTCCATGATCAAGGTACTGATCAGACTGGGGTCCATGCTTGCTGTTAAATGGCGTTTGCTCACTTCACCCAGTAAAAAACGCGCGAAATGGCTGTCTGCTGCTTTCAGGAAGGGAGGGGGTGAGGCTGTACCCAGAACCACCCACGACAGTGATTTTTGCCCCATCAGGCACTGCGGTAGTAACCCATAATTCCAAGGGTCAGAGAACACTGCAGGAACTATGGGATAGGTACCCACAGTGCAACGCTCCTGAAATCGATGGACGCCTGGGACCATGGACGCACACCACCGACGTAATGTGCTCTTGTGTGGACGCGTAAAATCGATTTTATAAACCCTGTTTTATAAAATCGATTTTACTAATATCGATTTTAAGCTGTAGTGTGGATGTACCCCCAGTCATACAGTTCCTGGCTGTCTGAGACTGTGTCCCTTCACCATTGTGGCACAATGTGAGACTCCTTCCCCCGCCCTGCTCAGACCTTTGTGCTATAACAGTGGCTGCAGAATCGTCAGATAGAGGCACTGAGATGGACTCCACTGTATAAAACCAGGGGTGCTGGGAAGGCTGTTTCTATTTTTGAGTGGATATGATGCTATTCAGAACCATATGCAAGGTCATGGCTGGGCTCATTGATGGGCACAGGTAGATGATGGAGATGGACAGGAGTGTCTGGTATAGTCCCAGTGTCCTTGAAGTATCGCTGCCTTGTGTTGAGGAGTGTTTGCAGGTATTCAGTAGGATTCGGTGGCCCCTAGGTGGTGTGGCTTTGTCTAACAGTGCATCCTAGAATACTCAAGGAGATAATAGAGGAGGTATCTGAGCCTCTAGCTATTATCTTTGGAAAATCATGGGAGATGGGAGAGATTCCAGAAGACTGGAAAAGGGCAAATATAGTGCCCATCTATAAAAAGGGAAATAAAAACAGCCCAGAAAACTACAGACCAGTTAGTTTAACTTCTGTGCCAGGGAAGATAATGGAGCAAGTAATTAAGGAAATCATCTGCAAACACTTGGAAGATGGTAAGGTGATAGGGAATAGCCGGCATGGATTTGTAAAGAACAAATCATGTCAAACCAATCTGATAGCTTTCTGTGATAGGATAACGAGTCTTGTGGAGAAGGGAGAAGCGGTGGATGTGGTATACCTAGACTTTAGTAAGGCATTTGATGTGGTCTCGCGTGATATTCTTATTGATAAACTAGGCAAATACAATTTAGATGGGGCAACTATAAGGTGGGTGCATAACTGGCTGGATAACCGTACTCAGAGAGTAGTTATTAATGGTTCCCAATCCAGCTGGAAAGGTATAACAAGTGGGGTTCCGCAGGGGTCTGTTTTGGGACCAGCTCTGTTCAATATCTTCATCAACGACTTAGATGTTGGCATAGAAAGTACGCGTATTAAGTTTGCAGATGATACCAGACTGGGAGGGATTGCAGCTGCTTTGGAGGACAGGGTCATAATTCAAAATGATCTGGACAAATTAGAGAAATGGTCTGAGGTAAACAGGGTGAAGTTTAACAAAAACAAATGCAAAGTGCTCCACTTAAGAAGGAAAAATCAGTTTCACACATACAAAATGGGAAGAGATTGTCTAGGAAGGAGTACGGCAGAAAGGGATCTAGGGGTTATAGTGGACCACAAGCAAAATATGAGTCACCAGTGTGATGCTGCTGCAAAAAAAGCAAACGTGATTCTGAGATGCATTAACAGGTGTGTTTTGAGCAGGACACGAGAAATCATTCATCCGCTCTACTCTGCGCTCGTTAGGCCTCAACTGGAGTATTGTGTCCAGTTCTGGGCACTGCATTTCAAGAAAGATGTGGAGAAATTGGAGAGGGTCCAGAGAAGAGCAACAAGAATGATTAAAGGTCTTGAGAACATGACCTGTGAAGGAAGGCTGAAAGCAGTGGAGTGGGAGGGATAGGCTAGTGGTTAGAGCATTGGCCTACTAAACCCAGGGTTTTGAGCTCAATCCTTGAGGGAGCCATTTAGGGATTTGGGGCAAAAAATTGTCTGGGGATTGGTCCTGCTTTGAGCAGGGGGTTGGACTAGATGACCTCCTGAGATCCCTTCCAACCCTGACATTCTATGATTCTAAATAGGTTTGTTTAGTTTGGAAAAGAGAAGACTGAGAGGGGACATGATAGCAGTTTTCAGGTTTCTAAAAGGGTGTCATCAGGAGGAGGCAGAAAACTTGTTCACCTTAGCCTCTAATGATAGAACAAGCAGCAATGGGCTTAAACTGCAGCAAGGGAGGTTTAGGTTGGACATTAGGAAAAAGTTCCTAACTATCAAGGTAGTTAAACACTGGAATAAATTGCCTAGGGAGATTGTGGAATCTCCATCTCTGGAGATATTTAAGAGTAGGTTCGATAAATGTCTATCAGGGATGGTCTAGACAGTATTTGGTCCTGCCATGAGGGCAGGGAACTGGACTCGATGACTTCTCAAGGTCCCTTCCAGTCCTAGACTCTTTAAATCTATGAATCTCCAAGCAAGGCAGCTGGGATTCCATGATCAGTTGCTTGACCTTGTTATGGCATGGCTAAACAGCATAGTGTGGTTGGGACCCAGCAACCATTCCAGCTGTGGATGAACCCTGCTGCCAACAGATGGGAGAGCAGCACCCTAGTGACTTGACTAGAACACTGGTTCTCAACCAGGGATATGTGTACGCCTGGGGGCACACAGAGGTCTTCCAGGGAGTACATCAAGTCATCTAGATATTTGCCCAGTTTTACAACAGGCTACATAAAAAGCGCTAGCAAAGTCAGTGCTAACTAAAATTTCACACAGACAATGACTTGTTTATATTGCTCTATATACTCTACACTGAAATGTAAGTACCATATTTATATTCCAGTTGATTGATTTTATAATTATATGGTAAAAAGAGAAAGTCAGCCATTTTTCAGTACTAGTGTGTAGTGACATATTTGTATTTTTATGTCTGATTTTGTAAGCAAGTAGGGAACCCAGGCTGCGGCTCTGAGGGCCTGTTATTTCTGGGAGCAGAATTCTGGGTAATTGTGGTTTTCCGGCATTGACACTGGGGGTCCGATCCTGTGAAAAGCTGTGAGTCCTCAAGTTTCAGTGAAGCCCTATGAGCCTAACTCTCCGTTGCACTTCTCTTTGGACAGGTTTCTTTTCTTTCTGGGCTCGAGCTGTCAGTGGCTCTAGAGCAGCTCCTTTCTGTGGCTTCTCTGTCCCTGCTTGCTGGGCTGAACTACCTGGGGCTCTGGGGTATTGCCGCATGGCCGCTCTCTGCGCTCACACACACCCTGCCACACCCCCTCTGTTCCTTCTCCGGGGTTGGTTTTGCTATTGGTCACACCTGTTCTGCTTTACTTATCTGCACTCCACTCTGTGTGTGACTCCTGCAAGGGCCTGGCTCCAGAACTCCCTCCCTGAAGATTACATACATCCTCCTGGCTTCGCCCAGCCCCAGCGGGATCCAGCTGTGCATAGGGTGTGTGGCTCATCAGATATCCCTCCCAGTGCATTCAGAAGAATGAGATGCAACAGTGGCATGGGTTCCTGCAGGAAAACTGCAGGGGTTAGCCTTCTGACTGGATCCTCCAGAAGAGCTGAGAATAGCACCCAAGAGTCCTGTCTTCCCACCGCTGCTGCCTGTTCTTTTGGTGTTCAGTGATCCCTAGCTGCCTGCTGACTCTCCCTTCTCCTAGAAGTGCTGGGCTGTGGACAGCCCTGCTGCACCTCTGCCCTTCCGCTCTTGGCAAGTGGCTGGCAGCTTCACTGGTAGAACCTGACTGGCTGAGAGCTAGAAGGACCTCTGAGAAGCTGAAAACAGCCCCAGACAGTGTGTGCCATGCAGCCCGCTGGTGAGCTGAGCCCTCTCAGTGGGCCCCTTTCTCTGAAGGTGAATGAGTCTTTAATCCTTCACAGTATCCACTTGCTTTCAAGGGCTCTTCGCCTTGCACAGAGCTGGCACTGCATGTGGGTCAGAGGCTCAGAATAGCCCCAAACACCCCATAACTATGTCTAATGAAGGATCTACTGCAATGCTGCATGGTTGCCTTGTGGTGGCAGCTTCCAAAGACTGGAGGACTGGCAATTCCATGCCTGGGCTCAGGTCTTCTCCATACTGTGGATTGGTCCCAATTTCATTAATCTGTGGCCTGCAGCCAACATAGATATGCAAGTGCAGACCATCAGGCAAAGCCCTGCTTTACCCCAGCTGCCTCTCAAGGGTCCAGACACAGGAGATGCTGTGTGACAAAGACCCACAATGAGGGACACCAAAAAATTATTCATGCAGGAAAATGCTATGGGCTTCCTTCCTCTGGCATAAATAGCTCTCTCGCTCCAGCACCTGAGTCTGCGCTGGGTGTTAGTAATCAACATTAGCTCGGAGGCAACACTGAACTCAGACAGACTATCTGTAACGTTGGTACTAACATGAGGGATTCCCTTGAAATGGGGAATATCAAAGAGGCACATGTCTAGGGTATTAAGCTGGGGTAGGCGCCACCAGTGTAAGGCCTGGGCTACACTAGTGGGGGGGTTCGAACTAAGATACGCAACTAAATCGAAGTATCTTAGTTTGACTTACCTGGCTGTCCTCACGGCAGTGAGTCGAACACTGCGGCTCTCCTTGAGGATGGAAAATAGAAGCACACTTCAAGCCTGGAAATGTCAGATGCTAAAACCCCCTCGGGGAGCTGGGGGGGGAACAGCACCCACAGCCTTAGCTCTCCTGGGAGACAAACAGCTTGGCCAAGTTTGGTCAGCTCAGCATGGGAAGCCTTGTGCATTTGAAGGGTTTCAGAGGGAGAGAGGGGAGGTGTACAGAGGGCATTGGCTGGCTCTGCTTGAAGTTATGTGGTTGTTAGGGCCCAGTGTCTCAACAGTGAGACTCCAAATAACACAATGGTGCAAGGATGTCATCCTGCTCCTGTTCACATAATTCCCATTCACTTCACTGGGAGAAAGATTTGACCCCAGAGGAGTTATGGTCATGAGTACTATAGTGAAGCTGCTAAACTAAGGATGATTGGTTCCAGCCTGGTGCAGAGTCTGCACAGGGCTTGGGGTTTGACTTCCAGGGAAAGTTAGGAGGCTCCGAAAATATTGACTTGAGGCTGGGGATGCTGAAGTTTGCCTGGTTTAGCCCAAGTTTCTGTACAGCTGGGTGCGCCCAAACAGTGTCTAGCGGTCAGATTTTCACCTGCTTAGGGCCCACAATAGAGGTCAGATTTCCTAAGGTGCTTGAAACCCAGTGCTCTTTGGAAAATCTGGCCATTTATTTCATTACCTGAAGGTAAGCTAAACTCTTCTGCAAGTCTTTCCCCAAATTTGCAAAGGCTGGAACCAGTGTGGGTATGCGACCTCTCTGCCTGCACTGATCTGAATGGAGTGGGTCAGTAAGGCCCCTGCTACTGCAACATCTGGAGGGGTCATTAACGCAGCAGAGAAATCCCGTTGCTGGTGGGTTGGAATTTGTCTGGTTAATGTAAAATAGTGAGGAGTCTGGTGGCACTTTAAAGACTAACAGATTTATTTGGGCATAAGCTTTTGTGGGTAAAAAACCCCACTTCTTCAGATGCATGGAGTGAAAATTACAGATGCCGGCCTGTATTTATGTATATCTGTGTTTATGCCTGCATCTGTAATTTTCACTCCATGCATCTGAAGAAGTCAGTTTTTTCCCCCCATGAAAGCTTATGTTCAAATAAATCTGTTAGTCTTTAAGGTGCCACCAGACTCATTGTTTTTGTGGATACTGACTAACATGGCTACTCCTCTGATACTTGTAAGATAGTGGGGACTTTTAGGTAGAGGTGGTCCAAATATGAAACAATAGCAACAGTGCTGGCTGGCCAGGGCAATAGCAGGACTGTTGGGAGGCTGGGGCTGTGGTGGCAGTGCTGGGTGAGCCAGGACACAGGTGGAACTCAAGACGTTTTTGGTAATAACAGTAACCAATAAGAAGTTGAGCCAGGCCCCTCTATGGCTTCACTCTGCACTCCAGCTCTTGTAACAAATAGTGTGGGAAGTCCTGCATGCCTGCCTATTGCAAGCTGTCTGCCTATCTAACTAACCCTAATCTGTGTTTCTGTAAGGTTGCCAATCACCCTGGTATCTGAGTGCCGGCTCACCCAGACATGCTGTAAATTTCAAAGGAGACTCAAACTGTGCCTGTCTTTTCCTGGGAGGATCTCTCTTATGCTGATGTTCAGTCCCTTCCTGTCTGCCTAGCTCCATTTCAGTTCATTTTCCATGCTACTGTCAGCATTCTGCTATCTCTACCTTCTGGCCCAGCCTTTGCACCCTTATGCACTGGAAGGGGTTCCTTTCCCACAACATTCGTAAAGTCTGCTGTTGAAAAGGAGTCACTCACTGCAAGTGGCATCATGGGACTCAATGACTATTGTCTTTCAGTAACTCCAGATCAATTACAGTGCCACTTTTGAATCCTGCGCTTTCCCCCTGGGATCTGAGAGTCAAGCTGGGTTCTTGCTATGTTGTGCATGGTAATAAAGCTATGCAGGCTGAATTATGACCTTGGTGACACCAGTGCAGCCAGTGGTGGCAAGTGGGTCTGCGTGGGTGTCATGGATGTAACTTAAATTTATCCTTTGGATTTTTATGCACAAGAAGAAATAGAGTCCAGCCCCCTCTGTCTGGACTGTTTTGGGACTGGCAGGGCAAATAGGAGCAAGAAGCTTTAGCATGCAAGTTGGAGTATGTAGCAGCGCATGCATGGGGCTCTGTGTGGTGACATAGTGTGTGAACAGTGTGGGGTGGAGTGTGTGCACAGCACTCTGTATGATGACACTTGGGCATGGCGGGGGCAGAGTGTGTTCCAATGCATGCACAACCCTCTGCAGTGGCACCTAGAAGAGTTGCAGGCCAGAGCACAGCACAGTTTGAATGTGCTGACTGGCCCATTAACATTCCATCCAAACCGGTTTGGAATGTTCTCTTCCGCTTATGCAAAGAGTTGTTAATTGAGGAGAGGCTCTTATTTTCTTTTGATCTTTGTTCTGCTTCCCTTGGCACTGGGGCTGCATCCTCCTGCACTGATGTAATCAATCTGGTGTCAGAACACATAGCATCCTGCATGGGGAAGGTGCTGTCTCGTTTCCCAGGAGCACTTGGCTGCATTTTAAAGCTGCTGAAGCAGTTACAGGTCTATTTACTCTTCAAGCTAGAGGGCACACCCTGCAGGAAGCTTCTGCAGTGGCTGCTGCCATGGACTGTATGTATTTGGGAAGGCCCATTTGTGATTGTCACTCATACAGATGAAGTTTGATCCCCTGAATCAGGATGCTCTTGCTGTCTTATGGCAAGCTTCTCCTGTGCTGTAACATGCGTGTGGCATGGATTGCTTGCTCAGCTAATGACCCTCGCAGGGCAGTTTTATATCCTTGTCTGTTTGGCAGTCAGGCAGCTGTAGTGCTACCTATCATGTCTGAGCTTTACCTCTACATCTCTGCTGGCTAGACCCTCGTGGCATTAGAAGGCATCAGTGAGGACTAGGAGCAGTGATGGCACAGCCCCAGACTGATAACCCTTCGCTAGACACTTTAATTTTGAGGAAGTAACTGATTTTTTAGTTAAGGGAAGTGCAGTAGAGCTAATATGTTTGGACTTCAATAAACCATAGTATTGTATGGGAAATTATTAGTTAAATTAGAGAATCAGTACAAGCATTGTAAAGTAGATATGTAATCAGCCAACAGGGAGAAGGCAACAGTTTGTGCTGAAAGGTGAATGATCAGACTGGAGAGAAGTTACTAGTGACTTCCTCAAGGATCAGTCTTAGGACCGATTTCATTCAATATTTCTATTGATGACCTTGGCACAAAAAGTAAGAGTGTGCAACATCAGCAAATTTCATTAGCAAAGTTGGGAGGCATCATCAATACAGAGGAGGATCGGAATATTATGCAGGAAGATCTGGATGATCTCGAAGACTGGAGTGATAGAAAGGGGATGACATTCAGTAATACAAAGTACAAGGTCATGAACTTAGGGTCTAATAATAAGAATTTCTGCTACAAGCTTGGGTCACATCAGTTGGAACAACAGAGGAGGAGAAAAACCTGGGTGTATGTGTTAATCACAGGATGACTATATGCCACCAGTGTGATACAACTGTGAAAAAAGCAAATGCGATCTTAGGATGTATCAGGTGAGACATTTCCAGTAGTGATAGAGACGAATTAGTGTTCTATACAAGGTACTGGTGAGTGCTCATTTGGAACAGTGGGTACAATTCTGGTCACCCATGTTCAAGAAAGATTAATTTAAACTGGAACAGATGCACAGAAGAGCTACTAGGCTGATCAGGGGAATGGAAGGGCTGTCTTATGGGAGGAGACTGGAAGAGCATGGCTGAGAGGAGATCTGATGGCTCTCTGTAAAGTCATTTGGGGATAAATACCATGGAGAGTGAAGAGCTATTTAAACTAAAGGACACTGTTGTCACAAGAACAAATGGACATAAATTAGCCATGAACAAATTCAGGCTTCAATTAGAAGTTTTTTAATCATCAATATATCAGAGAGCTGAGGTTTTGGAACAGCCTCCCCATAGTAGTTGTGGGGGCAAATAACTTGAGAGGGATCTGGACACATTTGTGTGACAGGGTGATGGTGGGGGGCAGGCTCAGCAGCCCTGAGAGTCGCTTCCACTTTATGTCTTATGTTCCTCAAGCTGATGCTTCAAGTTTCAACCGACTACCAGCAGGGGTCAGGACGGGATTATTTCCCCCCAGTGTATTCTGGGAGAGTTGTTTTTTATGTCCTTTTTCTAAAGCACCCGGGATGTGCACAGATGGAGATGGGACACTGGGCAGGGAGGGCTAAGGCTCTGAGATAGCACTGAGCACTCTCTCAGGTGCTTGGCTGGCTGGTTCTTGCTCACATGCCCAGGGTCTAACTGAACGCCAGGTGTGGAGTCGGAGAGGAATTTCCCCCTTGGTCAGTTTGGCAGGGACCTTGGGTTTTTCTTCACCTTCCTCTGCATTGTGTAGGTGTAGGTCACTGGCAAGGATTACCTGGGTATATCTCACTTAATCATTCCCCTGCCACAGCAGGGGCCTCAGGCACTGGTGCACCTCAGTCCCTCCTATTCTCAGCCTGTAGCACGTAATAGTCTAGTCTCCTGAGGGTCTCATTTGGTTGTTGGGGTTAGTGTGTGGGTGCTGGTGGCCTGTTGCATGCAGAGGTCAGACTAAGTGATCTGGTGGAGCGGTCCCTTCTGGCCTTAACCTCTGTGACATTGTGATGCTCCAGTTCAGTGTGAAGTTGCTGCCTGCAAGGAGAGGCTTTGGGCCAGTGCTCTGGAGGGCAGCAGTCACCATCTCAGTTCACTAACGGAGACCGTTGAGGGGGAGGTAAGGCTGCATGGTGCTGCCTCTGCCCTTCCAGGATGTAGATGGTGGCATCTAAAAATGGGAGCTTCTGAGACCCACAAAACAAACACAAGACAACCAGGAAAGTTTGACATCACACTCAACCCGTCCTTACCTCTGCCCTGGGAACTTTGGAGAGCTCTGCCCATGCCTACCAACCACAGCTCCAGAGCGGAACGCTAAGCTGGGCGATCTTACAATGAGCTCAGGAATCTCTTGACCAAATGATCGCAGATTTGTGCTCCAAAATCTCCCCCAGGATGTTGGTTGGCGTACCAATTTTCAAGCCAAGCTGGCTCCTTATGTGCATTTTAGAGCACTTTGCAATTTTAAAAGTGAGTCTTGGGGGGCAGGGGAGCTGTATTTTTTTCCCTTGTAAAAATTGCTGACACCTCATTCCTGGAGCTTGGCAGTGTAGGGAATGCACAGTTTTTGTATGCTTCAGGTGTGAGCCATGCACCCTGTTGTCAGGTGAGCCTTACGCTCTGTTCTCGGCAGGGCTGCACAGAGAGGCTGATTTTAAATTTGGGAAGGTGGGGTCTGCATTGGTGGTTTTTTTTGCTGGCCCTGTGAAAATCCACCCAAATTTGGCCAAAGTTATAAGCCTCTGAAAATCTCACTTTGCACTTGCTCACTAGAGACATGTTAGGATTTGGCAGCATAGGTTAGTCCGACTTCTGTGTTTGGGGAGCCGGGGGGCTATATATTGTTAATAATCGATATAGGTATAAATTCTGGATTTAGCGATTGTTAGTGGTACTTAAATTACAGTGTACTTGAAATCACAAACAGAGTTACGTTTGTTATTTAATCACCCTTAATTTTTTGTTTTAACTTAATTATTGGACATGTTTATCAGCTACCACTTAAAAATCAAATTTAGCATAAAAACAAATTCTTAAATAAACAGAACCAAGGACTTTCATGTAACTATGAATCATGTCTCCCTAGTTTTAAAGATATATGAACATTGTCTTAATATAGCAATATTGTATTTACCTTAATGTAGATGCAATCATCCTTCACTTCAGTTAGTGTAAATGTCCACAGTGTTCTCTGGAATCAGCTTCGCAATTAAATCAGCTTCTACGTGAAGAACCACCAGTGAAGAAAATCTTACTTCTCCCATGATTGAATGCAACCAGCTTTTATTGCAGAAAAGCTTTGTTCTGCTATGGCAGCGTGAGTGCTAACTGACTTAGGCCTGTTCTACACTAGCCGGGGGGTTCAAATTAAGATACAAGTCAAAGTATCTTAGTTCGACTTACCTGGCCATCCTCACGGTGGTGAGTCGACTGCCGCGGCGCCCTGTCTACTGCGCTTACTGCTCCTGCTGAGGTGGAGTACGGGCGTTGATTAGCAGATCAATTTATCGCGTCCAGATGAGATGTGATAAATCGATCGCCGATACATCAAACACTACCCCCCGACTTGGCAGGTAGTATAGACGTACCCTGAGTTTGTAATAGTTTTGCTACATAATCTGGGACATTTCTTCTTGAAGTCTTTGAAAGGTAACTGGAGATTCTGTACTGGTGAAAATGTCCATTTCTTCAGCTGCAAGATGAAGATTTTATGTTGAGTGGGGTGGCATGTTTCTGCAAGAGTGGCTGAGTGCCATTTTTGTTGCACCTTAACGCTGAGTCACATGCTTCAGCGTTGATTCTTTTGAGAATCATCTCTCTGCCTCTGCAGTTATGGCATCCAAAACAGGATGGGTACAATTGCTGATACATGTTTTTTCAGGTGCACTTTTAGTCTTGGGTGTTCCATGTGCATTTGTTGTCTCATTCACGCACTCTCTTTGACTCAAAGTTATTGGGACAGTGAAGTCTGTAAGAGCTGCTGAGGGTTTTACTATTCTTTTTATTTTGGTAAGTGACGTGTGTCTTCATCTGGCACTGCAATGCTACAGTC
Organism: Gopherus flavomarginatus; assembly: GCF_025201925.1. Classification (NCBI taxonomy): domain Eukaryota; kingdom Metazoa; phylum Chordata; order Testudines; family Testudinidae; genus Gopherus; species Gopherus flavomarginatus. The sequence continues at coordinate 19,233,429 of NC_066632.1, read as the reverse complement.
TTGACAGAATTCTGCCACTTCTTTCCACATTTCATTTTAGCCTTCTTCACTTCTGCATTTCTCAAAGTGCAGTTTCGTTTTCTTTATGATAGAGGAAGCTTTTGCAAGCATGGTGCCGATGCCTTGAAGCCCTTTGTGAGTGAGGTGAACAACTTTCATAATATGTTGAAAACACTGAATGAAACTACAGTCATGTGATGATAAAGGCCGTTTGCTCCCACAGATCACCTTTCACCTTGTTCACTCAGATCTTTTAGACACTGCATGATGGCAGTGTATTGCGTTTTTACTGCAAACACATTTCTCCACTTACATGCCCAATGCGTATTACTGGGCTGCAAGATCTCTTGATGCTTAAGACTTAAAGCTGTCTGCATGTTGAGAAAACTGATGCTTGGTTGGCTCCCCAAAGACTAGATACAATTTCTCCAGTACATTTAGAAAGCCCACAGCACTATGGCTTATTTTACAGCACTCCATGAGGACGAAGTTGAGTTTGTGTGTCATGCAATGTATATACATTGCAAATAGATCGTTTTCTTTCATTTGCTGCTGAATCCCAGCTACGTGTTCTGACCTCACAGAAACATCATCATAAGATTGAGCAACTATTGGCACATTCTGCAATCCACTCATCTCCAACCTGTCTTTATGGCAGTATAAATGCCATTTCCCTCTGAAGCACCTGGCATTGGTCACTGTTGGAAGACAGAATACTGGGCTTGATGGAGCTTTGGTCTGACCCAGTATGGCTGTTCTTATGACGAGCAATTGATGAGGCACAGGAACTTTTCTTTAATGTCTAGGTTTTCTGCATATCTGATACAAACTGAAAGTGGCTCTGCCTTAAATGACCTGGCCTCATCTGCAATTACAGCAAAAAAAAAAAAAAAAAAAAAAACCCGAAACAACCCAGTCTTTTTCCTTACTTGTACAATTTCATTGCAAATCAAATCTGCACAAATCAGCAGCACTTCGGTTTGAAAGTCAGGGCTTGTGTAATTAAAATAATTTGCTTGTGTTTTCTTGAAAGTTTTGTCATACTTTGAAAAGAAATCACAATGGGGGCGGGGCAGGAGGCGAGCACCCACCAGTGCTGGGAAAAGTTGGTGCCTATGCACACTACTTAGTAAGGTAGTCCCGGTTTCTCTCAACGGTACTTTTATGACTTGCCAAAAGCTTCATTACTATTGATCCAGTTTTTTCTCTATGCTGGAAGCATTGATACTTTTCTGTACGTTTCACATGAACATAGGAAACAGCATGATTAGACAATTTTTCAGAAATTTTCTTCCAATGATGCACGCTGTTTTTGATAAATGATTCGTCCTCGTAGCTTGTTTCAGAGTGAAAGTGACAGCGGGGGAAGCAGAACACAGTGTCTTGTTGAACAAAATATTCAACCCAAGGAACTTTGTTGTGATGGAAAACTGCAAAATGAAGTAAACACAAAGGGGAAATGTGTGATTATGGGAGACTTCAACTTCCCGGATATAGACTGGAGGACGAGTGCTTGCAAGAATAATAGGGGTCAGATTTTTCTGGATGTGATAGCGGATGGATTTCTTCATCAAGTAGTTGAAGTACCTACGAGACGGGATGCCATTTTAGATTTGGTTTTGCTGAGCAGTGAGGACCTCATAGAAGAAATGGTGGTAGGGGATAACCTTGGTTCGAGTGATCATGAGCTGATTCAGTTCAAACTAGATGGAAGGATAAACAAATGTAGATCTGGGATTAGGGTTTTCGACTTCTTGAGGGCTAATTTTAAAGAGTTAAGGAAATTAGTTAGAGAAGTGGATTGGACGGAAGAACTTGTGGATTTAAATGCGGAGAAGGCCTGGAATTACTTTAAGTCACAGCTGCGGAAATTGTCGGAAGCCTGCATCCCAAGAAAGGGGGAAAAAACCATGGGCAGGAGTTGTAGGCCAAGCTGGATGAGCAAGCAACTCAGAGAGGGGATTAGAAAAAAGCAGAAAGCTTACAGGGAGTGGAAGAAAGGCAGGATTAGCAAGGGAAGCTACCTTGGTGAGGTCAGAACATGTAGGAATAAAGTGAGGAAGGCTAAAAGCCGCATTGAACTGGACCTTGCAAAGGGAATCAAAACCAACAGTAAAAGGTTCTACAGCCACATAAATAAGAAGAAAACAAAGAAAGAAGAAGTGGGGCCGCTATACACTGAGGATGGAATGGAGGTTAAGGATAACCTAGGCATGGCCCAATATCTAAATAAGTACTTTGCCTCAGTTTTTAATAAGACTAGTGAGGAGTTTAGCGATGATGGAGAGATGATAAACGGGAATGTGGATATGGAGGTGGATATTACCGCAACTGAGGTAGAGGCCAAACTTGAACAGCTTAATGGGACAAAATCGGAGGGCCCGGACAATCTCCATCCGAGGATATTAAAGGAACTGGCGCGTGAAATTGCGAGCCCGTTAGCGAGAATTTTTAAGCAATCGATAAATTCGGGGGTTGTGCTGTACGACTGGAGGATTGCTAACGTAGTTCCTATTTTTAAGAAAGGGAATAAAAGTGATCCGGGTAATTATAGGCCTGTTAGCTTGACGTCTGTAGTATGTAAGGTCTTGGAAAAAATTTTAAGGGAGAAAGTAGTTAAGGACATAGAGGTCAATGGTAATTGGGACGAATTGCAACATGGATTTACTAAAGGTAGATCGTGCCAAACCAATCTGATCTCCTTCTTTGAGAAGGTGACGGATTACTTAGATAAAGGAAATGCGGTAGATATAATTTACCTAGATTTCAGTAAGGCGTTTGACACGGTTCCACATGGGGAACTGTTAGTTAAATTGGAAAAGATGGGGATGAATATGAAAGTTGTAAGGTGGATAAGGAACTGGTTAAAGGGGAGACTCCAGCGGATCGTATTGAAGGGTGAACTGTCAGGCTGGAAGGAGGTCACTAGTGGAATCCCTCAAGGATCGGTTTTGGGACCGATCTTATTTAACCTTTTTATTACTGACCTTGGCACAAAGAGCGGAAATGTGCTAATAAAGTTTGCGGATGACACAAAGCTGGGAGGTATTGCTAACACGGAGAAGGACAGGGATACTATTCAGGAAGATCTGGACCACCTTGTAAACTGGAGTAATAGTAATAGGATGAAATACAATAGTGAAAAGTGCAAGGTCATGCACTTAGGGATTAATAATAAGAATTTTAGATATATGTTGGGGATGCATCAGTTGGAAGTGACAGAGGAGGAGAAGGACCTTGGGGTATTGGTTGATAACAGGATGACTATGAGCCGCCAATGTGATACGGCTGTTAAAAAAGCAAATGCTATTTTAGGATGCATCAGGCGAGGTATTTCCAGCAAGGATAAGGAGGTGTTAGTACCGTTATATAGGGCGCTGGTGAGACCCCATCTGGAATATTGTGTGCAGTTCTGGTGTCCCATGTTCAAGAAGGATGAATTCAAACTGGAACAGGTCCAGAGACGGGCTACTGGGATTATCCGAGGAATGGAAAACCTGCCTTATGAAAGGAGACTCAAAGAGCTTGGCTTGTTTAGCCTGGCCAAAAGAAGGCTGCGGGGGGATATGCTTGCTCTATATAAACATATCAAGGGGGTTAACGTTAGGGAGGGAGAGGAATTATTTAAGTTTAGTACTAATGTAGGCACGAGGACAAATGGGTACAAACTGGATATAAGGAAGTTTAGACTTGAAATTAGACGAAGGTTTCTAACCATTAGGGGAGTGAAGTTCTGGAACAGCCTTCCGAGGGAAGTAGTGGGGGCAAAATACTTTTCTGGCTTTAAGACTAAGCTTGATAAGTATATGGAGGGGATGTTATGATAGAATAGTTTAATTTGGGCAATTGATCTTGGATTATCACCAGATAAGTCTGCTCAGTGGTCTGCGGGGAGATGTTGGATGGGATGGGAACTGAGTTACTGCAGAGAATTCCTTCTTGGGTGCTGGCTGGTGAGTCTTGCCCACATGCTCAGGGTTTAGCTGATCGCCATATTTGGGGTCGGGAAGGAATTTTCCTCCAGGGCGGATTGGCAAGGGCCCTGGAGGTTTTTCGCCTTCCCCTGCAGCGTGGGGCATGGGTCGCTTGCTGGTGGATTCTCTGCAGCTTGAGGTCTTCAAACCAATTTTGAGGATTTCAATAACTCAGTCCTGGGTTAGGGGTTGTCGTAAAAGTGGATGGGTAGGGTTCTGTGGCCTGCCTTGTGCAGGAGGTCAGACTAGATGATCATATTGGTCCCTTCTGACCTATGAGTCTATGAGTCTAAAAGAACAGTTATGTTTCCCGAACATTCTTGGGAAATCAGGCAGATGTGGTTGATTAGGCCTGTTGCTTCCCTCCCACCCCCCTGAGATATATAGGAGCAGTTACACTTCTCACATCATCTTCAGTTGTATATGTGCTTAGAGAACCCAGATTCACTTCACCCTAAGGTTCAAGAACCTTTTGCTGTACTTAAGATGAGAAGGAGTCCGGAGCCAAGGCAGGTGGAGGCAGGGCCTGGCCTAGAAATGTTGTAAAATCCCTGCAGTGAATCAGCCACCAACGGTTCAACAGTTGCTTTAAAATCATAAAATTATAGAATATCAGGGTTGAAAGGGACCTCAGGAGGTCATCTCATCCAACCACCTGCTCAAAGCAGGACCAACCCCAACTGAATCTTCCCAGCCAGCGCTTTGTCAAGCCTGACCTTAAAAACCCCTAAGGAAGGAGATCCCACCACCTCCTAGGTAACCCATTCCAGTGCTTCACCACCCTCCTAGTGAAAAAGTTTTTCCTAATATCCAACCTAAACCTCCCTGTAACGTTGCAATGACTCACCCTGCAGCACCTCCTGCTGATTGTCCAGAGAACTAGGTCCCCAGCCTTTGGAGCACCCTCTGCAGGCCTGAGTCTCGCCCCATGTTCCTCCCAGACCCCTTTCTCTTGGATGCTGCCCCCTGGCAATACCCCTTCAGCTGTCTGGGACTCCCCTCCCAGGAGAACCCCAGCCCCCTTTCCCCACCTCACCTCAGTCTTGGGCTACTGCCAGTCACCATCTAGCCCCCGCTCACTGGGGCAGACTTCAGTGTCAAAGCCACTCATCATAGGCAAGGGGGGGTTTGGACCTGCTGCCTCTGCCTGCCCTTGGGTTGCCCCGTTGCAACCCCAGTACCTTGTCTGGACCTTTAACAAGGCCTGCAGCCTGGGGTTTTTCCAGGCCAGAGCTCCCCAGCTCCTCTGACCCTTCCCCAACCCTGCTCCACTGTCGATAACCTGACCAGCTCCCAGCAGCCAGGCCCTCGTCTCTCAGCAAACTAGACAGAGTGTCTGTTGGAGCCCCTGGCTCACTGCTTTCTTATAAGGGCCAGCTGGGCCCTGACTGGCATCAGGGAAAATAGCCGCAGCTGGGGCCATTCAGCCCAAGCTTGCTGCTTATCCCAGCAGCAGCCCTCTTGCAGCCTGAGCCCCTTCCCAGGGATGGTTTAATCCCTTCAGGGCCAGAGCAGGGTGACTACCCCACTACACTCCTGCACTGCAACTTGATGAGACCATTACTCCTTGTTCTGTCATCTGCTACCACTGAGAACAGTCTAGATCCATCCTCTTTGGAACCCCCCTTCAGGTACTTGAAAGCAGCTATCAGCCCCCCCTCATTCTTCTTTTCTGCAGACTAAACAATCTCATTCCCTCAGCCTCTCCTCATAAGTCGTGCTCCAGCCCCCTAATCATTTTTGTTGCCCTCTGCTGGATTCTTTCCAGTTTTTCCACATCGTTCTTGTAGCGTGGGGCCCAAAACTGGACACAGTACTCCAGATGAGGTCTCACCAATGTCAAATAGAGGGGAATGAGCACGTCCCTTGATCTGCTGGCAATGCCCCTACTTATACAACACAAAGGCAACAAGGGCACACTACATGCATCCGACAAAGTGGGTATTCAC